>NC_057865.1:192926815-193233513 GCF_019393635.1 Dromiciops gliroides
TCTAGTTGTATTATTTGGAATTGTGATAAAAATATCTATACTCTTTGACCTCAGAAATCCTACTGAAAGACAAATAGAACCCCACAGACACTAAAATGTTTATATTTTGGAGTAGCAAAGAAGTAGAAACAAATTTGGTTCCCATTGATTGAGAAATGAATAAACACATTATGGAACATGGATGTAATGGGATATATACTCTATAAGAAAGAATGAATAAGACTAATACAGACAAGCAAGGGAAAACATGAATAGGTTCAAAGTGAAGTAAGCAGATACAGTAAAAGAATATATACAATGATGCCCACAGTGTAAAAGGAAAGAAGAACCCCCCCAAAAAAACATCAGAACTGAATCTTGACATTATAATGAACAAATTTGTCCCTGAAGAAAAAAAACACAAGAAGAAACCTCCCCTCACCTCTCCCTGTCACCACTGTATGTGCAGGGGAGGGGAACTATTCATGTGGAACATTATATAATATCAGAATTTTGATGTGTTGAGTAATTTTGGTGAATTTCCTCCTCTACTCCCTTTCTATTCTTTCTTTTAAAGGAGGGGAGATAGCATGACATAGTACACAGAGAGCAGTCCAGGAAGACCTTGGTTTTAGCCCCACCTCAAACACATGTTTGCAGTGTGACTTAGGGAAAGTAATTTAATTTCTCAATGCTTTAGGCCAATGGTGTCAAACACAAACAGAAATGGGGACTACTAAACCATACATAAGGATCCCTGCTACTGCATATTGATTTTAGAAGAATCTATGTTCAAATGTATTTTTTAAAAATATTTCCTAATTACATTTTAATCTGGTTCAGCCATGTTTGGCAACTCTAATCTAGGCAACCTTCTAAAACTCTTTAGGTTGTAGAGAAGATGCTTATCTGCATTAGTACCAAGAGTATTCATCTAGGAACTTCCTATACCAAACAAACTGTAGGTTCAGCATCTATTCCTTTCCCCAGTGATGAGGGGACTCTATGGAAGGGGTGGAGAGGGATATATTGAGAAATGTAGATGATATAAAAACACATGATGTCGACATTTTATTTTAAAATGGTGGAAAGTGGAAAGAGAAGCCATGCTTGGAAAAATTTGTCAGGGAATATCATACAGAATAAAAACACATTTATGTGGTAATATAAAATTGAAGAGGACTGTCTCATTCTCTTTCCTAGACTTTTCTATCACCTAAAAGATATCATTGGGTTAGAACATTTCCTAATAACAATATCCTAAATTACTTCTTAATTTATTTCTCTTTTTCCTTTTCTATCCATGATACATTATTTTAAAAATTCCTTTCCACTTACACTGGCATAGTTCAGATATTTGCAGGCATAAAATAAGGCCAAGCAGGACTCTTTCCCAGAGCCATGAGGCATTGGATTCAAGGTAGGACTATCCTAAGAAGAAACTTGGAAAAAACATAGTAGTTTCAAACTACTTCCTTAATTTTCCTATCTGTGAAATCAGTTTTAAAATCAAAATACTCACAGAGGGGAAAGAGAAAGTGATTTTAACTCTTTAATCCCATAGGAAATTATTATTTGACACAGAAATTCTAAAATGAAAATCAACGGCACCCTTAGATTATTTCTGCAAAGTTATAGCAAAGATATTATGGGCTGATCTGATTGTATGCATACCAACCATGTGGAGAAGTACCATATGAGTAAGCATTTCTTCCCTGGCAGTTATTTCTTCGAGATCCTAATGCATAGCCCTTCCCCTTCCTCTCTTCAACAGGCCATTGCCTGTTCCTCTTGATGTCAGACCTGGACTCTAGTCTTCCCTCATAAAGAGGAGAAAAAACCTTCTATTCCCTGTCGTATTCTTCCCCTTCTACAGATTTCCTCCAGAGCCCCCAGTAGTAGCTATAAGTGGTGTAGGAAGATTGCCATGCAGAACAATGATAGATGCTATATCATAAAGAGAAGACTCACTTGCTCCTAGTGTTGGTCCTCATTCATTTTCCCCTTCTTTGGGATGTCTATGATTGAATTTGCATGACATTAGTTAATGTATATTGCAACTTAAATAGGTAGCTTCTCTATAACAATCTCCTTCACAATGAATTGGTTTCACATCTACTATCACACCCAAGGTAGCTGTTGGAGACTTGTTAGTTCTATTTTTAGTGCTTATTCCTTTTTCCTCTTTCCCTAACTTATTTTATTTTTCTTCTCTGAATATATTTGGTTCTAGTCTTCTTTTTTTGGATGAAAAAGATATTTAGTAAATCAAAGAATCATAACAGGATGGCACCTCAGAGATCATGTGGTCCAACTGTTGTCTGCATAGGAATTCTCTCAAACTCTGTTTCTGAGAAATGGTTATCCGGGCCTGCACCGGAAGACCTCTAGTGTGAGGGGGAACTTGTTACCTTCTGGCTAATGATGCTTTTGAAAAGCTTCAGCTGGAAGGAAGTTTTCCCTCATATTGAACTGAAATCAGTCTCCCTATAACTTTGGCTGCTTTGTGATTTACAAGCGAGGTCAGTGACCACAGTTTTATAGTGAGGGCAACTGTTTTCCTAATGTGTAAGGTGATGTAACCTAGACAGTCAATAATTTTACAATTATTTTAAGTGGCAATAATTTTACAGTTATCTTAAATGGCTTTTATTATGTTGAAAACTCATGTCTTATTTGCTGCCTTCACCCAGCTTTCATTTTGTTACTTATTTCCAGATTTCTCCTATTCATTGAATATCTGTACAGCTTTTTCCAAGAAATATTAACATATATTTTTTCCAAGGTGAAAGTTTAGTGTTTCAATTAAAAAATATTTTAAGCATCTCTAGATTTCATTTCTTCATCTCTAGGGATGTGGTCTGGAATACTTCTTGGCAAGTATCTTATGGTTTGGTGAAGGTCAAATGAGAAGACCCATTAACTATTTATAGTCTCCTAATTTATTATAATCCAAAAGTTTCTTTAAGGTTCACTTTATTCCTCATCTGGATCATTGTCATCATCATAATCATTATTTTTACTACACATGGTATTTCATAGGTATATCCAAGGTTAGCTATCTACTAGACCAATACTGCCTTATAGATCATTAATTAAGATATTAAAAAAACTAGACCTATAACTAGCCTCACTAGGCATTCTTATTACTCTGCATATTGTACATAATAATTGCCTTTTTGCCTTTAGTCAAATGTTAGTTATTTTGATGGTCTTTACATTCCTTTCAGTGTGAATTTCATTTGGGAGTCAAATATCATGAACTTCTTTGTTTTTAGTATTAAAGTATATTATATATAATGAGTTTTCTTCCTGACTAATCTTGTAATTTTACCCCAAGTAACAATCTTATTTCTATCGAGTAAGCAAACACCAAGCATTTAATAACTGTTTGTTATATGCAAGGCTCTGAGGATCCAAATCCAAGGAATGGAATGAAACAATCTTTACTCTAAAAGAGCTTACATTCTAATGTTTGTGATAGCAAATGCATATGTAAGTATATACAGGATAAACATAAAGAGAATACATACAAATAAATGTAAGGTAGCTAAGTAGAAGGCGGTTGGGGGGGGGTGACACATGCCAGGCATGTAGCCAAAAGAATGGCTCTTAACCTGATTTCTGTTATATGTGATGTGCATAAACAGCCCTACGGGATTAGAATAAATTACAGAACCAATCAATCACAGGTTTAAAATAAGTATAAACAATTCTTAGAAATCTCAACTGAACCAATCAATCAAAGGCATAAACAAGGTAAGAACTGCACACAGAAATAGATACTACATCCCATTTTCTGGCATTCTGTGAACTAGAAACCACAGGATATAATTTTTATAATAGAAAGTATAATTATATCATGAACAAAATATAATAAATGGAAATATCAAAATAAAATATAATGTGATCTAATGAAGTGGTCTGGCTTTGGGATCAGGAAGAATTGGGTTCAAGTCCTACCTCTGACAGCACCAGCTGTTTGGTCAGTTGATAATCTTTCTGTACTTTGGGCAATACTGGAGGACTCTCGAGTCCCAGATGAGTTGCATTGGTGAAAGGAATTTCTACCCAGATTTGACTGTACCTCCTGGCATGCTTATTATGGGGAAGGTACTATGGAGTAAACAAAGGAATATAAACAAGGTCTCTATTCTCAAAGAGGTCCTAGTATAGTAGAGGGAGATAAGACAATACAGAAACTATTATTAACTAGAATATTTGATGAACCATAATATTTTATACCTTTACTATGAAAGGTATAGACAAATAGTCCCCTAATAGTATAAAGATATACCATTTATATTTTTTAATTGTATTTTATTTTTTCCAATTATACATAAAGACAATTTTTAACATTCATTTAAAACATTGAGTTCTAAATTTTTCCATCTCCCTCCTCTCCACCCTCCTAAAATGGTAAGCAAATTGATAGTTAATATATCATGTAAAACATTTCCATATTAGCCATGTTGTGAAAAAAGAAACAGAGCAAAAGAAAAAAAACATGAAAAAATAAAGTGTAAATGGTATGCTTTGATCTGCATTCAGACTCTATCAGTTCTTTCTCTGGATGTGGATAGCATTTTCAATCATCATACTATGTTGCTATTACTATGTACAATGTTCTCCTGGTTCTGTTCATTTCACTTTGCATCAATTCATGTAAGTCTTTCCAGGTTTTTCTGAAATCTGCCTGCTCATAATTTTATATTGCATGATAGTATTTCATGACATTCATGTACCAGAACTTGTTCAGTCATAACCTAATTGATGGACAAGGGATATCACTTTTAGAGGGACTTTTCCCCCTTGCAATTGGGACTATTCTCTTTAGGACCTTCCTAGAGTGATAAAGGTATAAAAGGGAAATTTTTTGAAAAGTTTGAACAAGGGCAAAGATTTGGGGGAATTTACTGCTTTTGATTCTTTTCCTTTTTTTTTTTTTGTTCTTTGTTTTTGCCCTTTCTCCGTGCCCCTCCCCTTATTAATGTAGCATTTCCTCTAGGCTTATTCTCCCAATTCCAAGAGCCCCAGTGACCTGTGGCCCCAAAGGGTTGCAAACTGTGCCTTCTAGTACTATATTACTCACAACTCTCTCCCTCAAATCTGGTATACTCCCTAATATCAATTAACCTGTTGAACTCAATTAACTTTTACAGATAAATACTTATTAAGGTATAGTGAGGAAAGTTGTTACAGAAACAATCCTTCCTCAAGGCTGAGATGCTCTCTCACAAGTACATGCAGATTAGAGATGGGAGAGTGTTCTCTCAGACATATGCTAAAGACGTAAACTCCCAGCTTCTGTTTGAATGGAAATTCTTTGTCCTTTGAAATTCCCTTTAGGTGTGTGTAGTCTCCTGCTTTTGTTCTGTATGTTAGTGCCCTTGTAGAGTCTTGATACAACCTTTCCTAGGTACATGTAGTTAGTCCTTGATGTATTAACTACTGCTGTCCTGGGGACAATGCCACTGACCTCTATGGGAAGTCTGAATCTTCCAACCATTCTAAATTCACAGTGTCATAATCTGGTAAATTGGGAGGGAGGGACTAGATGGAATGGACAGCGATTGTCTCCTTCATTCTCTCTCAAGTTGGGTAGGGAGTAGGAATAGGTTGTAGTTACTCTACCACCTGGCCCATCTGCTGTTGAGATGTTGGATCCCAACAGGCCAGATCTTTTATTCAAGCTTTGCAGGATTCTCTTTGGCTAACTATTTGCCATATGGTATTTGCTTCTATTCAATTCTTACCTAGTTTATAACTTTGATTGGTTCAATAGAGATTTCTAAGAATTTTTTTATGCCCATTTTATACCTTTGATAGACTGATTCTGTAATTTATTCAAAAGAGGCAGGCTTTCCTGATAAAGGTATTAGATACAGATCAATTTTTAAAATTGGGGTTGAAAGGTGTGGGACATCTCTCCCTTTTTACTGAGATTTTTATTCTCTCATTCTCCTTTTGTCTTCTTTCAATCAGGATGTATCATCTTGGACCTGAGGTTATATTTGCATTTCTCTGGGAGCTGTTATTGTCTCAGATTCCTTCAAAGATAAGTTTGTGAGAGTAGGTCTATAAGATTGAAAGCCAAAAAGCTGGGTTGTTTGAAAGGATTTGTGTTCACCTTCTTCTGTGGAAACCTCTTAGGAAGTTAAATGCTCCAGTTCGCTCATCTACAATGCTGTTGAGGTGGGGCAAGCCATTAACTGGGATTTCAGGTTGTCTCAGATAGGGCCCCAAAGGGCAGGTTTGTTTTCTTCACATGTCTGGAGAGCTTGCTATCTGACCTTAAAATGGGGCATGGATATTTCCAGGCAAGATAACCTTCCTCTTTTTTACCCATCTCCCAGTTTCAAACAGTAAACAGCATGACAGTTAATTCTGATGTTAGCTAGCCTAACTTCTTATATCTATGCCTTCCTTTCCTACATTTCTTGTCCTAGCTGTTTCTCACTCAGAATGCCATAGAAGTTCATATAGATAGGCTTAAAACAAGCTGAATTATGTGCATTCTATTTTAGGCAGGTAGATGGCCCAATGGATAGAGTTCTGACCCTGGGGATGTGACTTCCAATCTGATTGGAATACTATACTAGCTGTGTGACCTTGGGCAAGTTGCTTAGCCCCTCTGTGATTGTTTACTTACCAGTAAAATGAAGATAATAATAACACCTACCTCCTAGGGTTGATCAGATGAAACAATTGTAAAGTACTTTGTAAAATTTAAATCACTATGTAAATGCTCAGTGTTTGGGGGGATTGTTAACACTGAAATTTAAAAAAAAAGAAAAAAAGGTTTTGGGGACAGCTAGGTGGTGCAGTGGATAAAACACCAGCTGTGGATTCAGGAGTACCTGAGTTCAAATCCGACCTCGTGTGACCCTGGGCAAGTCACTTAACCCCCATTGCCCCGCAAAAAAAAAAAAAAAAGTTTCACATGGACTCCATTTAATAGAGGCTCCAAGTTGTGGAGGCTAGAGTGATGGATTTGGAGTCAGGAAAGTTTAGGTATTAGCCCTACCTCTGACAGTTACTAGCTATGTGGTCAGGAGTAAGTGACAACCTTTCTGAGCCACAGTTTCTTAATCTTAAAGGGGATTGATAGTAAACTACCAGTCAGTAAACAAACATTTATTATCCTCCTGCTAGGTACCAGGTAAGGGCAGTCAGGTGGTGCAGTGGATACAGCACCTGTCCTGGAGTTAGGAAGACTCATCTTCATGAGTTCAAATCTGGCCTCAGACATTAGCTGTGTGACTCTGGGCAAGTCACTTAACCATGTTTGCTTCAGTTTCCTTGTAAAATGAGTTGGAGAAGGAAATGGTAAACCATGCCAGTATCTTTGCCAAGAAACCCTTGAATGGGGCCATGAAGAGTCATACATGACTGAAAAATGCCCAAACATGTGCCGGGTGCTCAGTATACAAAGAAAGGCAAAATATAGTCTCTGCCATTAAAGAACTTACAGTCTAATGGATAGGGACTGGACCTGTGATTTCATTAGTGTAGGAAATCCAGATGAAGAAATTTTCTTTACCAGGGAGGGTTGACATCTTTTCTCCAACTTAGAGTCTTAGAGAGAGGTCTAGAGCAATAAGACATGAAGTGACTTGCCCAGAGTTACATATCATGTGTCATAGGCTGGACTTGAATCCAGGTCTTCTTGAGTTCAATGCCAGCTTTCTATACACTATAATCATACTGCCTTTTATATGTCAAATAGAAATAATATTATTTATAGAACAACTTGTAAATTGTTGTGAGGCTCAGATGAGATTATATCTGTCAATTCATTTGTTATTACCTGGAATCTTTCATGATAAACAGGGACACTTCATTTCTATACTATATTCAAATCTATTGTAGAAGGGGAATTTTTTGTAGTATGTTAGCATGGCAGGGGTTGTGTGTGTGTTTGTGTGTGTGTGTGTGTGTGTGAGAGAGAGAGAGACAGAGAGAGAGAGAGACAGAGAGAGAGGGAGGGAGAAAGAGAAAACACTTGTATATATTTGGATGTTGTGTTTCCCTTCCCCCATTCTTCCAGATCTCCTTCACCCTAGTTGGCCTAGTAACTGATGGAGAAATGAACCCTGGATGTTGGAAATCTGGACATGTTTGTAAGCAGTGGGGAAGAAGTCAGTAGAAAAGGAGAGATTGGTAATTATATGAGTACATGTTGCTTTCCCTGATAGAATATGTAAACTATTCCAAGTGCTGACCTAGTACAGTTCCAGGCATGCAACAAAAGGTGTTCAATAAATACATGTTGATGAATTGGTTGGTTGATTGGTTCTTGAAGCTAGGAAATTCTTACGAAGGTGATAGGGATCACTATAAGATAAAAAAGAGGGGGAATCCTATATAACACCATACTCTTAACAGCCTGTCAGCTGATCTTTACAGATTTTTCAAGTAGCAAGAAATTGCATTTTTTTCAACCTCCAGGAGTTTTTGCCATTTTAACTGCAAATCATTTATTTGCCTGTTGGCAGTGTTAGAAATCTTGGAACTGGCTGCCTGAATGTTAATAGTCATCCTTTCCCCTTTTACTTCATAATATTTCTCATAAAGATAGTAATAAAAGGAATGTTTTTAGGGATGAGAATAGGGGTTGAGATAGGGATAAGTGTTCTTGAAATAGAGATTGTAAATATGTATGTGGACATCCAGTGCCTGGCTTACAGGAGATAAAACTCCTGTCAGAGAATAACAACTAATTAGTCATTGGTTTTGTTGAGAGAAGCCTGCTCATGGATTGATAGAGACCTGAATTCTATCCTTGATTCTGCTAGAGCAAAATATAGTTGACCACTGTTAGGTCTTAATGTGGGACAATCCACACACTGAGTTCAAGGAAGTGGCCTAATTTGTTTGAAGATAACAAAAATTACAAAAATATCCATGAAAAGAAGGCAGGGGGTAAATGCATGGAGGGGTTGGCTCAGCTGCTTATAGAAGCACTGTGCCCTCTTGTCCTAGCAGGAATTAATATAGCTCAAATACGTGGTGGAGTCCTGAGGTCTGTTGGTTAGAAGTCATGATGGAATTGGACCCAGAAAAACTAGGAGTTCCTCATTTGGCCTCAGATAGTTGGAAGGGTACTGAGGATGTCAGGAGAAAGAAAGGAAGGTGAATTAGATTCTTTTTGTCCTTGTACTGGTTTTCCTTTAAAAAGACAAGCACCCTCAAATAAGATATATTCATTTGTTTGGAAATGTTAAGCTATAATCTAATACAAGTTAGTGTCTGTTTTCATTGTTGATAACAAGATACCCTCCATGTAGTCATGTTTGCTGAACTGAATTATTAACTTGATGTAATTTTCTGATAATAACATTTATACTAGCTTATGCTTTCCATACTTCAGGTAAATAAACTCTCCTACTTAAGAACTTCAGTCTATGATTTGTGGAGTTTGTGTATTCACTGAGATCTGTATATAGATATCAAGAGCCCCTAATAACCAGCCAGTAAAACATTACTGCTAACAACCAGCCTGCCTACAGTTGCTTTTGTCATCCTATTGTCAAGAAGGCAAGGAGCTGATTACTTTTAGGGGCTGGTTGGGAATGGCTGCAGTAGGAGAGCAAAATCTCTTTCTAGGTGGAACTAATGCAATGACCAACTTGGATTTAGACCAGAAATACAAAGATAGTTTAACATTAGGAAAGCCATTAGTATAATTAGCCATATTGACAATAAAAATCAGTCACATGTTAAAAATTCTGAAGAACATAGGAATAAAACCACCTTACCTTATCTTAACCCCTGGTGGGAGAGTGATTTCTCAAGTGAGGAAAAAGACCTTGAAGAATGTGTGTGTGAGGGGTCCTCAGTGGGAAGCAAGGCTAGCTAGCAGCAGCCCCAACAGCCTCAGCCATTTCTGTGCCAAGGTACCCCGAGGCAAAAACTGTTCTACCTTCCCACATCTAATCTTTGAGGCTTGTTTTCCTTGCATCTCTATAGCTCTCTGGGTTCAAAAGGAAAAAAGTTCAGGATAAGATCTAAACACACACATATATTTGTGTGTGTGTGTGTGTGTGTGTGTGTGTGTGTGTGTGTGTGTGTGTGTGTGTACACATAGTCTTTTAGTTCAAGTCCAGTTAACAAGTATTTTCTAAGCCAGGCACTGGGCTAAGTAATAGGGGATATAAAGAAAAACAAAAAAACAGTGTCTGCTCTCAAGGAGCTCACAGTCTAATGAGGGGGAGAATATTCAAACAATTATGAACACGGAAGATGCAGACAAGATAAACTGGAGCAAAATCTCAGAGGGAAGGTACTAAGATTAAGGAGAAGCAGGAAAGGCTTCTTGCAGAAGGTGAAACTATACCTGGGATTTGAAGGAAGCCAAGAAGCAGAGATGCAGAAGAGTTTCACAGGTGTGGGACAGTTAGTAAAAATTCCTGGAGGGGAGAAATGGAGTGTCCTCTATGAGGAACTGCAAGGAGGCTGGCTAGTGTCACTGGATTGCAGAGTACCTGGAGGGAGGTAAGGTATAAGGAGACTGTGAAGGGAGGAAGGACTTTAAAAGCCAAACACAGGATTTTATATTTGATCCTGGGGGTAATAGGGAGTCACTTTAGTTTACTGAGTTGGGGATGTGCATGAAGGACCTGAGCTTTAGTAAGATCAGTTTGACAACTAAGTGGAGTATAGAAATGGGGAGTGTACTGGTCAACATGAATGCAAGCTGCCACATAAACTCCATTTCACCTCCTCTTAGTTTACCTGCCTAACTGCCCAGACTTCGCTGAGGCATTTCCTTCAAGATAGATCAAAAGTGGCAGGAATTTAGGGAAGTTGGACTGTGGGAAAATATTTCTGGCCCACCAAAATTCTGGAGGAAGGGTGGTTTGCTCAGAAACAAGAGTGACAATTAATAAGATTAAAAGTATTTATGTAAAACCAAGAGTTAATATTATTTACAACAACAAAAAAATTGGAGGATTTCCCAGTAAGATCAGGCATGAAACAAGGTTCCCCTTGTCTCCATTTGACATGTGCTAGAAATGCTGTTATCTACTTGGATTTTGATAAGATGAGCCTTCAACCTTCGGTCAAGAGAAAAGTAGGTTTAAAAAAGGTGAAAAATTGCTGATGAATATAAACTTAACCTAAATTTTTCCAGCTTTAAAAAGCTGATAATTTAAACTTTGATTGTTTCTTAGGATTAAGTCTTGCTAAAAGATAAACGTGTCTTGAAAAAATTGTATTTTTATGATCTTCTTAACTGTGAAATTTGTGTCATTTGTATGAGGAGGCCTTTTGACCCTAATCTTCAGTAGAAAGGACCATGGGTTAATGTAGAAGCTTTTAGTAAATAATCTCCAGGTTTTGCCCCTTTACTAGCGTCTGAATACCCTTCAAAACAACCGTATTGCCAATGAAACATCTCAGCCAATACTGGTCTTCACAAAATGATGAACTTGGTTTCACTGAATTAATTGGACTGGGGGGGGCGTGGTGGTGGTGGTGGCGGTGAGGCAGAGATGTTTACTGGAGCCAAAGACTGGCATTTATTGGAGCCAAAGGTAGCACTGGAAATTGTTTCAAATCTTACCCCAAATTTATGGCTTAGAAGTTGGGTGGGATAGAGGTGGATCTTGAACTGAGGAAGAGGAGGGCTGATCAGTCTTGTAAAGACAAATGGACCATCATCATTAGCACCATGGAGTCAAAGGCACTTTTGAGAGTTTGGAAGCCAGAATATACTGGATGCATAACCATGGACTGTTCCTGAGGAGATGTAATTTAGAACAGGCTAGAGGTCAGTAGCCTTTCTCAGTCTGAATGTCATTGCCTGTTAGATGATATTTTAGGGGTTGGGAGGCACTCTTGAGAGGCCTCAGGCTCATGTAGTAAAGAAGGAAGAAATGAAGAAGTAGGAGTTGAATTTGAGGTTTGAATGTGAAGATATGGAACAGGGTTGCCAGGAGAGAAGTTACCTTTGACTATCAGGTTGCCACCTTTGAAAGAGATCTCATAGGATGAATCCAAAGCAGACAGGTCTAGGTTTCATGTTGCTACAGCAAAAGTGGACTGTGCAGTGTTAGATCTGAGTTTCTTTTATTGGCCTCAGTCAATTTAAGAGGCAGGTAGCCTGGTATCCTAAGCAATTCCCCCTCCTCCTCTGTCTACTTACTATTCTACCCTTGAATTCTTCATTCTCCCATCCCTGACCTTTACTCTGGCTCCAGATGGGACTTTCAAGTTTTGCAGTTGTGCTGGGAGTACCCCACAATATTCTTTTCCCTAATCAACCATAGCCTTCTCAGAGCAAGTTTTGGATGAGCTCTATGGTAGTAAGTTTGATCCTCTCATCGCACTGTCCAGTCATCTGTCTACCTGTCACCTCCTTACTTGGGAGGTATTTTTAGGTGCTTGTGCTAAGTTCTTGGCCATTTTCAATATATATATATATATATATACATATACATATACACATACATACATACATATATGTTTAAGAATGGGGGTGTTTATGTTGAGCCTCTGTATCTCTGAATTTTCATACATTGAGCTAACTCATTTTGTAGTTCAGCCTGCTCAGTGGACCATTGTGACACAAAACTCAAATTTCCTCACAGTTCATTATGCGATTTCTTGTGTGAGCAATGTCCTGTTATAGCATGGTTTAATGATATTAGGAGCTAGATCTGACTTTGAGAGGTGGAGCTGTGGTGTCATAGAAAGAGCAATGGATTGGGAAGCGATAACTGCCTGGCTTTGGTAGCTATTAACTTGGGCAAACAAGTTAACCTCTCCATGACTCAGTTTTCTCATTTAAAAATTGCTACTTATGCTGAAAGTGGAGGCTAATATTCAACTTATGCCTCCAGTGCATTCTCTACCAACAAACAGGTCATAAATAAAAATAGCACAGTGTTTAATGGAGACAAATTGTCTATGGAAATCATAATTAAAAATCAAACAATGGAATCACTCTCAAGTCTTCATACACAGAGCGCAAACTGTTCAAGACTCCCCCTAGTGGGAGAAGGGAAGAAGTGCTCAGAAAACTCATGCATCACTGGCAAAAACCTCTTGACATGGTTTCTCTTAGCAGCTAGCTGTGCATCAATGCTTTGACCTTTCCTCCCTTCAGAGATTCTTATGTGGTCTGGGAGCTCTCTTGATATTGAAGCTATGCCCTCTGTTGCTTTTGGCTGCCTCCAAAGCTGCCTTGGGTAGCTCCTCCACTAAGTTGCCAAGGCCCAAAACTCCTCTCTCTGCTCTTGCTGCAGCCTAGTTATTACACTAACTCTTTTAGTGAGTTTGCATGGCCACATGGATTGAGTTAATCCACATATCTTTGCCTTTTTTTGGAATATAGCCCCATACCTTATAACTCATGTAGCTGTTAGACTACCCTGACTCACTTGTTTGAGTGAAGGTCCCCAGCCTTAAATTCTGCTCCACGATGAAGGAAGTATCATTTCCTCTTTCCTCCCCTCCACTGCCCCTGCCCCCTGCTCATATTCAAGGTCAGCAATTCCTCTAAGTCTCTCTTAGGCTGGGATAAATACTTAGAACCCTTTCTTTTTTTCCTTTCAACTCTTGTGGTTTCTCCTTCACCCTTTGCCCTTAGGTAACCAGTGCTGGGGTGGGATAGGTATTAAGTTAATGATCTCTTGGACCAGAATTCTTGCCATTATTATTATTATTATTTTAAGTGAGGCAATTGGGGTTAAGTGACTTGCTGAGGGTCACACAGCTAGTGTTAAGTGTCTGAGGCTGGATTTGAACTCAGGTCCTCCTGACTCCAGGGCTGGTGCTCTATCCACTGTGCCACCTAGCTGCCCCACCATTATTTTTTAAAAAAGGTTTCTTTTTCCTTTACTTATGTTGACTGCTTTATAAGTTACAAAGTGCAATTATTTTGATCCTTTTTGTGCCAGTTTGAGAAGTTGAATGCCACATTTAGGGCAGAGCTGAGGTAGGATTGGTGGGAAGGTGGGAATGTGAGAGAGGGGGTCCTGCAATATCCTATGGAGAGAAGATTGCCATTTTTAAAATTGTAAGGTAGTGCTGAATTCCTGATGTTATGTTTAGATGTGCTTGAGTCACTACAGGGCATGTCTGGAGAGACCTGGTGCGTTCATAGCATTAAATTTATATACTTTAGCACTGGTTCCCAGCAGGTCACCACCATGAGAATTTCATAATAAGTAGGGCAAAGGAACTGTTTCCTCTCTTTGTACTGAACAAGTGAATAGGAGGAGGAATGTATGATGTGGCTGCAGTTGAGGAAAAAAAAAATCTCTTTCCTTTCCTTGTGCCATGAGGCTTCTGATCAGGTGTGTATTCAGCCATTGCCTTTTGTAACCTCTGGCTGCCTCATGCTCCTGCGTATAATCACTGTGACTTCTCTTGGCTCAGGAAGCCTGCGATAGGATACCACAGTTTGGTCTTGTTCTTTCAGCGTGTCCGTTAGTGAAAAGCAATTGCCTATCTCCTCTCTGGTAGCCCCAGATCTAGTATCTGAATAACTTCTGATGACTTCCTGGCAATAAGAGTATGCAATTAGCAGTGCTAGGATCTAATGCTATCCCAGCAGTGTTTTTCATGCACTATT
Source organism: Dromiciops gliroides (assembly GCF_019393635.1). Classification (NCBI taxonomy): domain Eukaryota; kingdom Metazoa; phylum Chordata; class Mammalia; order Microbiotheria; family Microbiotheriidae; genus Dromiciops; species Dromiciops gliroides. The sequence continues at coordinate 192,941,379 of NC_057865.1, forward strand.
GGCTTTATTAATTTATTCTTTAAAATGGATTTTTATTTTGCTTTGACACAGACAACCTTTCCTAACAAATACTTCCTTACAAAGCATAACTCCTGAAAGAAATGTTCGTTTATTAGTTGTTACCAGCTTTCCTTTCCTTTCTTTTTTTATTGGACCTGTGATTTCATTGGTATAGGAAATTCCTAGGGAAGAAGCTTCATCTACTAATGCAGATTGACAACAATTATATAACTTCTAGGCTTAGAGAGTTGCCCAGGGCATTGATAGGTTAAGTGTCTTGTCCAAGATCACACAGTGTGTAGGTATTCAGAGACAGGGTATACAGGTAGGTATTCCTGACTCCAAGGGCATGTCTTTGTTTGCTGTGCCACATTGCTTCAGAAAAAATTTGTCTTTTAATTTTTCTAGTTGCAAACTTACATTGACTGGTATAATTCACCAGTATTTTATTGTCTATTATTGTCTTTATTATATTGTTATAGTTACTGTTGATGACTCTTTTTGACTCTGCTTTCTTTACTTTGAGTCATTTGTAATAGATTTTTCTCATGTTTTTCAGACTTATTTATATTCATCTTTCCTTATGGTGACCAGTAACAGTACATTAATTCATAACCAATAATTTGTTCAGTAATTCCCCAATCTAATGATGTGTCCCCAATGACACATATTTTGCTTCTATCTTAAAAAACACACAAATAATACTGCAATGGACATTTTTGTATATATTGGCCTTTTCTTGCAATTATAATTTCACTGTGATGTAGTTTCTGTGCTGGAATTTCTGGATATATATAAAGTAGATATATGAAGAATTTAAGAACTATTCTTACATGATGCCAAATGGTTTTCCAGGATGGTTCAATCAATCTATTACTTTGCCAGCATTGAATTAGGGGGCATCTTTTATCATAACCCCTTCAACAGTATCTATCACCCTTGCTACTATGATGTGTATGAGATGATACTTTAATAATGTTTTCATTTGCATTTCTCAAAATATTAATAATTTTGAACATTTCCAAATAATTATTTATGGTATTTCTTTTCCTGGAAAACCATTCATATCTTCTAGCCACTTGTCTATTCGGGGAATTTAATTTTTAAAAATTTTGTCAATTCCTTGCAGTTTTTTTTGGTATGAGACTTTTCTAGAGCCGCTTAATGAAAAATTTTCCTCCCCCATTCACATTTTTTCTTTTGATGCTAATTATAATGATTTTATTTGGTTAAAAACTTTTAAATTCTTTGTACCTGAGACTTATGAGTACTAATCTTTTATGATTTCTTCTGTACTGTGTCTGTTATTGATTTCTTCTGCCTTATGAAAGCAATAACCTTCCACTCTCTTGTTTAAATATTTTTATTTTTTATTTAGATTATTTATGTGTTTGGGATTTATGATGGCATATGGTATAAGATGATCTAAGCCCATTTTTTTCTGTACACTCATTTACATTTTTCTCAGCAGTTGTCTATTAAAGAGTCCTTTCCTCAGTCATTTGTGCGTTTGGGTTTACCAACTACAAAATTTATTTGTTTTTATGCCTTGGTTCTGTTTTATAATTCAGTATATAGTTTTTAGAATCATTGGTTTATAGTATATTTTGAGATCTGATATTACCAAAATTTTTCTCTCTTCTTTTAAAAATTATGTTTAGAAAAAAACAAATTAAAATAATCCTGAGGTACCATTTTATGAACTGGTCCAACCATGCTGGAGACCAATTTGTAACTATGCCCAAAGAACTATAAAACTTCATACCCCATGATCCAACAATGCCACCACTAGGTTTGTATGCCAAAGAAATCAAAGACTAAGGAAAAGGACCTATATGTACAAAAATATTTATAGCAACTCTTTTTATGGTGGCAAATATTTAGAAATTGAGGAATGGCTAAACAAGTTGTGGTATATGTTTGTGATGGAATAATTATTGTGCTGTAAGAATTGATGAAGGGAACAATTTCAGAAAAACCTGGAAAGACCTATATGAACTGATGCAAAGCAAAGTGAGCAGAACAAGGTGAACATTGTACCCAATAATAGAAATATCATAATGATAATCAACTGCAAAAGGCAGGTACTCTGATTAATAAAACGATTTAGAACAATTCCAAAAACTTGTGATGAAAAATGCTATCCACTTCCAGAGAGAGAACTGATGAACTCAATGCAATGTTTTTTCTTCACTTTTTCTTGCTTTTTCTTTTTTTTGCAACATGGCTAATGTGCAAATATGTTTTGTCTAACTTCACATGTATGATGGAGTATCATATTTTCTTCTCAATGGGTAGGAGAAGGGATGGAGGGAGAGAATTTGAAACTGAAAATTTAAAAAAAAGAATGTCAATAGAAACAAGACAATTTGATATTCTTGCAGTTTTATTTCTCCAAATGTATTTTGTTACCATTTTCCCTTCAAATTTTGTAATTTGAGCATTTCTATAACCTGGAAGATAACCAATTGTAGCAGTCTATCACTAAATTTGTAGAAAAACAGTTATTTTCATCATCTTTCCTCTACTGGAATAACCTTGTCAGGAAACATTTGCATTGTGTAGGTAATTTATCTCTCTGATTATTTAGGTCCTTTATTTCTTTAAGAATTATCAAATAATTGATAATTATTGGGGTGACTATTCATGGACTAGTGGGATGACTTTCTTTTCTCTACCTTTACTCCTAACCTTATTTGGAAAGTTTCCAGTGTTTTTCTATTACTTTCTCTCTAATGCTTTCTCTCATCTTTAGATATATACTATTGATTATATTAAGAAGTGGTTCTTTTTTGCCTATGCTTTATAGTAGGTTAAACATACACAGGTGTGGTATTTTGTTGAAGGGTTTTCTGCATTTATTTTTATCTTATGAGCTTATTAATATTATTTTTCCTATTTATAGTTTCTATAATGCTGAGCCTCCTTTGTATTCTTGATAAAAATTCACATTGCTCATATTTAATATTCTTTGATTATATTTCTAAATTCTCCTTGTTAATTTTTATTAAACATTTTTGCATCAATGTCCATTAAAGTTATTATTCTATAACTTTATTCCACAGCTTTTTTTCCTCAATTAGATAGCAGGGCCATACTTAATTCATAAAAGGACTTTAGCATAGTATATTCTTCCTCTATTTTTGTAAACTTTTTTGTGGCAAAGGAGTTATTTATTCTTTAATATATTTTTATAGAATTTACTTGTAAATTTGTCAGGGTTTTTTTCTTGAGGTTTCCTTTATGATCTATATCTCTTTCTGATATCAACTTTTCAAATTTCCTATTTAAATCTAAGTATTTTATATGTTTATAAATATTTATCAATTTTTAAATTCAACTTTGTTGGTATAGAATTAGGTATTATATTGTCTAATACTTTTAATTGTTTTCTTTCTATTACTCATAATTTATTTTTCTTATTATCAAATTTGGTAGTTTGGTTTTTCTCTCTCTCTTCACACACATTAATAAGATTAGCTAATGATTTATTTATTTTATTTGTTTTCTCAAGACAGTAGTTTTTGTTTGATTTTATTACTGAAAGTAGTTTGTTTTTATTTGTCAACTCAATTTTGTTTATCTCTCATTTGATTTTTAAATATTATACTTTTGTGTTCATTTGGGGATCATTTATATTATAGGGTTTTTTTAGTTTTTTTTTTTTGTTTGTTTTTGTGGGGCAATAGGGGTTAAGTGACTTGCCCAGGGTCACACAGCTAGTAAGTGTCAAGTGTCTGAGGCTGGATTTGAACTCAGGTACTCCTGAATCCAGGGCCGGTGCTTTATCCACTGTGCCACATAGTTTTAAGACATTATATGCTTAATTAATTTGTCTTTCCCCCTATTTTTCATTGATATAAGTGTTTAGAGATAAATTTTCTTCTGACAATTTTCTTCTGCATTTCACAAATATTGGCATTTTAAAATGTAATATATTTATTGTGGTAATCTCTTTCCCACTCTCACCCTCAGGAATTCTCCTTCCAGTCTCTTATTTCTAGAATTCATATTTTGTTGTGCATCTATTTGAATACATATGTACATGCACATCACATGTATGTGTATCTGTGTATATGCATACATGTACATTACATATGCGTGTATATACTTACTTATTTAGATTTTTCTGTTTGGCTGAGATAAGTGATGAAATTTATTATAATCCTTCTCTCTATCCCTTCTCTCTCTTTTTGGATGGTCTCTCCAGTTGATATCACAATGATATGAAATATTAGTATAACTATTATTTGGCACTGGCAAGTTTTGCCAGCTGAATTATCAATTACCAACAGTGCTGGGACTGACTGGACATACTCCAACAACTAGCTACACAACTCCCCTCTCTTTCTGACTCATTTTAAGCTCATGACAGGCTTATAGGGCAAATGAAAGAGATGACAACCCCCTTGAGGCTTAGTCATATAATTGGGGCTATTAACATTCTGTGTGCTAGGGGTATTTTGTCCCAAGGATTGTTGCATTTCTCTGTCAAATTAAGTATTGTCTCCTTGAAGCTCCAGTCAGAAACCTTCTCTTGCAACATTAGCTTATATTGTACAGGGACAAATTATAATACTTTAAACCTGCTTCCTTCCTGGGATTTTGTTGTCCTTCAGCAACCATTCTCACTGCTTTCATTTAAATAAGCAGAATTGACACAGATTCCACTGGGCATTCAGATGTTACCAGAAACATATACACACACATTCACAGAAAATAATTAAAAACACATACAGTTTACTGAAATGGCAGTTTTAAAAATTATCATTTTCTAATACCACAAGATGGAGAAAGGGAACTCACTCTTCATGCATACAGTTCTCTGTTAGAGAAAGTGTAAAGCAAAGGAAGAAAGAAGTAGTCGAGGAATTAAATGATAGAGTCTTTGCTCAAGGAAAGCACAGGGGAAAAAACATTGCAAGGTTGCCTCATTACATCCCCTGTTTCTACATGTCAAATGGTCACTGGCTGATTCTGGGGAGCACTGATACCTGATGTTGCTCTGGTCAACATGCAATAGTTTATTTCAGCATATAAACTTTTCCTTAAATACTTGACTGGCTCCAAAGCTTTGCCATTCTCTACCAGTCTACCAGGCAGCTCTGTTTTCTTGTTCAGTGCCTACTCCTTTTTATTTATTTATTTTTGAGGAGCATTGAAAAAGGTTGGCTCCACTATAATCTCCCCCAATCCCTCTCTCTCTTCCCTCTTTCTCTTCATTTTCCATACTTAAGCAACTTAAGAGCTTATTTCTTTTTGTTCCATCATAGTCCTTTTCTCTCCCTTTCAGGATTTAGGCAACTGATTTATATCTATCCCTTTGGAGTTTTTCAAACTTATTTTCCTTTCTTAAATTTCCTTTGTCTACTGAATTTACATTTCAAAGGCCCTGGACACATTTGTTTCCATCCTCCCCTTCCTGAAAAAGAATGATTGAAAATGATTAATTCTGTGAAAATTCTATTTTTTTTGCCCTATGGTTTATGTTCAGTTTGGCTAAAATGCATTTTTTTATCTTTCGGTACTTTTAATCTAATATTTCTTTTCTTATTATTGATATGTAGTCTTGTTAAATACTAACTGGAATATACAACTTTGTTGAATATGATCTGTGTATTCCTGGCTAAGTTTAGGTATTTTCTTTTTATATTGATAGGAAGCTTTGGAGCTTAACAGGATCATTTCTGGATGATTAATGCCTCTGAATCCTTTCTGGTGATGACCTGGAGAAATTTATCTATTTGAAATTTGCTTACTGGTTTGATAACTTTATGACAACTTTCCTATATTATTTCCTTACATTTAGTATAATACATTAGTATTATTAGTCATATTTATTAGTAATAATACATTAGTATCATTTCCTTACATTTAGAATTTTGTTTCATTATGTTCTGGAAGGGCAATGATTCTTAGATTATTAGAGCCAGAAAAGGTGGCAAAATAGACAGAGTGATTGCCCTAGACTCAGGAAGACCTGAGTTCAAATCTAGGCCCAGTCACTCAGCTATGCGACCCTGGGCAAGTCACTTAGTTTCTGTTTGACTCAGTTTCCTCATCTGTAAAATGGAAATAGAAATGTCATCTCCTTCGCAGAGGTTGATGTGAGGATCAAATTTAGCTGTTGTAAAGCAATTAATACAGTATATAACACATGGGAGGTAATATATAAATATTAGCTATATTGATGATGATGATGTCCCTGAACCTCATTTGTCAGGCCATTTGCTTTTTTTTTTTTTTTTTTTTTGCGAGGCAGTGGGGGAGGTCATTTGCTTTTGATAATAGGCATGACATTTATTCTTCCTTTGGATTTTGTTAATGTGGTAAAAATTATTGGAATTTTATCTGACTCACTTGGGAGGGCCCACACCTGGCCCACCCTGAAGTTATATATGCTAATGAGGTCGGCTAAAACTCCATTAATTTTTACCACACTCTAATATTTCTTGGCTTATCATTGAATTTTAAAGGTCTGGCTCAACCATTTTTTAGGGTATATATTACTTTGCTAATAAAGTCAAAGTATGCATTATCCATTTCAGTTTTCTCATAAGAACTTTAAATTCCTCCCTTTTCTCTTCCTTCAATTTCTTTTTTTGTTTGTTTGTTTTTTTTGGGGGGGGCAATGGGGGTTAAGTGACTTGCCCAGGATCACACAGCTAGTAAGTGTCAAGTGTCTGAGGATGGATTTGAACTTGGGTCTTCCTGAATCCAGGGCTGGTGCTTTATCCACTGTGCCACCCAGCTGCCCCTCAATTCTTTTAAAAAAGGAATTAAGGAAATAAAAAAAGTTTTCCAAAAAGTCATAGGATTCTTGGGCTTATTCTGTTTTTTGGGCTTTTTATTGTAGCTATCCCAGAATTACTATCCTGCAGTTTTTGTTTCTGGGATTCTCTTAAGACATATTTTTACTTAATTTTATTAAGGTTTTTTCTTTGCTTACTTGTTTGCTTCATTACTCAGTGATTTTCCCCCTGCTGGGGCTTCTTCATATTTATTCTATCTACTCTTTTAGGTTTTAAAAAAAGTTTAGCACATTTCTAGCTGTTTTGAGGTGATCAATTAGAGCTGGACTTATATATGATCCTTTAAAACAAATTGCTAGAAGTTTCTGATGTCTTTATTAAATCTTTTTAAAAAATTGATTCCTTGTTTTTTCATCACTTCCATTTCCAAATATATTTCCCTCTTCCCCTACCTAGCAAATCACCAAATGTAGCAAAGATTTTTTTAAAGAAGTGACCAGTTCAGCAAAAGCAATCAACATATCAATCATGTCTGCAGTTCTTTCATTCTTGTAATTATTGTGCAAATCCCTCCCCCCCAGCTTTACTTCACTTTGTATCAGTTAAAAAGTCTTCCTGTGCTTCACTGAATCCTTCATATTAATTGCTTCTTAAATGTTCATTAATATTCCATTATTTTCATGTGCTCCATTTTAAAAAGTCATTCCCCAGTAAATAGGCATCTAATTTTTTCCATTTTTTCTATTACAGGAAATGTTGTTATAAACATATTGGTATAAATGGGAGCTATTTCTTTTATTCTGTCTTTAACTTCCTTAATGTGTCTGCCTAGCAATGAGATCTCTGGGTCAAAGGGAGTAGAGGTAATCTTGTCCAATTACCTTATTTGATAGATGAGAGACTGAGGCCAGGGTCACACAATTAGTAAGGAATTGAATCCAGGTCTTCCTCACTTCAGGTCCCTTACCCTATCCACGATGCCAAGTTGTCTCTTCTCATACTGTGTTCATGACTAGGGGATGGATGTCACTAATGTCTTTGGTATTGGGACTTAACTTAATGTGATTTTGACCCCAGGATTGTGCCATTCCTTTTCTGTACATAGCAAATGTCAACCATATTTTTGTCATGTCATCAATATATACACTCTTCCAATCTTTTTAAAGTGCTCCTATACCTTATTTTTATTCGTTCCACTTCTAATCTTTTTAGAACATCAAATTGGACATAGGAAAGGGGACTTTTGTGCTGTGTGTTTGAGGTTTAGGATAGATTAGTCTCCTAAAGAGGCAAAACAAAAACCAAACCAAAACTTAACAACACAAGCTGGGATAAGACTGACTAGGTATGAATATGATCAAAAGGAATCTGGTGGTCAGAGTGGCTCATTAACTGCATATGCGGGAGAAACAAAAAATTCCTACACATAGTATAGTAGAATTTTCTCTCTCTCTTTCTCTCTCTGTCTTCCTCAACATTTGGCAATAAGAGAAAACTCTTCCAGCAATTATTGTGAGACTGAACCTTGAGTCTCCTCAATATCTCTTCTTTTTTCTTGTGTACAAGATCCACTTTGCCCCATGGTTCTCTCCTTTGCCCCATAGCTCCAAGTTTATATTCCTCTGACATTTTAGTTTCCCTTTCTTAAAGCATCATTCTCCAAATTGCTTTTAAAAATAGTCTGACCAGTTCATAGCTATACCAATAGTGAATTAGTGTACTTCTCTTTTATTCAAAAACTGTTCCCATCTTTGGTTACTTTTTGCTCACAAATTGCTGGGTATGACGTGAAACCTCAGAGTTGTTTTGATTTTATTTTTCTTAATATTAGAATTTTCTTAATATTAGAACAATCTTTCATATGGTTGTTAATAGTTTGAAATTCTTTTGAAAGTTGTTTGCTGGGGCAGCTAGGTGGTGCAGTGAATAGGGCGCTGGCCCTCAATTCAGGAGGAACTGAGTTTGGGTCCAGCCTCAGACACTTGACACTTACTAGCTGTGTGACCCCGGCAAGTCACTTAACCCTCATTGCCCTGCAAAAAAAGAAAGAAAAATAAAAAAGAAACATGATTTGACAGCTGTCATGTCATCAATATATACACTCTTCCAATCTTTTTTAAAGTGCTCCTTTACCTTATTTTTATTATTTCCACTTCTAATCTTTTTAGAACATCACATGGTACAACAACAATTTTAGGCCTACTTGGAAGTATTGTGATGATATCAATAGAGGACAGCACATGCCCTTCAGTTTCAGACATTTGAGTTGGCTTAGCCACATAAGTCCCTTACATGTGTGACTTTCCTATGTATTCCTGTTTAAATATGGTTTTCTCCATGTGTGCACTTTCCCCCATTGAAAAGTCTATTTCATGTGTGCATCATAGGAAATCTTTTCTAGACAAATTCTTTTCTGTACTGTTGTTTGAAATAATGTGTTCTCTCATTTGTTGGGAAAAATAAACTTATCAGTAGAGACTCTTGCCTTATGGTTTTGAGTAGATGCAGAGCTGCAGAGTGGGATGGCTTGAGTCCACCACATGGGAAATATCAGTGCCCATAACAATGGTGGAAGTAGATTTTCTTTTACATATAGTACTGTCTGGAATCTTTACAAAATCATAATTTCTCTTATGTGACCCCCCTTCCACAGAAACCTAAGTATCTTTGCATAAAATTTGCATATATTAGAAGAGCATCACTATCTAGTGCTCTGATATGAAAAGTTGATGTGGCTGGTACTTTCCACCAACTCCCTGACATGCTTTTCTTCACCTTTGGGTTTCTAAAAAACATAAGAGATATACATGTATGTATATACACATATTCATATATTTGTGTGCATGTTCATATGTATGTGATAATCAGCCACAAGGTAATAATGAAATGCCATGATTACATATGGAATGTGGAATCTCTTTGCATGTTGATTTCCATTTGGCCTTTGATGGATTATACAGTAGTTGTTATAAATAAGATTTCCCTTATGGAATGAGAAGTCTTGTTTTTACCTTGATTTCCATTTGCCCTGAGATAAGGTTGTAGTTGTTATAATTAAGATTTAGATGCTGTCTGACCAAAACAAATTTTATTTTAGAAGTACTCTAAGCTTCATGATTGTTCTAGATGATTACACCCTACAATAAGTACCTTAGGTCAACAATCAAAACAAACATTGGTAAAATAAACATACAAAACATACTCATTGTAAAGCTATAGACACAACTCAAGAGCCATATTTCATATTTCATAGTTAATTTAGACCCCCGTAATAAATACATTTCAGGTTTCTCATTCACATAGTATACATGATTTTTTAAATTGAGGTAAGCACTATGAAATGTTATTTCACCCCTAAGTAGATAGATAGCATGGGAAAAACAACACTATACTGGAAGTCTAGAAATCTGAGTTGTAGGCTTACCTTCTTCTGCTACAAAATAGCTGTGTAACCTTGGGCAAGTCACTTTCCCCCTCTGAAACTTACCTTCCTTTTCTGTTGAATTGTGGGCTTAAACTAGGTGATTTCTGATATTCCTTTCAGTTTTAAAATGTAATAAATGTTAAGGTTTTATTTGCATGCAAATGGAAACAATTTACATTTAGAAAATCTTTACAAAATTAAATTAGAACAATCTGAGGTTTTGACTCATAGTCATAAATTGACAAAGATGATATAAGATGGAAATAACCAATGTTGCAAAGGCTATGGGAAGTCAAGAATACTGAAAAAAACTGTTGGAGCTAGGAATTGACACAACTAATCATTAAGAAAGTGGCTGAACAGTTTGTGGTATGTGGCAATATTATATGCCCAGTGTTCTCCTGGTGTGTGTCATCCAAGGATGGAGGTGACTGTTTTTTCAGAGGATATGCCAACAAAGAATCAGCTCTGGTAAGATTCTATTATGATGAAAACAATTTGAGAACAGCCACAGAAACAGTGGCTGCTTTCAGAGAACCAGACTAACTGAATGAAGAGAAGCTTATTATCTATAGGCTGGCCACTTGACCATGAATTCTTTGGCCAAGGTAACTCATGAAATAAAGAAAAATATGAAATATCCCTTAGTACTGTGTGACCCTCTTCTATATCTATCTGCTGTGATGGCAGGCTGGTAGAAAAAGGATTAAAGAATTCTAGCAATAACAGTTTTAGACTATCTATAAATAACAACTTAGCTAATGCTCTAAATGTGAGCTGTCCAGTGACCAACAAGTAGATATACTTACTGGAGAAACTGAATATTATCAATATTGGCATTCTCAGTGTAAATGGAACCAGAAGACAAAAGAAAACCTACAGCCAAATGGATAGATGGCTCATTGGTTCTTTTTTTTGTTTTTGTTGGTGAGGCAATGGGGGTTAAGTGACTTGCCCAGGGTCACACAGCTAGTAAGTGTCAAGGGTCTGAGGCCGGATTTGAACTCAGGTCCTCCTGAATCCAGGGCCGGTGCCTTATCCACTGAGCCACCTAGCTGCCCCTCATTGGTTCTTCTTGAAGAAGTAAATTAAAGGATCAGTAGAATTGGATGTATTATTCATCCAAGGTCTATAAGAAACATCATTTTATGGGACATTTAGTTATTTCATATTGTAGTGTTTGTAGTAAGTATTTTCAAAAAGACTACTGTGAAAATAATTATGGTTTATCTGCTAACATCTGTTGTAAAGCTGATCTGTAGAGAATTCTACAAAGAACTAGGTAAGATTATTCAGTCACTCTGTGACTTTAATGCAAAGGTAGGCAGAGAGTAAATACAGTGAAAAATATGGGTCAGTAATGAGGAATATGGATGACTTGTAAGGTTATGAAGAATCCTCATGCCTATACATCATGTATTTTTTTTTTTAGTGAGGCAATTGGGGTTAAGTGACTTCCCCAGGGTCACACAGCTAGTAAGTGTGTAAAGTGTCTGAGGCCAGATTTGAACTCAGGTACTCCTGACTCCAGGGCTGGTGCTCTATCCACTGTGCCACCTAGCTGCTCCTCATCATGTATTTTTTAAAGAAAATAATTAAAAGATATCGGATGGAAGGAGTTTTGAATAATATCAGAACAATTAAACTGAATAAAGTCTAACAGATAGGAAAATATGAAGGAGTATTTCCTAAAGGAGTTGTCTATATATAGGTAGAGTAACAAATTTTGTTGTTTAGTCATTTTCCAGTCATGTTTAACTCTTCATGACCCAATTTGTGTTTTTTTTTTTAGGGCAAAGATATTGAAATAGTTTGCCATTTTCTTCTCCAACTCATTTTACAGATGAGAAAGGTGAGGTAAACAGGGTTAAGTGACTTGCTCAGGGTTAGGAAGTGTGTAATTTAAGATTATAAATGTGGATTCTAATCTGTTCCCCCAGTTTTGGGGGGAAACTGACTAAAATCACTGATAAAACGAGTTTAGGTTTTTAAGGGTTTATTGAAAAATAGAAAGAAAAAGATTGAGAACAGAATTCCAACAGCCTGGCATTCCTATCTTTCCTCAAGTTTCCTGTGAAGTCCTCTGCTGCCACCACCACCATCAAGTCAGGAACCCAAAAGAGCAAGAGCTCTCCGCGCAGGCTCTCTTTCCTCCTTCCTCTCTCCTCCCAGAAAATAGGAGGCTCCTCAAGTTGATTGGCTGATAGCCTTGATAGATAGCACCCATGAGCAAAACGTCATTTCCTGATGCCAAAGAAAAGCCACATGGCCTTGCCCTCGGAGGCATTTTCCTCATGGCGGAGCTTTCCCACAGCAAGTCTCCAGTAGGTGGCATCATTCCAATCATTACATAAGCTAATGTGTCTAAGGCCAGATTTGAACTTAGAAAGATGAGTCTTGACTCCAGGCATAGCATTCTATCCACTGTGCCACCTAGCTGTCCTAACCACCAAATTATTAGAACTAAATGGATAAAAAAATACAAAATAATGTATGAAAATGAGAAAAAATTTTGTCATACAATTAAAATAGTTCCAAATTGGAAAACAGAAATGAATTATTATTTTAAAATGGCAATTTAATGGAGAAAAGGCCATTGACACTGATTATCACAATTTTGCATAGATATTTAATCAATGTAAATCAATTTTCAAAATGAGGAGACTAAAAGAGACTGAAAATCATTTTAGGCAGCAAAATTTTGACTTTCCAAGAACAAAGATATGGCATACAAGAGCAACAATAGTTTAAAGTAGTAACTCATTATAAATTCTTGCAGGGAAGTATAGTGGAAACTTATGGAAAGTATTGTCTCTTAAGACTTTAAGAAACAATGGGAAAAAGAGTTAAAAAGCTTGAGATGTGTAACGATTGGAATGACGCCACTTGCTGGAGACTTACTGTAGAAGAGTTCCATCCATGAAGCGAAGGTCTTTGAGGACAAGACCAGGAATCTTTTCTTTGGTGTCAGGAAGTGACGCAGGCTAGTGAGAGGAAGAAGGAAGAGACTGGTGCTCGGTCTCAAGCTCTTTCCTCTGGACTCTGGTGGAGAGCGGAGCTAGAAATGCACTCTCCCTTTAATAGATAGGAATCTAGGCCTTTCTCTCTCTCTTTACCAAATTCTTATTCTCCTTAATAAATGCTTAAAAGTCTAACTCTTGCTAAAGCTTATAATTTATTGGCAACCACTCATTAGATATTTTAGACAGACTAGCTAGAAGTTTAGCCCTTAACAGATGTGATCCAGTTAAAGAAAGCCATCCATAGGGCATTTAAACATGAAACTGGAAGCGGGTAAACAAACAGATGAAAGATGGAAAAGATTTGCAACTATTTTTGTAACAAATTCTTTTAACCATTAAGGACAGTTGAGCTACCACATTTAGGGTTGGAAATAGCACTAAAGAAGAAAAGATGAGAAAAACATCTAGAGTAGACTATATATATGGAGCAGGTGTCTGTGCTAGAGATGACACTTTTGAGAGCTTTGAGAGATTGATTGGAGTTATTGATGGAAGGAAAGATACCAAAGATATATGAAAAGTCTTAGATATTGCTATTGTTCCCCAAATGATCTAAAGAATGTAAATTGTCCCCAATCTTATTATACCTTAAAAATATTGAAATATAAATCATAATTCTATCATTAGAAGGGACCTTCAAAAAACATCTAGCCCTCACCTTAGAGATGAGATAACTGAGTCCCAGATAAGGTCACATAGGTAGTAAGTATCAGAGAAAGGATTTGAATCCAGGTCCCCCAACTCTAGAGTGACTTGTCTTTTTACTTTAGCACAATGCTTCTATCTACCAGGTAGCAAAATTTGTATGCAAGTAACCTACATATATATTGAGGTCATTTAAAAAATATAGGCAAAAGATAGACCTTTCCCCTGAAAGATTATACTCTGTTTTGCTGTATAGGTGATTTTTGGTTGTAATCCCAATTCTTTTGCCCTCTGGAATATCATATTCCATGCCCTCTGATCCTTTAATGTAGAAACTGATAGGTTTTGTGCTGTCCTGACTGTGGCTTCACAGTACTTGAATTGTTTCTTTTTGGCTGCTTGCAATATTTTATCCTTGACCTGGAAGCTCTGGAATTTGGCTATAATATTCCTGGGAGTTTTCCTTTTGGGATCTCTTTCAGGAAATGATCGGTGGATTCTTTCCATTTCTATTTTACCTTCTGCTTCTAGAATATTAGGGCAATTCTCCCCTGACAATTTCCTGGAATATGATGTCTAAGCTCTTTTTTTTTGATCATGGTTGTCAGATAGTCCAATAATTTTCAAATGATCTCTCCTGGATCTATTTTCCAGTTCAGCTGTTTTTCCAAGGAGATATTTCACATTGCCCTCTATTTTTTATTCATTTGGATTTGTTTTATTGCGTCTTGTTTTCTCATAAAGTCATTAGCTTCTATTTGCTCAATCCTAATTTTTAAGCAATGATTTTCTTCAGAGAGCTTTTGTACCTCCTTTTCCATTTGGCCAATTTGGCTTTTCAAGCTGTTGCCTTTTTTTTATTACCTTCCTTGATCACTCTAATTTCTCTTTCCATTTTTTCTGCTACCTCTCTTACTTTATCTTCAAATATCTTTTTGAGTTCCTCTATGGCCTGAGACCAATTCATATTTTTCTTGGAAGCTTTGGATATAGGAGCTCTGATGTTGCTATCCTCTTCTGAGGGTGCACCTCAATTTTCTTTGTCACTAAAGAAACTTTCTATGGTCCTTATCTTTCTCTGTCTGCTCATCTTGCCTGCATTTTACTTGACTTTTAATTCCTTCTTAAAGTGGGGCACTGTTTCCAGACTGCACTGTTCCAAGCTTCAGGGGGTCTCAGGTGGTATGATTTAAGGAGGGGCAGGTTGTTAACTCACCTGGCCTGTTCTCTGGTCTGTAGATAACCCCAGGCCAACTTGCTAATTAACCAGGTAGCAAAACTTTGTGTACTGTGGTTCTTAGCTCCAATAAGCCTGCACCTAACTTTGTTCAATGACCCTCTGATGATTAATATCATGTGATGGTTAAAAGAGGGAGATTTATGTTTGTTAAAGGTGTGCAATTTATCCTAGAGCAGAACTTGCATGAAGTTCATATTCCTTAGGGTGGTAAAGTTCTCCAAATGCTCCTGTTGCTGAGGATATTATGCTAATTGCATCAAGCCTGAGAACATTGCAGAACCCACTGAATGAGATTCATAATCAATCTAAAAAGTTTAACCTAGCTATCCACACAGGAAAAACAAAGTGAAGCAAAAATACTTGTCCAGAGTATATTTTGTAGTTGAATGAACAGATTATAGAGCTTACCTATCTCTGTGTTTGTACCTGATCTATATATTGCAAGCGAACAATGAATTAGGCTTAGATTGAACAGGAACAAAGCAGACTGCATTGCCTTAGAGAAACTGCAACATTCTTTGAATAAACCCCAAATTTCTCCTTGAAACAAAGGCTTATTTAAAAAAAATGCCAACATTTTTCTGGTGGTGTTGTGTCACTGTGGGTCATACATAAGGTCATGAAGAATTGAAGTTGAAGATTACTCAAAGGCCAAAGTATCTATCTTCTCACCAATATGGTATTACTCAGGCAGGTCACAGAGTAGATATGAGCAAGTCACCATATATGACAAACAGGAAACGATGAAAGAGAAGTGGTATAAGAGAGATCATTGAAGAAATTTAAGGTTGGAAAGGAAGGTGGGGTTCTATTCATGTGACAAGAGCCACAGGTAAACTTCTTGTTGTTATTCAGTTGTTTCAGTCTTGTCTGACTCTCCATGACCCTATATTGAAGTTTTCTTGGCAAAGATACTGAAGTGGTTTGCCATTTCCTTCTCCAGCTCAATTTACAAATTAGGAACTGAGGCCAATAGGGTTAAGTGACTTGTCCAGGGTCACATAGTTCTTAATTCCTTTTTTGTTTGTTTGTTTTTGTTTTGTTTGTGTGTTTTTGGTGTGGCAATGAGGGATAAGTGACTTGCCCAGGGTCACAGAGCTAGTAAGTGTCAAGAGTCTGAGGCCAGATTTGAACTCAGGTCCTCCTGAATCCAGGGCTGATGCTTTATCCACTGCATGACCTAGCTGCCCCCGGGTCACATAGTTAGTAAGTGTCTGAGGCCAGATTTTAACTTATCAAGAATTTAGGGGATGGCTTGTACAAGATTTGTACAGGATGATCAGGCATACAAAGGCTATGATCCCCATCCTTGGAGTGAGTATCAGAAAAACTAGGTCAGTGAGGTTGTATCCTAGACCTAGATTATATGGATGGGAATAATATGTAAGGAGACTTTAGATATAGGAAGGGTCCAGGTTATGTATGAAGAGCTTTTGGTGCCAACAGAGGAGTGCACATTTGATCCATGAAATGATACGTAGCTGCTGGATTTTATATATGACTGATGTTTTTTTTTTTTGGTGGGGCAATGGGGTTTAAGTGACTTGCCCAGGGTCACACAGCCAGTAAGTGTCAAGTGTCTGAGGCCGGATTTGAACTCAGAAACTCCTGAATCCAGGGCCGGTGCTTTATCCACTGCGCCACCTAGCTGCCCCCGGTAGCTGCTGGATTTTATTGAGGAGGTCTAAGATAAGGGGGGGGGGGGCAAGAAGTTTCTAAAATATCTTAAAACATCTTTTCCAAGAAGTTATTCTGGGACCGAAGTGTCTTGGTCCCAGTTGAATCTAAGGAACCCTGAGGCAACTGTAACTAAAAATACTTAAAACAGCCTGAGATTTGAAAAAAAAGAAAGGATGTAGCATTATTTTGAATTAGGAAATCCAAAGGAAAAGCATGATATAGTGGAAAGATCATTGTACCCAGGAGATCTGGGCTTTAGTTCCCTTTCTTACTCTCTATGGGCAAGGCATTAAGGTCTCTGGACCTCAGTTATTTCACCTGTAAAATGTGGATAACAATATCCTACACACCAACTGGGAAGGGGGCTGACTAGTAATCATTTGAGATCTCTTATAGGTTCAAGATCCTTGGCCATGGATGCTGCTATGTGAGGAGATTAATCTTTCAATGAATAAGCTCTTGGGGACTGTCAAAGTCCCATGAGTATGCAGGACTACTGTAAAACTGCTTTGCTATCCCTTTCATTGTTGCTGAAAAGAATTTTCTCAGGCATTACTGGTCATTGCGAATTCCATAATGTTAGGCCAAAGGAGTACTGAGTCAATGCTGGGTTTGAGGAGTTCAATTCAATTAGAAAAAAAACCCAGAACTTTTTTTTTTTTTTTTGCAGGGCAATGGCGATTAAGTGACTTGCCCAGGATCACACAGCTACTAAGTGTCAAGTGTCTGAGGCTGGATTTGAACTCAGGTCCTCCTGACTCCAGGGCTGGTGCTCTATCTACTGCGCCACCTAGCTGCCCCCTGCCCCCAGAACTTTTTAAAGTACCTATTTGTGTGAAAGGTCCTGTGGTTATCACTGGTGACTCAAAGAATGATACAGTATAGGACCTGCTCCCAGGGTTCTATGAGGTCTGACCAGGACAAATAATGAAGAGAAGAACAAGTACACAAAAAGGGAGTGATAGTGAAATAAGCTCAATGGAATAGTCAGAGGACCTTAATTTAACTCCTAGCTTCTCCACTTGCATGCTGCTTTTGTAACCTTGGACAAGTTACATCACTTCTCTTGGCCTCAGTTTCCTCATCTGTCATTAAAAGGAGAGCATCTTGACTTGAATGAATGATCTCTAGAGTGCTTTAGGTCCTGTAAGTCTGTGAGCATATGCAAAGTGCAAAGGAAAGATCCAGGTCAAGAGATCCAATGTCCTTTTCTGTTTTTTGAAGATAAAATAATAAAAAATGATCAGGTCTTTGTGTGCTTTCATGCTTAGCATTTTACCTGGTATCAGCTTGGAGAAGCTATTGGAGTGCTCCAGACAAAGGAGAGATACCTGGCAAAGTAGCACAAGGGCTGGAAAGAGGGTGTGCTTGGATTGTCTGGGCACAAGGTGACCTATTATAAAAATGGGCTTTATCTAATACATTGTAATTAGGGTCAGCCCTAGGCAAAAGGGATAAATAGGTCTCTACCTTCCCCTACCTGGACAACTGAAGAAAAACTTACCTCCTCAGGGGGCACAAAGGAGCAGGACTTGAGGCCATCCAATTCTACCACATAGGTAGCTACCCAATCCTCTCTTGGCCTAATTGTAATGTTAAGTGGGTCCCACTGAAAGAAGATTTAAAATTTCATGTGCCTGTAAGGAGGCCAGATGAAAAATGGGTGGAAGGCAGTGAAGATAGTTGCAGCTAAACACGTGAGTACCACATATCCTAGATCTCCTTTATTTTGTGCTAAAGTGAGTTCACTGAAAAGCAGGTAGGCATGTGGGATTTCATGGCATCTTGTCCATTATACTGAAGAAGACTGTCCCTTCTCTGATGCAAAAATGGTTAATAAATTAATCATCTGGTTTTTGATGCTGCATAGTGATATGATGCTCCATGTTGTAAGGGGGAGATTGATCAAGGGAGGCTTGCTCACTGAAGTCTCCTTACTGATTGCAATTCAGAGGCTGCGGCTGCCTCTTGATATTTGGTTGATTAAGGCTCAGTAGGATGGGCTCTTGTTAGAGAAGCTGTCCCATCTGTGCTCTATAAAAAAAATGAGCTAGGAAACTGGCTTTGTTTTTTCTTTCTTCCCTTTTTTTCCTTCCTCCCTAACTTTCTCCCTCCCTCCCTTCCTTCTTTTCTCCCTTCCTTCCTCCCACCCACCCTCACTCCCTCCCTCCCTTCCTTCCTTCCTTCCTCCCTCCCTCCCTCCCTTCCTTCCTTCCTTCTTTTCTCCCTCCCTCCCACCCTTCCTCCCTTCCTTCCTCCCTCTGTTCATTCCTTCCTTCCTTTCTTCTTTCCTCCCTGCCTTCCTCCCCTTCCCTCCCTCCCTTCCTCCACTAACTTCCTTCCTTCCTTCCTTCCTTCCTTCCTTCCTTCCTTCCTTCCTTCCTTCCTTCCTTCCTTCCTTCCTTCCTTCCTTCCTTCCTTCAATTCCTTGCTGGTTCTTGCCTCTTTGCTTTCTCTCCATTCCGTTTCCCCCCAATTCCAGAAGCATGGACTTCAAGTTCCTAGTTACCATCTGCCTTTCTATTTCTTTTCCTGAGCCCAGGTAAAGGACTAGCACTCCTAAAAAAGAACTTTCCATGGCTATTTTACTCCAGCAGCCAGTTATTGATGGAATTACTGCTTGAGGCATGTGGCAGGGGAAGTCATATATGCATATGGCCTGAAAGGAAAGATTCTGAGAGATTCTGAAAGTTGGCCACCACCTTTCTCTGGCTTGCATTTTGCCTTATGGGTGATCCCAAGTTAGAGAGCTGCTAAATTAAAGGGTCTTAACTCTACCCTCCAATCTCCTGGACATGCTTTCTGGAGAAGAAAGAACACATTGTCTCTCCTGAAGCTAGAGGACTAGAGTCATGTCATGGAGGTGGGTCCCAGGATATCTGGATTTTGCCAACCCTTCCTGTTATTGTTATGAGTTTTGGACAATAAAAGTCTAAAATGAATGGGAATGCTTGTCCAGCATCTCTCAAGTTATCTTTGCCTTCTAAAAGGAGTCCCAGTGGGCCATTTAAGTGCTTTACATTTCCATATTTGCTTATGGGATCCTGTGAATTCTTTGTATCTTATGTATTTTTTGTGGCAGATAAAATGAAGTTTTTCCTATATGTGTTATCTTTATTGTACATGTAGTTCCTGTGTGTGAGTTGGGGATCCTGTTGTACACATTTGAGGATAACTAGGCAGAAGCTATACCTAAACTTTTCTGGGGTGAGGGCAATGAGCCAAAGTGAGAAAGTGACATCTTTTGGATCAGGCCCCCTGGATCAGACCAATCCATACAAACACAGATTCCCTGGGATGGGGTTGGTGATCCTGGACCACAAGTTACCATGTGTTCTGTTATTGTGGCATTCACTAAGGGCTCAGGAATTAATGTGCTGTGTTCTGGGATTCTGGGGTAATTTTATGATTAGTGCCTATAGGTCTCAATAAGAGAATCATACTAGACTTTTCTCATAATCACAGGCACAGCATGGTCTGGCGAACAGTGCTAATGTACTGTGAAAATATATTGTATCCAGCGGCTTGACAGCTGATACCTCGCTTATCATGAGAAGGGGATAGACAGGCAGATGGGGAAAAGGAAGACAGAATGAGATGAAGAAAGAAGAGAAACCAACAGTGGTTTTGGAAAAGATGGGAAATGAAAAGGAAAAAAGGAAACAGGGAAAGGAAAGATAGAAGAGAAAGACAAGTGTAAAAGGTTTGGGGTTTTTTTTTTCCTTATTGGTTACAGAAAATGGAAATAAAAGAAGGAAAGGGGAGTTGAGTTAGGGAATCCCAAAGTACAGCAGTTCAAGAATTCTGTTCTTCATTTTAAAATGCTAGTCTTTTTCTTTCTTTAACCTTCAGAGGACAAGAAACATTAAAAGAGAGTTAGGAGGAACAAATAAAATTGGGTATAAAAGGAAGTATGTTTAAAATTTTCCAATCAAGCTAAAATAAATCCTGTCATTCTTTACTGCAATAGCCAAGTTATTCATTGAGGTCCTCTGCTAGTCAACAGTCTAGACTATTCATAATAAAACGATCACTGAATCTTAGCAGATTAGACATTCAGAAACCATTTTGTCCAACTCTGTTGTCCACTCAGAATTACATGTAGTTGCTTGTTCCATTCTGTTTTTAAGTGTGTTGACTACTTGGCTAAAGCTATCTATTTTGTTGTCGTTGTAAGCTGCTTATTCTTCTTCCAAGTATTCTTATTTCATTCTGAATGTCTTAGTCCCCCCTCCTTCTTCTATTCACTCTTGGTGTCCTTGTGGTCAAACCATCCTTTTTTTTTTCTGAGGTCCTACTTGTGATCGTTTCAGAGTTCCTCCCTTCCAATGGGATTTTTGTCTTGGGATTGAAAAAATCCATTATATTCATTATGGCAGTTTTCTCACTTCTTGGATGAGTATTATGTGCCAGGGTCAGGATCTGCCCCTCTGTCTCCCTTCTGCACCCATTTCTCTTTGAGGTACTGAGATGATGCTATATTATATCAATCTTCTTCTAGTCACCACTGCTCTATGAAAGCTGCTTCCCTATAGTTTTTGGGTAGGAAGCTGCCTACGTCCACATCATGTCTTCTTATACAAACTTGATGTGTAATTAAAGTGTTGGCCTTGAGATGGAATTTGGATATATCAGTTAATATCAAACTTTGCTTACTGAAGTGTCTATTCATCTTCTGGAGCTTTGCCTCACCCCAGCCACATTGGTCTTGTCTGTTTCCTATCAGAAGCCTATGGTTTCATATACTACGGATCATGTTGTCCTGCTGGTTTGGGATGACTTTTTTTGGACAATACACCAGCCTAGAGATCTGGGACTTCAGCCCTGGACTCCTGGAATGTCTCTATATGAAGTGGTACTGCCTTCAAGTCAGTCTTCTAGGATCCAGACACCTATGCATCTGTTGTTTAATTGAGTAATTTACCCAGAGGTCCATAGCTTTTGTCTGGGGCAACAAGGGTGTTCCCACTGAAGATAATTATTTTGTGACAGTCTTTTAGGGCATCACTAGGCCTTCAATTTAGAAGCCTTGTTTCAGTTTTCTTGTGTTGTCCTCTATTGAGAGCCCTTGACACATTGATTGAGTGGTCCTTGTTTCTGGTCTAATATCTTTGTGTTATCTCTTTTAGGATGGAGTAACTCAGTGGTTTCTTTGATTTTGTTGTTTTCAATGTCTGTAGGTATCTTGGAAAAGCTGGAGTTTATTTGAACCTTCTACATCAGTGTCTTAGAAGAACATGACATTTACTATTTTCATCTTCTTTTAATTTGCATTTCTCTTAATGTTAGTGATTTGGAACATTTTTATATATTTGATAAATTTCATTTATTCATTTGAAAACTACTTGCATGCTTTTTTTTAGTAATAAACATTTTTATTTATAGGTTTGGGTTCCAATTTATTTATATGCTTTTTACCACTTCTCTATCTATCAGGGAATGACATTTGTGTCAATTTCTTATGAATTCTGGTTATCAGAATTTTAGCAAAGACATTTGATATAATTTCCCCCCCCCTTCTGCAATTTTTTCTTATTATAGGCACTTTGATTTTGCTTGTGCAAAGCTTTTTTTTTCTGTAAAAAAATAATCTAGATTTTTTTTTAATCTTTTCAACTAGTCTGGTTGTGAAATTTTCCTTAGGGTAGAGATGATTTTTGAGCCTCTCATGTTGTTCATGTCTGGAAGTATCTTCCCTTTTGGGTACCCCCTTTTTCTGCCTTGCCAATCCTCCACATGGTTGTGGAACTGGGAATGTCAATTGAGTATGTTCCAGTGTGTGTGTGTGTGTGTGTGTGTGTGTGTGTGTGTGTGTGTGTGTGTGTGTGTGTGTATGTGTGTTGTGGGGACCAGTTTTTAATTGGGGAGTGTTAGCTAAGTGGCTTGCCGCAATATTGGGGCAAGGAAGGGAACCAGCAGCCTCCCTGAAAACAGAACAAGATTTATTTTAACAAGAACAAACTTAAAAAAAACACAAACAGGATCAGTAGGATCAAGGGAAAGGAAATAAAAATGGGGAAAGGGAAATGATAATACCTGAAAAATACCACCGCCCAGGAATCAGCTGAAAATACGCAGCAGAACGCCTGTTGCTCCCCCAAACCTAGAAACACCCCACACAGTCCCAGCCAATGGGATGGCCGCTCTGACAGTCACATGACTGCCCTCACTAGGCTTCCAGTCATTATAATTTTGCCAGGCCCATGTAGGAGTCGTGATGTGAGGTGCCAGAGCCCTGGCAACTGTTACAACCAGTGGGTGGAGCACCTTTCGGTTTGTGGAGCCCCAGGCCAGTGCTCGCAGAGGCATAAAAATCTGAAATAACAATTAATTCTTTACAGTGTGTGTGTGTTGTGAATTCTATACTTCTTTCTTTGGGATTATTTATATCTTCTTGTATTTCTGGAAACACAGAATGAAAGAGTGAAAAGCATTTAAGTCACTACAAAAAAGTTGGGGGATATAATACAAAAGTAGCACAGCTCTTTCCCTCAGGGCATCAATCAGTCAATAAACATTTATTAAGCACTTTCTATGTGCCAGACCTTGGCTACATGCTGGAGATACAAAAGGAGGCAAAAGACAGTTCCTGGACTCAAGGAACTTACAGTCTATTTGGGGGAGACAGCATATATAAGAAGGTCATGACTAGGGAAGAGTATTTTGATTTGAAATGGGTCCATATAGGAATCAACTGACTTGTTCTTTCCAGTAGTAAAGGTAGTATTAATTTGATTACTGTTTCCAGAGCAAGAGATAGAAACTAACTAAATAAATAAAACCCTATTTCATGCCATTTAAAAATAAAAAAATGTATCAGTGAAGAAGAAAAAAAACCTAGATGCAAACGAATGCAGCAGTCTTCTGTTTCTATCCATTAGTAGGCTGTTAGCTCTGCTCTGACTTTACTTTCCTACCTTTCCAATTTTGACTCTATTGTTAGCCATTTCAGTGCTACATCATCCTCTGCTCTCAAATTTCACAGTCTTTGTATTATTGCTGCTCATCTCTTGGTAAACTTTAGCTCTGAATTACTCTAATTATCTACCTCTTATACTTCTGCTTACATGATGTGTTGAACATAGAAGGAGGAAGTCTTATAGCTATGCTTCCTATAGGTCACATTTATAAATTCATGTTATCTAATTACAGCTGGGCCCTCACTGTAGCAAGATACTCCTTTTATTCCTCTCTAATTGATTGCCCATCTCACTCCCCACAGAAGTTATTCTAAGGTTTCACTTGCCTTTTCTGGGCTCCCACATTTCCTTCATTCTTCTGTCTTTCAGCTGAGCAAATCATCTCTTTACTGAGAGGATTGAAGCTATTCAATGGGAGCTCTCTTCCCCCCACCTCCCCTTTTTTCAGTGCAAAACCATTTGATAGCCCTATTTTTTCCTTTCCCAAACCTCTGACAATGATGTGGCCCCTCTTTCTGCTAAGGTCAACTCTTCAACATATGCACTTGATCCTATTCCTTCCCATT
Source organism: Dromiciops gliroides (assembly GCF_019393635.1). Classification (NCBI taxonomy): domain Eukaryota; kingdom Metazoa; phylum Chordata; class Mammalia; order Microbiotheria; family Microbiotheriidae; genus Dromiciops; species Dromiciops gliroides. Next base: position 192,965,629 of record NC_057865.1, read on the forward strand.
TTGTTAGCAGATTGCAACCTCAATCAATCCCCTTTGTCTCTTGAATCTTCAACCTTTCCTTCTCTACTCATTCCATCAGTAGTAATCCATCTAAACCGGACTTTCTTCCTCAAACTCAGCACTTCCCTTTCTTGTCTCTGTACCTTTGTACTGTCCATCTCTCATGCATGGAATGTACTCCCAACTCATTTTCACATCATAGAATCTTTTTTTTTTCATTAAGTATCACCTTATACATATAGTCTTTCCTGATTTTCCCTTCAGTTGCTATTGCCCTAATTTGAGGCAGCTAGGTGCCATAGTGGATAGAGCACTGTCTCTGGAGTCAAGTGGACCTGAGTTCTAATCTCATCTCAGATGCTTAATAATACTTGTGAGACCCTGGGTAAATCACTTAATCCTAATTGCCTTAAACATAAGGGATATCTCCAGTCATCCTGATATATATCTTGCCATTGTACCCAGATGGCTCTGGAGGAGAGAGTGAGGTTGGTGACCTTGCACAGCCCTCCCTCACTTAAATCCAACTAAGTGCAAGTCATGACATCACATGGTCCTCTTTGAGAATGAAGGATAAACAACAACAATAACAATTACCCTAATTCAAAAATTACATTGTATTTAACTTATTTTGTACTTATTTACTTTTATTCTTTTTCCATATTATTTACATACTTATAATGTATTAATTTTCTTTCTCATTAAAATGTAGACAACCTACTGGTAGAGAATGCTTTGTTCTTTATATTACTATCCCAAGTACCAAGGACAGTTTGTGGCACATGCTAAATGCTTATTGATTGATTGATTGATTGAGGCACATAAAATTTTCTGTGAATAGGAATAAATATGTTTTCTTCTTTCCCTACATTAATCAATCAATTGATAAGGATTTATTATGTCTCTGCTGAATTTGACACGACTGATCATACTCTTTCCTCTCTAGGTTTTTGTGACAATACATTTCTCTCTTCTGGTTTATCTCCTGCCTGTCTCACCATTCCCTCTTGGTAACCTTTGCTGCCACATCTTCTACATCATGCCCACTAATTTTGGGTATTCCCCAAAATTATGTTATGTCCAAGACCCTTCTTTTTTTCTCTTTATATAAGGTATGATTAATATTTTTATGTCACAGATGTCTTTGGCAGTCTGTTGGAGCCCATGTATACCTTCTTAGAATAATGCTTTTAAGTGCACAGAATAAAATACAGTGTATTAGAAAAAAGAATGTTGGAAATCCAATAGATTTTAAATTTTGTTTCAATGGTTACAAGCGTTGAAGATTCCCATTTGCAAAGATATGTTATTGTAAATGGTGTGAAAGCTTCTGTAGCTTACTTTACAAGGTGAGGATAGACTTCTTTCAAGGAATACCAGAATCCTCCAAGGCTTTTTGTAATGTGGTTTTGTTTTTTGTTTTTTGGGGTTTTTTTTGGTCGTAAAATCAACGAGTTCATCTTTGGGTAGGTCAACATCTTCAATACAGCTTATATCAGAAAGAGAAGGATTGTGAATCCGTGTTTCAACTTGAAAGTTCTGAAATATTTCTAGGTGATGGCAGATTTCTCTTTTTCAAAGAAATCGACAGAGAATTTTAGCTCCATCTTGGCTAAGTACTGTCTCTAGCACTTGAAAGTTTGCAAGCATGTAGGCTTTTAGTCTCTTCTTCCTTATCAGTAGCATAACCAAAAAAAAAAAAGCTTGGACTTTTAAAGTAAGCATCCATGATCTTAACTTTAGGACCTCAAATTAAAATATGCCTCATTCATATGGTTAAAAATATCAGCAAAGTAAGTCAAACCATGGATAAAATCCTTTCTTTCAAAGTGTTCCAAGTGAATTTTCTTTTTCTTTCAGAGAAAAGTGAGACTTGTGTCCTTATTTCAAGTGAGTGCTTCAAGATTTGTCCTCTTGAAAGCCAGCAAACTTCTATATAGTAGAGAAGCACTTTGTATTCTTCCAAACAAAATCTTTTTAAAATATGATGATTCAGAATCCTGCTTCTGAGAAAGTTGGTAACTTTTTTTGTCAGTTGAGAAAATTTCTTCCCCCAATATCAGTCTGGAAAGAACCAGAACAAAGAAACTTACTCTGACTGACTAGTACTTTTTGAAGGAACCCCGGTTCTAGTTACATAACCAATCAATATTCCATCTCCTCATCATGTGGAGAGTATATGGAAACTAGCTACCAGACCATTTGCACATACTCCACATGGGGCCAAATGGATTTCCATTGTATATTATCTTCTCTTTTTTGGAAGCAGGTTCCACACCAGCTTCTGTGTAGGGAACAGAATCAGCTCCCCTCTTACCTATGAATATGACCCATTGTTTTTCTATTAAAATTATTATTTATATTAATTGTTACTTCTTGTTGGCTCACTTTTACATCACTAATAAAAATACAACTTGGTCATAATTCACAATTTTTTCTACATACTGTGGTATGTAGTCTCTCTAGGCTGGCCTTTGGAAAGCATAAATAGTTTGTGTCCAGGACCATATTGTTAGAGCCGAAAGGGATTGTACAATTACTTGTACTTTCCAATATGCCAGACCTTATGCCCTCCTGGCAGAGCCTCAGAAATCTCAGGGTCACTTCTGCTCCATAATGAAATATTTTAATGCAATGTCTAGATAACTTAACTAATGTACTTATTGCATTTCATTTCAGATTTTAACGTTTTTCTTGCTGTTTCTTTTGGATCTTGACTTTTTCATCTGACTTATTACCTATTCTTTCTTATTTCACACCATCTGTAAATTTGTTAAGCATGTCTTTTTCTTTTAAACTGTGATTCATACTGCTAAAAATGTTGAACAGTACAGGGCCAAAGGATAAATCTCCAGGATTCTGAACTAGAGACTTCTCTGACACCAATTCATTCTTGGTGACTTTTGGGGTTTGGTTGGCCATCCAAGCAATTCTGAGGCTACCTAACAGTGGCTTTGTGACCCTGGGCAGGTCACTTAACACTATTTGCTTAAATTTCTTCATCTAAAAATGATTTGCGGGGCAGCTAGGTGGCGCACTGGATAGAGCACTGGCCCTGGATTCAGGAGGACCTGAGTTCAAATCCGGCCTCAGACACTTAACACTTACTAGCTGTGTGACCCTGGGCAAGTCACTTAACCCCAATTGCCCTGCAAAAAAAAAAATGATATGGAGGAGTAACTGGCAAACCACTCCAGTATCTTTGCCAAGAAAGGTCATGAAGAGTTGGACATGACTAATTGATTAAACAACAACAACAACAACATTACTATCCATTCCACATCTCTCCATATTGTCCACAAGAATAACATGGGAGACTTTTGCAAGCTTTTTTACCTTAAGTCCAAAAGACTAGAAACCCAATCAGAAAAGGAAATGAGGCTTACCTGTCATAACTTGTTCCTGATGAAGACATACTCACTTTTTGGTGATCATTTCTTCCCCTTTTAAATATTTATCAATCATCCTATTATTCTTGTGTTTTAGCATCATATTGGGAATAAAAACCAAGATTTTGAGCCTGTCATTCTCATATTACATCCTTCTTTTCTCCTTTGCCTCAGATTAAATGGTATTATTTACTCTTCTGAGGGAGAGAATTGTCCCACAGTCACTCTCCTATTCAACATGAGCTTTCAGATATAGCCAATAGATCCCAACATTACACTTGCCAGTTTCTTCAAGTACCCAAGGATGGAATTCATCAGGGCTCAGTGATTTGAACTCATTGAGTTCAAGGTATGTGGTTTAGTGTCCTTTTCCTACCACCTTAATCATCATTGGGTTCAATTCCCTATTGATCATGAACCATATCCTCAGATAAAAGGTTAATCTGTCTGGAAGAGAAGACAGTAGCCAATTAAGAGTAGAATAGTTGAGTTTAGCCTTTTCTTCATCTGTTATCATCAGTGTTCATAGGCAGCCTTGGCTTATTCTGGGATTTGGCCTTTTTGGCATTAGGCTTAACAGGATCATGCTGTTCTTTTTTATTCCTCCTCAGGTACTTGGCCTTGCTTCCATCTTTTATAAACAGGGTTGTCCCAAAAGTCTTATTGCAATTTTAAGTTTGCACAGCTTAAGTAGCTTTAAGCTTTAGTAAATTGGAAGTCCTGGAAGTGAAATTGAGGGTCTGGGTTTGAATACCACCTCTGTAATTTGATACCTCTGTGACTTTGGGTTACCTTTTTGGGGCTTCAGTTTTGTCATCTGTAAAATTGGAAGGTTAAACTCAAAGACCATTCAGATATCTTTGACCTCTAAATCTATGGTCATTTGTCCCTTAAAAAAAATATGTTGATTGTTAAGTTCCCTTTGTAGGTCTCCTTCCTTCTCCATCAGTATTACTTCTCTTTGTGTCTTAGGATCTCATTTATTAGCACTTTCCATCCCTCTTGGTATAACTTCTCCATTTTATAATGTACCTGAAGTCCTTGGACCAGACCCCCAGACCAGGACCAGACCCCAGGTCCCTAGAGTCTCTGTTCAGGGTGTATTCAGTGGTACCACATGATTTCTCTTACTCTTTTCTTTTTTGTTGCTATATGGTTTAATTTTATAGCATAACAGGAAACGAGGTAAAAACGTGTAACCTTTTATAGTATTCTAAGGGAAGAGAACATGGAGAAAATGGGACAATCCAGATGGTAAAGGATATAGCATTTTGCTTTGGCTGTCATTTCTAAGTGTGTAAGAGAGGAGCAAGCATATACCATAACTAAAGTAAAGAAAATCTATCGACAGATGCTTTATCAGTAGATGAAAGACTCTGTTATGCCTAGTTCTTTCTACTGGCAGGTAGCAAGGATATGAAATTTTTAAAAAAATGAAGCAAAAAAAAAAAAGAAAAGAAAAGAAAAAAATCTGAAGCCATGGTGGGCCAAAAAGCTTTTTGAAAAAGCAAAGAAATTTCCCAGAAACCCTCCATAGTAGTACTACTCATGACTTTTCAGAAGTTTTCATAGAGCCTAGGGAAGTATTTTCTTTATATTGAAGGACAAAATTCTTTAAAATATATTCAATGTTGACCACTAATTTCTTTTCATTTTTTTTTTTAGTGAGGCAATTGGGGTTAAGTGACTTGCCCAGGGTCACACAGCTAGTAAGTGTTAAGTGTCTGAGGCCGGATTTGAACTCAGGTACTCCTGACTCCAAGGCCGGTGCTCTATCCACTGCGCCATCTAGCTGCCCCCACTAATTTCTATTAAATCATTATTTGGCAATGTTAAAAAAAAGCAAAATAATATAAGAAAAAAATTAAAACATAAACAATTCATTATTTAAAGTATCCTTTTTGATCTAAAATTAGTTAATTTTTAAACAAGAATATTATATGTACCTCATTTATAAGATTTCATGTATGTAGAAATAAGGGCTGGAAAAACATTCCCCCAAGCCTCCATATTTTGGGGAGTTTTTTCTTGGGCCTTTCTGTCACCAGAGAAGCATACTCGTAATCTGTCTATAAAATAGATGCATTATTATGGATGGTTTATGTAAATCATATTCACTTTTATGTAGTCACACCTTGTGTAATCACATTTCTTTTCTTTTCTTTCTTTTTTTTTTGGGGGGCGGGGCAATGATGGTTAAGTGACTTGCCCAGAGTCACACAGCTAGTAAGTGTCAAGTGTCTGAGGCTGGATTTGAACTCAGGTCCTCCTGAATCCAGGGCTGGTGCTTTATCCACTGTGCCACCTAGCTGCCCCCACATTTCTTTTTGATATTTTGACATTTTACAGTTTTTCAAGAAAAAAAAGTCTGTTACCTTAGCAATCGTTCTGCCTAAATCTCCATCCATGTTTTTTTTTTCCTCCTTGTCATGACTATTTGTGTGTCTTGTTACATGCTCTCCCTTAAGAGCTAACAATGTGTTAACAATATATCTTTTAAGCATTAGCCACATTACTTTTTATCCAGACAGTGCTTCCTTTCTCTGGCCACCACATCCCTTTCAGGATCCTGTGCAAAATGTGTGGCTTGCTCTTTAATTATAATTCTCCATGGGTTTGTCACAGCCTCTTAGACCTTGCCCCTTTGCTTCCTCAGCTTTGCACTCCTTTTTCTTTGCTTCCCTCTCCATTACTCATTTCCCTTGTCACAGTCCTCCTGTTTTCGGGGTTGTGTTACTTGCTAATTTAAAGACTCCTCTGTGGCATTAGCTCTGTCTTCCATTAAGGATATTACCTGAAAGTAAATTTTGTCTCAGTTCATTAAATCTTTTAGTTTCTATACCATCACTTTTGTTTCTTTCTTTTTTTTGCTTTTTCCTTCCCTTTTTTTCCCTTAACATGTTGAATATGTATATATGTATTGTATATGGAATGTTCCGGATTAGGTTGCAAAATAATTTAGTGTTATGGCTATATGTATTCTGTGGATGTAGCCTGCTGAAAAGCATAGAAAGCTGGCCTCAGGGTTAGAAAGAAATGGGCTGGGGGCAGCTAGGTGGTGCAGTGGATAAAGCACCAGCCCTGGATTCAGGAGGACCTGAGTTCAAATTTGGGCTCAGACACTTGACACTTCCTAGCTGTGTGACCCTGGCAAGTCACTTAACCTTCATTGCCCCCCCCCAAAAAAAGAAAGAAAGAAAGAAAGAAAGAAAGAAAGAAAGAAAGAAAGAAAGAAAGAAAGAAAGAAAGAAAGAAAGAAGAAAAAAGAAAGAAATGGACTCAAATCCTTCCTCTATGTGACTTTGGGCAAGTCACTTAACTTTTCAGTGTTCTAGGTCAGGGCTTCTTAAACTTTTTCCATTTGTGACCCCTTTTTGCTGGAGAAATTTTTATATTACCTTGGGTATATAGGTATATAAAATAGATACACATAACCTTTTACTGTTGCCAAATTTTACGATCCCCATATGGGGTCATGACCCACAGTTTAGGAAGCTTTGTTCTAGGCAACTCTAAAGTTATAAGGTGAAGTTAAGATATCCACCTACATTTATAGAGGGATCTGAGAGTTTTCTATAGCAATGAAATTACAGGTCCAGTTTCTATCCCTTTCCCCATAATTCATCTGTCTAGGGAATCCAATGACGGGGAGGGAGAAAATACACATCTATAGGACAACTACTATCTGCCAGGCAGTGCGCTAAGGGCTTTACAATTATTTCATAGATTATTATCTTGTTGTATCAAAGCAATCATATTTTTATCATGATTGAGTAAACCTCTGGAAATACAATTATATCTTACTTCATTTATTCAGTCAGTCATTTACTGAGCATTTATTAAGCACCCATTATATACCAAGTTTTGTGCTAGACTCTGAGGCAATTACAAATATAAATAAGACATTGTTCCTATCCTCAAGGAGCCTACCCTTAATGGGCAAACAGAATTCTTGAGCCATCAGGCATATCTTTGAAACCAGAAGATAAGAAGGTCTGAATATGTACACTTTAAAACTGGTTGCCTGAAGCCTTTTTGAGGAAAAGAAAACATACTTCAAAAGTCACTTTGAAAGAATATATAATTCTATCCATCTCCAGAGAAAGAATTTATGGAGTCTTAATGCAGATCAAAGCATACTGTTCTTCACTTAATTTTTTTGTGTTTTTTTTTCTTGGGGGGGGGGAACTGTGTTTGCTTTCATAATTGGAAATGTTTTACATGACTGCATATGCATAACACATATCAAATTAGTTACTATCTCAGGGAAAGGAGGGAGAGAATTGGGAACTCAAAATTTCTTTTTAAATGTGCTATAATTGTTTTGACATGCAATTAGAAAAACAAAATATTAATATAAAAAAGAAAAAATAGAATACATAAATCATGTATATAATATAAATGCACGTGTCTATATGGGCATATGTGTATATATACTGTTAATATGAATATATGGATGACCTGGGTTTGATGGAGGTACCTTATTATCCAAAGCGAGTTTTATGAAACCCTGGATTAATAGGAGGAAACTGTCCTACAACTGAACTCCAAACTGAACCCAGATAGCTGGCAGATAAAAGACCCTACCTAGTGACTTCTTTTCCCTCAGGATAGTAAATCCCTATCTTATAGTTAGATCTGGGCATCCTCATCCTTGCCAAACCCTTTTTTGGAATCCTGTAGTCTTATGCTGCTTCTGTCTTCCCTCCATACTTGTTATAACTGAAATTTTTAAACTGCTTTTTGCTTCTGGGTTGATTTCTGTATCATACTATTGAAACTGACAATGCCCTGTAATCAGTGGACTAAAACCATATATACCCTTAAAAATGGGGAGTCCCCCGAGCTTCTCTCTTAGGAGGGAAGTCTCCACATGATCATATTGTGTTATCTTTCTTCTTGGGACAAACTATTAAATTGATATTATGTTTTTTCTGTCTGTCTCTGATCTGTTTCGTAGGAGGACAGGTATGGCTATCATATTCTCTTTCTAGTTAGTAGGAGATATTATAAGATATAATTTCTCTGATCTGTTTATTAATTTTGTAGGAGAAATTAAACATTATTTCTCTGATCTGTTTTTAGGAGACAGGCAGATACAAAAACTATATTTTTATATTCAACAATACATAGACACATAAACATACATATATGTATGTGTGTATATATGTATGTATTTTAGCAATGAAGAATCACAAAATAAGCAGTAAGTTTAAGATTATGACAACTGCTAAAAAACTAGCTCAAGAGTATAAGGTTAGGTTTATTAACCTGCTTATTTGTGTTTTTAGCTTGTAAAACTGCTGTTATGATCTGAGAGGTGAAATTGAATCAACCTCTAGTCTTACTTTATTTTGACAGTGAAGAGAAACCATGACTTAAGAAAAAGATTTCACGGGTCTCTTTATCCTACAGAGAGGTTAGCTGTATATTAAACAAAAATTTCAGTTATTGAGATCACTAATCTCCATTTTGTTATCATGCAGTTCAATTGAGGTGTTAACTAAAATTTTTCTATCCCTATGGGAGATGAAGTTAACTATACAATTATGCGTCTTCCTATTCATATTCTGTGAGAGGAAGCCCTGTGGCTTATTCTTTGCCTTGCTGCTTCACAGTCCAAAGATATTGATAGTAGCAAATAGATTATTAGAAAAGTTCATAGGATCATTGATTTAGAGCTGGAAGGGATGACCTATACCAAAGCAGAAAGATTCTGTAACCTGCTCATGGTTACAGAACTAGTATATGTTTGAGATAACATTTGACTCCAGGCCTTCCTGATCCCAAGTCCACTCTATCCACTGTATCATACTGCCTCTTTTCGAATTTACATTCTGACCCTGGGTCTTATGTGGGCTCAGAATGTATGGAAACATAGTGGGAGATAATGATGGTAGAATGGGGGATGCCCCCCATTATCTGAGCCATTCATCTCCATAAAGCATCTTCTTAGGATGTCCTCACTTATTCCATTTACAACAAAGTAAGACCAAAGCTTACCTGTATAAGAATAAGGTATGAGATTTTGAGGTGTTATCTTGTAAAGTCCTATGTGAATGTGAGGCATTTTGATAAAGTGAGGGGAAAAACATGAAGTTAAGAGTATAAAGGCATAATTTAAAACCACAGGCCTACCATTTGCTAGCTGTATAATATTGCTAGTTCATTTTACCTCTGTGGTCCTTAGTTTCTGAGAGAGAGAGAGGCTGGATTAAATACTCTCATAGCTCTTGCAGTTATAAAAGTTTATGATTTTTGGGGGAGAAGGAGAAGAGCAGGAATGGGATAAATACTGATGAAATGTTAACAGGGCTTTACAGAGAGAGATTCAACAGATTCTTCCTTTTATATTCCATCCCCTAATTGAATGAAAATCCTCATTTGAAGGTTGAGATGATAATATTCATTTGGTTGCTAGGGGGCAGTTGTGCCTTTGAGAACTCATCTCACTCTGGCTTTCTTGCTGACTTTCTATAGACTGAACTCCTGTCTCTCTCCTTGTGACTTATGAAGTGGTGTTATGTGTAAAAGACATGTAATTTACTTTCTACGGCTAAATTAAAGGATTCAATTTTGTAGAGTTGTCAGTCTGACACATTTCAACAGCACTATTGTTATTCCACTTAGGAAACCTTTGTAAACTGCATTTCCCCCCAGTCCCTGTAGAAAGGGTGTGTAGATGCATCTGGAGGGCAGGTGGGAACACTTTAAATTTAAAATGACTCAGAGAGTGTCAGAGTCTATGAGGTTAAGAAAAAAAGAAAGATTCCAAATTGACCTTGAAATAGTGTGAACTGGATTGTATTAGTAGTGCATCTGTAGAATGGCGTTAAAGAACATTTGGAATGACTGTTATAGGTTTGAGTGTGATTCAGCTGAGCTAGTAATTTTCCTAGAGTTTTGAAGCTTAGTTGTGTTACAAGCTGGTCAGGACCTTAATGGGAGTGGGGAGTGAGGTGGAGAGGAGAAAACACCTTCTGACTCTTCCCTCTTGAATAGTTATTGCATTTCTGTAAAGAGAAAAATGCCAAGGTCTTGGCTCACAAGACAGATTTGCATATTATTCACATATATTTGCATATTGAGTTCAAGAGTCTCTAACTTCAAGTATGCAAAATAAATAGTGTAATCTGTTGCAATTGCATTGCAATCCAGTATTCAGGCATTACACAAAGGAAATACATAACCTATTTTTGAACTATAATCCAGGACAGCAAAGAAACAAAACATTTAAAGTTGGTTGTACAACTACAAGAGTTCCTAAAAGTATCATGGTTTTGGTTTAGTTTTCACTTAATACTTAGTTGAGTGCTACCTTGGAGGATCCTACTTAGACATAAGAACCCAATTCAACAAAACATTTATTGAATGCCTACTATGTATAAGTCACTGTCCTAGGTTCTGGAAGTATACTTATTCTTAATGGACCCAGATTTTGAGATTGGCTTATTTCCTGTCTAATAGCTTAAAGCCAACTAATACCTTTGTCATTTTAGTTGTCCCATTTACCTGTTGGAGGTAAAATTTAACAAAAGGGTAAACTGAGACACATTTCTCTGAGCAAGATAACATTTATCAACAGTGATACATATTCATATATATATACATAAATACATATTTGCCAATAAATGGGTCAATAGATTGCCTCAGTTTATGTCAAAGACCCAGAATTGAAGATGCAACTCATTTTTTTTTTTCAGGGCAATTGGGATTACGTGACTTGCCCAGGGTCACACAGCTAGTAAGTGTTAAGTGTCTGAGGCCGGATTTGAACTCAGGTCCTCCTGAATCCAGGACCAGTGCTCTATCCACTGTGCCACCTAGCTGCCCCTGGTGCAACTCATTTTTATAAGCATAGAACAAAGAACAGAAAAGAAACCATATAATGAATAATGGAATTGGCAACATCATGGGGTTGAGGGATGATGATTGGTTACATTAAAGAAAGTGAATGTAACATATACATAAGATAAAGACCATCTCTCTCTCTCTCTCTCTCTCTCTCTCTCTCTCTCTCTCTCTCTCTCTCTCTCTCTCTCATACTTTTGTGAATTTAGACTCACTGGTGCCTGGGGATTAGATAAGACTTCCCTTTTAATTGACAAGGATGAGGTTAAAGATGGGACCAAGTCAGCTAGTCTACTTCTCAAAGAAAACACACGAACTTTGCAGATGATTCTGAGATAACAATTCCCATACAATTAGAATGTTACAAAAACTCTTGGATTTGTGCATCAAATACAGAGGAGTCACAGAATGAATTATTAAATCACAAACTTTATGTAATCATATAATTTATATAATTATACAATCATAAAATACATAGCCAATTTTTGGATTTCATATACACTTTTTCCCTAGAATAATTTCATGTCTTTCTCACACCACTGGAATACAGTTTGAGACCAGAATAGTTCTGAAAGGGTAGAAATGTTTTTCTGGACAGATATAAAAGTAAAGAACTCCCATGAGAGTTTAGTAATTTCTCATATTATGGATGTTTTTTGATACTTTTGAGCATCTATAGAAGGTAGGATGGGATGAAGTAGGAATAGAAGGGAATTTAATTTCTTTTCCTAAGTAATATAGAGTCTTATATAGGGTCTTAGAATATAGAACTGGAAGGGAATCTTGGATAATTACTACATTCCTTTGTGAGTTCTTTGTAGGAAGGGACTATGATTGTTTTTCCTATAGAATAGGACCTCAAATATTTTAGGTGTGCAATAGACATTTGTTAAATTTAATTCACATTTAGTTTACATCAAACTGGAACCTTTTTGGATTAATCCTACCAAGTTTTCATCTTGCCTCCCACCCTAACTACAGACAGGAATCTCAGGCTAGGAGCTGTTTGGAGGGAAAACTCGAAATTTCCTTCTTCCCTCTATGGTTCTTGTGGTCTGAGGGCTGATGGTATATTGCATTAAAGAGTTTAGTCAGAGTTTGAGCTAAGCTTGTGAGCATTTTCTTTCTTCTATACTAGAAAATCTAAATGAAAATTATAGCAATGCTGAACCCAGCTAGCTAATTTTTTTTCTGTATAAAGAATACAAGAAAATATTCAGTAAGATACCTAATAACCCCTTTTCATTTATATAAATTATACTTGAAAACCCTGTTCTATATTACTATATAACCTAGGCTCCTAAATATGTATACCTACCTTATTGGCACTCAGAATGATAACTATGAAGATGAGTACAATCGTGAATTGTCAAAAATATAATTTATTTGGATGTTTTTTGGAGTGATCGTGTCCACAATAATATAATTTAGAAAATTTTAGATATGGGGTATTCTATTTTACACTCCTCCAGAAAACATAGAAAATTAGAAGATTTATCACCTAACTTCCAGTCCTTTCTTGAGTCTCTTTTCCACGTTTTGATGTACATGGATGAAGACATTAATGTTATGAGGTAGCAATGAATTGTGATGGTTTGTCTCCATAAAACTAGCATATTGAAGACCCATTAACCCTTTCAGAAACATTGGGAAAGTTTTAAAGTCCAGTGTGTGGGTAAATTAACAATTCCTTATGTTTTTCAAAAAACACCTTTAATGTTAAAAATGCTCTACCTTTCCTACATTATATCATCTGTGCCTCACAACAACTCTTTGAGGTACTTAGGACTAGTATTATTCCTATTTGATAGAAGAGACTGAGGCCCAGAGGAGTTAAATAACTTGCCCAAGATCCTAGTTTGTAAGTAGGAAGTTGGAACTCCAATCCTGGATCTTTGGAGTCCTAAATACAGTGAGTGTACTTCCTATCATCCCATGCTCCTCTTTGGCAGTATGCTATTAGACAATGATGGATAGTTTGAGTAATAAATACCCGTTGGAAGATGGAAGATGTAATGGAGCTAGGAGTGAAAAATGGTATCTTTTAGGAAAGGAAGGTTATGGGTTTATTTCTCTTGATGGATATTTCTCTGTGCCAGTTATGTATTAGTATTTCAAAAGGCGCTCCACTACCCTATGGGCATATTGGCTCTTTGGAATTAAAAGCAAAAAGTATGACCAATTCTACCAATGAAAATTTATCCTCAGGGCTACTTTACAGGAGTTAGTTAGGAAGATGGTAAGACAAGCAGTTTATGTAATATCTTTACAAAGTTTGTAAAGCATTTTCATTACCTTAACCCTGTGAGGTAGGTAGTGCACATCAAGATGAGAAAACTGAGATGCAGAGGACTTAACTGTGAATTCACTGACATAGTTAATAAGTGGTAGATCCCAAATCTGGAAGAGTCAGTAAGATCTGTGGTAAAATGAAGTTTTATTTTGGCAGAGTTAGGAGCATAATATTTATTTCTAATTTTTCTCTTCATTTTAGTCAAATCATAACTTTTTGAATTTGGTTCTTCCATTTAAATGGCATTTGATATGTACTCATGTCACAGGAGTATTGTGAAAATTAATTAGGTGAAAGTTCTAAAGTAGTTGAAGGTAGAGAGCATTAAGTATTATTAACTTGGGTAATTACAATATTCTCAACTAAAATTCCCTCCGTAGGCTCTCTGGCTCAGTAGACACAACATGAGATTCTTTGCTTCCTGTTGTAAGCTAACACATGAAGTAGTTAAATTGATTCCTGATTACAAATAATTTTTTTCATTGGTAAATTAAACTCTATGTAATTCACCTCTACCCCTTTTCCAATAATTTTTTTTTCTTTCCCTGCTTCCCTTTTCTTTTTCTCTTCCATTTTAGTTTAGCTCAGGCATGCTAATAGTTTCACAATTGGGGCAATGAGGCACAGGATTTGACTGGAAGTCAAGAGACCTGGATTCTAAGCTTGGGTTATTCACTAACTAGCTGATGACTTAGACAATCAACGTACCTTTCTGGGGCCTTAGTTTCTTCATCTGTTAAAAAAAAAATCAGGGGGTTGGAATAGATAATCTCTTGGGTCCCTGTTCACTCTAATATTCTAACTCAGTTAACTGATTTATGAAAAAAAGATGGCTATTATCGCCAAACAAGAATTCAAAGGGTTGTTTAAGGGTTATAGGAGTTAATCAAGGCAATAGCAGTCCTAAATAGATGAAATGGTATAAAGCTCTAACAGAGAGTGGAGGCAGAGATCTCTATTATTTTCTGAAAGAAAATCAGCTGAAATTAGATGTTAGTGATACTTTTAAAGTTGTAGTTATCATTTTGTAAGGGAAAGTTATTCCATAAAATTAAATTATAACTGGAAAATGAGTCATGTAACCAAATAACAAAAATTTACTGGCCCACAAAAACCCCATTTGCTTGTCATATTCTCCTCAACAGGTGCATGATACAATAAGCAGACAATGCATGTGCCACAATCTGCTTTCAGTCTGGTGCTTATTTTTTTCAACCTATTTCTTTTGCTCATAATGTTCCTTGTTTTTTTTGTACTTATCTTTTTCTTTTAAAAAAATATTTTGAATCATCTATAGGTGACCCAACATAGAGAAAGTATAGTTAGACTATACCATATTATTAATAATGCTGATATATGAGAAGTGATGCCTTGGGATATCTTTTGCATATACGATTGGAAATGTAAGTGAGCAAAACTGAGAAATAATAACTAGACAACCAGAGTGCTGCCCTCATACCTATGAAATATTAGGAGATCAAGATACTAACATTAAAGTTAGCACATCAATTTTTAATGCAATTAGTAATATAATCATAGAAGGCCCAGACCTCTCCATTGAGTCAATATAATCAAAAGTAAAGTAGGTATGAATAAGTACTTAATATATTTTTGAAATGTTCATAGAGGCTCTTGGTCATTGGATGAAAGCTGTTGGTCTCATGCAGGAAATATCTTGTGACTGGTTGAATGAATCAGATATACCTCTGAGCTGATGTATAACATAACAATAGGCCAGTTCGGAATCACACATTCCAACAGCAGTGGGTTAAGTGATAGCTGAATTCAAGCAGAGAAGGCCTCCTAAGAAAGAATTATCCTGATGGGATGTTCAGGGAGAGTTGTCCCCAACTCCATCATTGATCATGTGACAAACATGTGACCTTTAAAAGCCTGGGAGATCTGGAGTTCTTGGTAGCATCTGTAACATTAGCTAACTGAAACAGCTGCATTTTCTTTGGATTGACATGATCAAAATACCCTGAAGACAAGTTGGTTATCATATGAAAAGGCAGCCTCAGAATTCTACAAGAGACACCCTGAGGATAAACTGTGTATACTAAGAATAGGCAGGCTCAGAAGGAGACCAAAGGTCCCTTTATGGTACCAAGTCTTGGAATCCCAAAGAAAATTATACCTAAAAAGAACTTCATGAGGATTTCACAAAAGAAGAAAATGACTTCTGGCAATGAGGAGTTATGAATGACTCCTTTGATACATGTGTTTCTTAACTATGTGTCTCACCACTCGTTTAAGATACACTTGAGCCTACTCTCCCAAGGTAGTTTGTGTATATGAGGGCAGGGTGAATTTCTGGTTTGAAGAGGGAGGGAATTTTTATAACTGTCCTTGCCATACCTGCTTAGTAAATACCCTTTCCGAAAGCAAATCATCTAGTAGATAATCAAAGAGGGAGTACATGTGTGAGGGCTTGTGAACAATACTAGCAACTGCATCCCCTTTGATTCCTTTTGGTCAGCCACTCTCCTG
This sequence comes from Dromiciops gliroides, assembly GCF_019393635.1. Lineage (NCBI taxonomy): Eukaryota > Metazoa > Chordata > Mammalia > Microbiotheria > Microbiotheriidae > Dromiciops > Dromiciops gliroides. Next base: position 192,981,652 of record NC_057865.1, read on the forward strand.
AGTTGTCCACCAATGAGAGCAGGAGTTGGAAAAGTAGCCACCCATAACAGATAGTACATTACTAAAGGATAAGGTTACATACATTAAAATCTTGGTCACTTTTTCATGCTGTTTTGCATAACTTGGGGGGGCATTGCATATTGTGGGAAACATAGTTATGAGTTTGGTTGAGTTGTATAGTGTGTTGGAAAAAATTTATTAGTAAGAACTTTAAAAAGAACCAGAGGAAGGTCAGCTTCTTTTACAGCATGAAGAAGACAAGAATTGTTCAAGACAAGGGGGTAAGGGGTTTGCAGTCTTCAACTAGTAAAGTGAGTACCCATATAGATGAGATTATGGATCCTTTAAAGTGCCAAAGTATTAAACCATCGAGATTTTTTCTTTTGCCTTTAAAAATACTGAAGTATTTTTCTGAAGTTGTCTTGTTAGTGAGTATGTTTGAATTTCATAAAAATCTTTTCCTTATGCTTTTTAAAATTTAATTTTGATGTTCTTGTTCTAGGAATAGATATTTCATTTCATATCTGGGGTTTGGTTTAGGGCTATTTGTTGAAGGACAACAGGATAAACTTCAAGTGAGGGTTTATATGTTGCTATATTTGTCACCCTTTTCTCTTTGCCCATTATGGTGGTAGCTTCTTTGGATCCCTCCTTTCCTGGTTGTCTTTCAGTGCCACTTCACTAAACATTTCAGCATTTTTCATCTTTTACCATGAAGATGTAGGTCATCAATAGAGCAATTCAGGGTTATAGAATTTCAGAACTGGAATGGACTTCAGAGATTGCCCACCTCAATGACTCTATTTTTCAGATCACATATTGGGAAAAGAATTCTGACTATGCCATTGAGAAATTTCAGTTCAAATCCCTCCTCTGATGCCAAATACCTGCATGACTTTTGAAAAGTCATTGAATCTTCTCATTTGTAAAGTGTTTGGGTTGAACTAGATGGTCTATGATGTCACTTCCATCTTTACATCTATTTGCCTGTGAAATTGAGAACCGGGATGTTAAGTGAGTTGATCAAGGACACTGGCAGAGCATCTGTATCCCTCTTCCTCCTTTTTCCTCCTGTTCCAGTGATACCAGTTTATAAGAATAGTTTTATACAAGTTCATCGGCGAGTGGCTTGTTTGGAAGTAAGAAAGATTTTTTTCTAGTAAAGGGTGGCTAAGTTTCCAAGCTAAACCATTTGACACTAATGTATCTGAACTATAGCATTAGTAGTGCTGTGAAATCTAGCAGACATTAATAGCAACATACCCATTGAAAAATTCATTCAATGACTAAAGATATTTCCTTCCCTTTTCCTGACATCCTTAGAACACAGAATAGAGATTTCTCCTTCTTTCACTTTTCCCATCTGTTGGGTTGGGAAAGATGCTCTTGCAGGGCAAGGGCTAGTGTTAGGGAGTGGAGAAGGATAATGATTTAGTAAAGGAGGCTGAGAAGGACCAGATAAACAGGAGGGATGAAAGAAAATGAGATGCCAAGATAGAAGGGAATTTTTCAGAGGATGAGATAGATAATTGGCAATCTTAAGATCTACAGAGAGAGAAAAATGATGAAAAGGCATTGGATTTAGTAGTTAAAAGATAATCAATGACCTTGTTGAGAGCCATTTATATTGAATGGTAGAGCATGGAAGCTGGATTTGAGAGGTAAGTGGGAAATTGACAATGAATGTAGACTGGATGACTCTTTTCAAGAATTTAGCCATAACAGGGAGAAATATAGGATGATACCTAAGGGAGATGTCTAGTCAAGTGAAGGTTTTTGCTTTTGTTTTTTTTATACAAAGGGAGCCATGGGAATACTTGAAGGTGGAAGGAAAGGAACCAGTGGAAGATTGAAAATGAGAAAAAAGAGGGAATAATGTAAAGGGTGTGACTTTGGAGAGGATGGGATCAAGGACACATGTAGAGGGTTTGGTCTTGGCAAGGAAAAAAAAAATTCTCATCAGAAAAACATCACATGGCACACCAATGAGACCTATTCTTATTGACACTTTCCTATGCTGCATCTTAATACTTTCCATTCATTCAGTTCAAAAACCAGAGTTTTCAGAGAGATGAGCCCAGGATCATGTACCAGTGCACCCATTGACTTGAAATTCTATTTGAATCTACAAGTATAATTTGTAAACCTTTATGTTTTCTTTAGTAGTACCTGTCAAATTTGCCTCTTTTCAAATAGTAGTCTTTCTAAGTTCTTGTTATTGACTTCCATCTCCACCTCTACCACCTAATTTCTAGGCAATAAGAGGAGATTATTTGAGTTCCATCATTTTATCTCTATATATTTTAACCTCCTTTAGGGAGTAGGGGCTATGTAGCTGTTAGAGTCAGACTGGGGTGAGTTAGGGAAGTAGGCTTTAGGTTGGCCTATTAGAATGGGTAGAATTCTAGGGATGTTCTGAGTGGGAAGAATGTCTGCATTACAAAGGATGTTGTGGTTTGCTGAGGAGGTCAAGGGATTAGAAATCCCTTTCGTTAAAATCCAGACTATTCAGAGAGGCTCAGTTATGGATCTGACACAGAATCCCTGTAGAGAGAACTGAGGAAAGAAGAGGCTTCAACTATCCTATATGGAGATAGTTTTAGGGAATATAAAACAGCTATCAGAGAGGGATATAAGGTCAATATTTTGAAGGAGAAATGTGACTTGAGAAGAAGAAAGGGAGTTCAGGAAGATAGGTGTTCAGGAGTAGGATGTGAAAAGAGAATGGGAGAGAAAAGGGAGCTCTAATAATAATCCCAGTAACTACCAATATTTATATAGAATATCTGGCTTCACCAAGACTTTTTTTTGATGGGACAATGAGGGCTAAATGACTTGCCCAGAGTCACATAACTAGTAAATGTAAAGTGTCTGAGGCCAGATTTGAACCCAGGTCCTCCTGAATCCAAGGCCGGTGCTTTATCCATTGCACCATCTAGTTGCCCCCTGCACCAAGACTTTTGAGACAGCTTGTATACAGTAGCAATTTAAAAAGACTTACATATATTATCTCATTTGTTCTGCATGTGAGGTAAGTACTATAGACATTATTACCTCCATTGTACAGATGCGGAAACAAGAACTCATAATGATTAAATAACTTGCTCACTCTTAGTAAATGTCAGAGGCAGTATATGAGGATCATATACATGAAGCTCAGCATTCTCCCTAATCTACTCTATTGACTGTCACTATATCATCCTGTTAAAAGCATTAATGTATTTTCAATTTTTGCCTCTCCAGTGCTTGGAAAAAAGTGTCTTGCCCATGGTGGGCATTTAATATATGTTTTTAAAGAAATTAATCTGATTAGAATTACATTAAATAAAGCAAAAAGAGTTTGAACACCAAAATAGAGGGAAAATGTAGGATTCAATTTCAGTTTAATGTAAGGGCAAAAGACCAAGAACAAATGACATGAAAATATTTATAAGAAAGTAGCGTTTCTGGCATGTTGACATTGCAGGTGTGAAAGATAAATTTTTATCATTGTGCTATTTCAGTCAGGTCCAACTCTCCAGGTCTCCATTTAGGGTTTTCTTGGTAAAGATACTGGAATAGTTTGCTATTTCCTTCTCCAGCTAATTTTATAGATGAGGAAACTGAGGCAAACAGAGTTAAATAACTTTCCCAGGGTTACCCAGCAAGTAAGTATCTAAGGTCATAAATAGATATAAATATGGATAAGCATTTGTTTATAGATTTTGTTGTTGTTCAGTTGTTTTTCAGTCATGTCTGACTCTTCCTTTCCCTATTTGGAGTTTTGTTATCAAAGATACTGGAGTGGGTTGCTATTTTCTTCTCCAGCTCATTTTACAGATGAGGAAACTGAGGCAGAGTTAAATGACTTGCTGAGGGTCATGCAGCTAATAAGTGTCTCAGGCCAGATTTGAACTGAGGAAGAGGAGTCTAGTACTCTATCCATTGTGCCACTTAGCTGCCCATTTAGAAACGAAATATATTTGAATCATTGGCTGTTTGGAGATATTTAATTCTGTGTTTGAATGGGGAGGAGAGGAGGAAAAAAAAAGGGTCAGAGAAGGCACAGGAATACATGAAGAACAACCAAAAGAGAAATTGAGGGAGTGGTTATGAAGGTGGTAGAATAGATGAGTGTAGAATGAGAAAACACAGAAGAGAAAGTGGCCTGAAAGGAATGTGATGACAAATCTTGTCAAAGGCAATGGGAGAAAATCAGAAGAGAGAAAAAGAGGTTGGGAGATTGGTTCATGAACAGATTGTTAGTGACTTATGTCAAGGTAGTTTCAGTTTAGTGAAGTGGATGAAAGTGACTGGAGACAGCCAAAAGAAACCAGAGGAGAAGAAATTGCGAATCAGAGTAGATACATTCAAGATACTTAGGGGAGAATGAGAAACAAAGAACAGAATAGGTGAGACAAGTGAAATAAAAAGACCCAAATTCTCTTCACTCTTGCCAACCTCCACCCACATGTTCACACCCATCCACCCACCTTAATGAAACAAGAATGGATTTGAAAACTGAAGAAATGCTGTTTGTGGATTATAGAAAGAACCAGTGAATGAGCAAGTGTAATAATACATAGGAAGGAAATAATAGAGGGAATCAACTTTGGAAAATGATAAGAGGAGAAAAGAGAGAGCTAAGTACCCAAGGACCTTTTCCATTCTGAGCCCAAAGCTGTTGTTTTGGGGGTCTATAACCCTGTAGGGAAATGTTTCTGTGGGGAAGAAAACTATTTCTGAGAATATTATTGCAGATGAAACACTTCAGTGAATATTATTTTATATGAGCTACTATTTCTTAACTGTTTGTAAATTTGGAGCATGAACTTTCCTGCAAGGACTTATTTTGCCATTATCTGGAAGAAGAAAGGAATTTCCATAACATAATAATTCCCATATCAGCTATACAATGCTGTTGCCTGCATCTGCACTTTAATTCTCAGTACGATGCCACAGGCTGGGTACACACTCAGTATAAAATAAAATGGATTTAGTAAACTGAGATATAACCTCACCTATCAAACTAAAACAGATAGAAAAAGATGAGAAAACTCATTTTAGGAAGGAAGGAAGGAAGACAGGCATGCTAATTCACTGTTAGTGCAGCAATATATTGGTGCAGCTGGTCTGAAAAATATTTTGGAATATTTTAAGAAATGCTATGCTTTGGCCAAATGATCTTACTATTGGAAATACACCCCAAGGAGGTTATTAACCCATATATTATATAATATTCAAATATATATTCAAATTATATATATATATGTATATATATATATATATTCAAAGTAGCATTGTTCACAAAACAAAATATGTTCACAGAACAAAAAATGACTGGAGAGAATGGTTGAATCAACTGTATAAATGTTATAGAATGATGTTTCTCTGTAAGAAAATAAGGAAAGACTTTTATGAAGTAATGCTGGGTAAAGAAAGCAGAGACAAAACAACATAATTACAACAATGCAGGAAAGGAGAACTGAGGCAACAAAGTTTTATTCAAATTCAACGGACAACGTGCGTAAACTATAGAATGTAATATATTTACAAACTAAATCACTAAATTAAATGGTTTTGCTTAACTGTTTCTGAGGAATATACATCATAAAGGGGTTAGTTCTGGTATTTTGTGGGAAATGCCTACTATGTTGACAAAATGTTATCAAAAATTTTTAAAACTTAATTATTTGCATTGACTAAATTAGGAGATATAATCCCCACTTCTTATATTATTTAGTGATGCCTCATTGTCTGTAGGATAATGCACCAACTCCTTAACCTGATATTCAAGCTTCTAAACATTTGAATCTGACCTCCTTTTCAAACTAAATGGCATATCCATTGTCTCTTGAAAATGTTTTCATAGATTTATGGGGTCCTAATGCTGGAAGGCCTTCAGTGGCCATCTGGTTCAATTTATATCTGAATATGCATTCTTTCTTCAACACTCAGCAAATGGTCATGTATCCTTTGCTGCCTCCTTGGGATGCTTTTTCCACTTTGGGGGTGTCTCTAATTATTAGAAAATTTTCCCTCACATAAAACCCCACTCTACCTATTGCTCCTAGTTTTGTCCTGCAGATAATTTATTCTATCTTCCACATGATTACAGCTCTTCAAAATATTGGGGCAGAACTGTTGTGAAATTTTTTGCAACCCGCACATTCAATTATGTGACCCCATATGGGGTCATGACCCACAGTTTAAGAATCTTTGAACTAGAGACCCTTCCCTGCCCTGGTGGTGTTCTCCTGGAAACCCTTTACCCTGTCAACATTCTTTCCACAATGGGGTACCCAGAACTGAACACTGGACTCTTGAATTAATTTGATCCAAGCAGAGTATATTTTACTAATCTTGGACATTACATTTTTTTCTTATTAAAACATAAGGTCATGCTAGATTTTTGGATGCTGTTTCACACTGTTGATTCATATCAAGTTTTTAGTCCACCGCAATGTTCAGATCCTTTTCAGAAAAGCTGCTGTCTAGCCATGGCTACCCCATCTTCTATTCATGAAGTTGATTTTTAAAGAACTTTATATTTATCTCCATGACATTTCATCTTATTAGATTCAGTCTAGTGTTTTAGCTTGTCAAGATATTTTTGGAGCCTGGCTCTGTCATCCAATGTGTTAGCTATTGTTCCTAGGCTTGCATTATCTGTAGTTTCAATAAAGATGCTATCTATGCCTTCAATCCAACTCATTAAAAATATTAGACATTATATGAGAAGATGGGGGCAACTAGGTGGCACGGTGGATAGAGCATTGCCCTGGAGTCAGGAGGACCTAAGTTCAAATCCAACCTCAGTCACTTACTAGCTTTGTGACCTAGGGCAAGTCACTTAATCCTGTTTGCCTCAGTTTCCTCGTCTGTAAAGTGAAGAAGGAAATGGAAAAGCATACCAGTACCTTTGCCAAGAAAACTTCAAATGAGGTTGTGGAGAGTTGGAAATGACTGAAATGACTGAAATCACTCAACACCACCACCCCCAACAACAACAACAAAAATAACAAAAAAAGAGAAGATGCCCTTGACTTAATCTTTTATAGAGTTGGGAGATACACAAGTATTGCGCTTTACACATATTTTCAGATTCCTTCAGTATATTGATCAATGATACTGATTTTTCTTCTTTTTCTTTTGTCTTTAAAAACACTTTGTTATTTAGGATGATTCTCTGAGAGGGGGCGATGAGGAATTCCAGGGGAACCTAAGAAATGCAAACAAAGCATCAATAAAAACCTAAAAAGTAAAAAAAGTAAAAAGAAAATTCAACATCACAACAATAAATACACATTTTAGGGCCACTTTGTTAGAGATTTCCTTCCACGTCAATGTTAAACTTTTAATGACTACTCTTTGGGTTGAACTATTCAACCAGGTCTGAATCCACCAACCTGTCCTATTAGCTACCCTACATCTTTCCATCTTGCTCAAAAGAATAGGATAAGAGACTGTCAAATGTTCCTTTAAAATCTAGTTGCATTATATTTGCATCATGCCCCCTGATCTACTACTAGCCCAGTAATCCTTTAAAAGGGGGAGATGATGTCCTTCAATTCTGCATCTTCTCTCTTATAAACATTTAAAGATCATTGACCATGGCTCAGCAATCACATCTATCAGTTCATCAGTCAAGTAATTACTTATTGATTGTCTACTGTTCACCAGGCACTGTGCTACATTCCTGGGATGCTTATTAAAAAATTAAACAATCCTCTCAAGTAGCATACATTTTACTGGGCTCCAGAGATAACATATATTACAAACACACAATACAATAATTACCAAATAAACACACACACATACACACACATATGTTCTTTCACTTCCTTTGGATATCTTTCATTATTTTAACAACTTGACCTCCTCAAGGGCATCTAGGTTCTCTCACTTTGTATGTTAATTCCATATTAGCATTTTCAGGTGTTGTTCTTATGTCAAAGGTCATAAGATCATAGATTTAGAAATGGAAAAGAACTTACAGATCATCTAATACAATCTCCATATTATCCTACTATTCAATAAACTCCTGAGATTTAATACTCTAGCATAAAATATAAATTCCTCTTTTTAGCTTTTAAAATATTCATAATTTTGTCCCTATCTAACTTTCTAGCCTTGTTGTACATTATTCCCCTCTGTCTTCCCTCTGTTCCACAAGTATCTGTGATCCTCTTCTTACCCAGGGCACATCTCTCTCTCTCTCTCTCTCTCTCTCTCTCTCTCTCTCTCTCTCTCTCTCTCTCTCTCTCTCTCTCTCTCTCTCTCCTTCTCCCTTTGCACTGGCTGTCCCACAAATGTGGAATTTGCTCCCACCTCACGTCCATCTCATAGAATCCTCTTCGTTTAAGATGTAGCCAAGTACTACCTATCCCCTGCTAGGATCATCCTTCTCATGCTACCTTACATTTAAATACTTTGTGTTTCTTTAAAGTTGTTCTCTTCATTTTATTCTTTATAAACTTATCTATCCTTATTTTCTCCTCCATTAGAATGTAAGATTCTAATGATGAGGAATTGTTGCATTAATTGTATTTGTATCCCTTGTGCTTAGCATAATTTCTGGTACATAGTAGGTGCTTAATAAATCTTTATTGATTGCATTATAGATGAGGAAACTGAGACATAGGGAGGTCAAATGACTTGGCCGGCTTATAAAGTGATGAGCCAGAATTTGATCCAAGGTTTTCTGGTTCCGAAGATAGTGGCCTTTCCAATGTACCACATGATTCTTATTGGCAAAGAAAAAAGAGGAAAACTAAGATGGGCAGCTCTGCCTTTTTCTGATATATGTTATGATAATTTAAGTCACCTTGAACAATGATTCTACCCATTCTTTGATACCCCACTTTTACCTAATATAGGCTAATTTTTTATTTTTAGCTTTGTTTGAGATACATAGTTTATTCTTATGTTGAGGTGGCACTTAGGTTGATCACTGAGAAAGCTATTGATGCCAAGACTTCAGTTGAGCAATCAAGCAACAATCATTTATTATTAAGCATTTATGTACCAAACACTGTGCTTGGTGCTTGGAATATGAAGACAAAAATGAAACAATTCTTGTCTTTAGAAATTTTATATTCTATTGGGGAAACAACATGCACACATATAAATATATACATAATAAATTTAATATAAACAAAAAATAGTTAAACATGAGGTAGTGGGAGAGAAGGCACTAGCAATTGGGGTCATGAGGAAAGGCTTCACATAAATTGAAGATAATGCTTGTGCTGTGTCTTGAAGGAAGTGAGGGATTCTAAAAGATGGAGGTAAGAAGTGGGTAAATTGCAAAATGGTGCAAAGACAAAGAGACGAAACATGGAATGTACTCTCTGAGGAGCAAAGAGAAAGGCAGTTTAGGGGGTTCATAGAATATGGGAAGGGGTACTATATAATGAATCTGGAAAGATAGGTTGAGGTCATGTCATGAAGAGCTTTATAAGCCAAACAAAGGAGTTTATATTTGTTCCTAGAGGCAACTGGGAGCCACTGAAATTTATTAAGTATGTAATGACCTATGCTTAAGAAACATTATTTGAGGGGCAGCTAGGTGGCACAGTGGATAAAACAATGGCCCTAGATTCAGGAGGACCTGAGTTCAAATCTGGCCTCAGACACTTGTCATTTACTAGTTGTGTGACCCTAGGCAAGTCACTTAACCCTCTTTGCCCTGCAAAAAAAAAAAAAGAAAGAGAAAGAAAAAAGAAACATGATTTGACAGCTGTGCGGGGATGGATTGTAGAAGGAAATGACTTGAAACAGGAAAATCAATCAAGAAGCCATCATAGTAGTCTAGGACAGAGGTGATGAATACCTGAAGGAGTAGCTGTTTGGGTAGACAGTTTTGGTCACATGCCTCAGTCCTGGAGGTAGAAACGGCAAGAAGTGGCATCTAAATGGATATATGGAATGAATGAGAGAAATAGAGTTTACAAAAGTGGAAGAATGGAAAGAAAGGTGGTACCCTTGACAGAACTAGTTGTTTGGTAGTGGTAGTGGGTAGGGTGGAGAATAATTTGAGTTCAAATCCTACCACATACACTAATTAGCTTTCTGACCCTATGTAAGTCCTATCTCTGAGCCTTAATACACTCACCTGTAAAATGGGGATAATAATAGCACCTACCTATGATATCATTGTGAGGATCAAACGATATGACATATGCAAATAACTTCAAACTGTAAAATTCTATATAACTGCCACTATTTTTGTTGTTATTATTTTGTAGGTTAGGAGGAAGTGTATTACAGACATTGGAACAACCTGTGTTAATATATGGACATGTAATGTTGCAATGTTACCTTTTTTGTACAATTCTTTTTAAAAATTTAAGTTGGTTGATAAATCCACTGTGTATTCACATCAGTTTCTTTTGACAACTACCCCTTTTCCTCTTCCAGGATGGTTTCTCTTTGTCTTCAGAATTTCATATACGAGAGGTTTTTGCACATCCTGGGCTCTCTTCCCTTGCATAATTTTACTTCATACGATGCTATCTATCCTTCCGCTGGACTCTTTGAAATCAAGCCAATATGTCAGACTGCCCAGATTTTCTCTTCTTGGCCATACATTTTAAGATGGAAGGGGCACCTTCATCCCATGCTAACAATCATTTCTACCCCAATGATTAATTATTCCTTGTTGATGAGTATTAGATCCAGGATAGAAGTTCCTCCACCTTTTGAAGGATAAGATTATCATTAAGGCAAGCCAGAAAATTATCTTCTGCTCATCTTTTTGTAGAGAGAACTCTGACAGATGACAGGATAATTAAATTTTCCCATCACTAATATATATATATATATATATACATATATATAAAAAAATACACACACATGTATGTATATAAGTATACACATACATATACAAGCACACATATGTATATATGTATATGTATGTGTGTATATGCACACACATATGTGTGTATATATGTATACATAATTTCTGTAATGTGCTTTGTATCTTGTTATTTTTGTTCTCATACTAAATTGACCATACCAAGATGTCTTTTTTCCTATTCCTTCATATCCCAACTCAAGGGACATCTACTTTATGAAGTTTTCCCTGACTATCTTAGCCCACTGTGAATTGTGTATTTTAAAATTCCCATGGCATTCTACCACTTTTACATGTATCTATTATTGCCTTTGGTAATTATTTACCCCCTTCCCTTAGACCACCTCTCTCTCTCTCTCTCTCTCTCTCTCTCTCTCTCTCTCCTTCTCCTTCCCCTCTCTGCTTTATTCTGAAATTAGACTATAAACTCTTTGAAGATGAAGATCATATCCCATTTTTTTTTATCTCTGCCAGAACCTTATTTCAACATAGGTGTTCAGTGAATGTTTCTTTATTGTTTTCATTGATTAGCTATTAGAGGAGAAATATTTAAGACTTTACACAGAGAGATAAAATTCTAGGTTTCTGATGTAAAAACCTAATTTTAAACGGGCAACTCAGGGCTGCCCTGATCTTGCACCATGTGTCTGGCAACAGGGACCTTTGCCATGAAATTGCTGGCAAGGCCAGACCCTAGCACGTCAGTGATTGTCCTTCATTCAGCTTCAGTGGGTCATGAAAAAAAGGAGGAGCAGGCTGTGCCAAGCTGTCTGTGCCCTACCATTTATATGCTGACAGTGGACAGTGTGATATTGGTCTGTCTACTCATTGCTATTCATGGAGTTCTAAACAGTTGAAATCCTTTTTCCTGCTTTGGTATTCAAGATAGGAAGTGAGTCTTCTATCATTACTAGTTTATTGCCCCATCTTAACCCTGCTAAGAGCCTGGGATATGATACTTATTTTTGAGAAAGTATTAAAAGGAAAATATAAAAGAGAGTTATATAAATTATAGCTCTATTACTACCATCCCTTTATGTTATTCCTTTCTTTAGTGGAGTTGCAAGTTATCATAAATATTTTTTATTGATTCTTTTAGATTTTAGGCATTTCTAGGATATCACATGAGAATCTAAAGTCAATTGTATATCTACATAGAAAACATATCTTAATATTTTTCTAAATGCAGTATTACCTTTTTATTTTAAATTTTTTCTTTAACTATATTTTTGGAATATAATATATGTAATCAATGAAAATCCAATTGAACAACTCCTTTCTGACAATCTTTATATAGTGCTTTAAAGTAAAAAAAGAAGTGAAGTAAGTAATCCAGAATGATTATCTTCACTCTACAGATGAAGAATTTGAAGATCAAAGAGAGATAGTTACATAACTTGTAACTTTGAAAGCCATGATTCAAACTCAGGTTTTCTGCCTTTTAAGTAGCATCTTTTAAATGGTGCCCTTTCTACAAAATGAGGGACAGTAGTAGACCTGATGACCTTCTAATTCTGAAATTCTGCAAATATGTGAAATACTCTTATTGACTATGGTGATAAAAGATGACTTTGCATATTAGCATTTTCATAACCAGACCCAAGACAAGCTTGAGAGAATAGGCCATTTCAAATGATGCAGTTTCTGTGTTAGTCTTCCAGGGTTGGCTTTACTTTTCTCATTGATTCGTATCCTTGGAGAATCATTCTGGCTTTATGTTGAGCCATAGTGGATTTTGAGTTTCTGAGTAGCCTTGATTCATAAGCAGAGCCTCAGAGAATATGAAAATTCTCAGGATAAGTTTATTTGTGTGTGTGTGTGTGTGTGTGTGTGTGTGTGTGTGTGTGTGTGTGTGTGTGTGTAACATTAAGGCTACATTGATTATCCTGTTCACTTAAGAATGGTAGTTAAGAATACTTTTTAATTGAATCAATACACCAGAATGGAGTATGAACGAGACCCGTACACCTCCTTGAATCAGCCAAAGGCATTGTGTGAAAGACTTGGGCATGCCCTAAGTAATTTATATGAAAGGGGGGAGCTATTTCAGAATGATAGATGTAGTGATTCTGAGGTTTGAAAGCAGGGGGGAAGAAGCAGGTCAAATAAAGCTGAGTCAAGAATCAGCAGCCCCTGGACAACCAGAAGGAGAAAGAGAAAGTGGAGCTTTATTGGGAAAGAGAAGAGAAGGGTTGAGGATGGCCATGAGCTCTAGTGGCATCTAAGAACAGAAGACACGAGCCAATGCCACCAGTGTATCCACCTACTCAAGGGCCAAGGGAAGTTTCAAGAAATGGCCTACTTTCCCCCAAATTCTTTTCCTACGGTTGTTCTATCCTCAAGTATGCAAATATAATATGCTTTTTCATTACCTTTCCAGTAAATTTGTATTTACCTCAACTACATAGAGACCAGGGGTGAACTAGAGATAGATATACATGTAAATATAGGCAGAGATCCTAGCCTCTGCATAAATATTAGGAGTTTTCTTAATGGCTTGGAGAGATTTTACCTGAGTTCATACTATTTTTGTCTAAAACAAACTCCTTAAAGTTGAAGAAGAGGGAAGTCATGTGGACCTTAGGGTCTTTTAATAAGTCTCAGTTATCTGAAAGGAAATGACAAATGTGAATATTTTTTAAGAAAAATACATTATAGAGCTGTCATTTCATCAGTGTAGGTAACTCTTACCATGTGTAGATAAGTTTATAAATGTGTATATTTCTTTATATATCCATATCTACACATGCATGGGGACTATACACTATGGGGTCTAAATTTCTTGAAATAAGCAATAATTTTGATTTGGTTTCATTTTGTGAGATCAACTGTCCTGCTTGTATACTTCTACTGAGTCTAGGCTGATCCAGAATATCAGACCTGAGGAAGGATAAAGTGAAAAAGGATTGAGTTCATTTCTCCACATTTAGTTCTCTGTCAATTGTGTGTGATATTTCATGCCATATGTTTCAATTTTCATTTGCTGTTTCATTAATCCTGTAATTTTTAAGAATAGATTTTAATCCAAGGAAACATGAAGAAGTTCTGCCTTTTAAAGAACAAACTTCAATGACCATTAGAGATGTTTTAGTGTCCATTAGTATGGGGAAGTCAAGGATCATTCAAGCTGACAATGAAACAGAATATCACATAAAAATGCAAAGGAAAATGAAGATGAAAATGAAAAACCATGCTAAGAACTGAGAAACTATCGCTGCAAAACTGCTATTGATTTCTCTACATTGTATCATACACTTCTTGAAATGGGAAGAATTATGAGAAGATCAGTGAAAATAGCAGCTAGTTATTCCTATGAAGAAAAATGTATGTCACAGACAAGCCAATACAAAGATTGCAGTCCTGAAATTTTTTTTAAAAAGAATTTTTATTGATACTTTATCATTCAATGCTATATCAAAACCATTGTCAGAAGAAGTCCAGGTTAACCTATATGATCCAAGTATCTTCATAAGAATGTAAAACATTCACCCAAAAGAATTATTTTACTGCTTTAAAAAAAAACAAACACCTTTTTTGAGTCTGAAAGTCTAGTCTCCATCAAGGAAATAATGAACTCTATTAAATCTGTTGTCATACTAAGAATGAGAATTGTTCTAGAATTATGAAAATACCCACATTGAGGCAGAATATTATAACATGGGGACAGCTAGATGGTACAGTGGATAAAGCACTAGCCCTGGATTCAGGAGAACCTGAGTTCAAATCCAGCCTCGGACACTTGACACTTACTACCCATCTGACCCTGGGCAAGTCACTTAACCCTCATTGCCCCGCAATATATATTATAACATGACATTGTATCATTCCACGTGCCAAAAAAAGTTAAATTTATCTAAGAGCTGGAGAAAAAATGCTTCAGAGACTTAGGAACTCTTTTGATTTAATCCCCATTGAGAAGGCTACACTGTGTTCTCACTGCTTTGAGACTTCCCCAAAATGACATAGATATCAATATATCCAAGTCCATCTTGTGTGACTCTTGTCCATGTTTTTCTATTAGTTTGCCACAGTATTTTGTGTATTGGAGACATTCTTTGCTTTTTCCTGATGAGGGTGCCAATAGAGCTCCCTGACAATCTGTCTGTCATCCTTGATCCTCACTACATTAACAATCCATCTTTTCTTACTATCATATAATTCTTTAGTGATGACTTTGACTCTTGTTTTGGGGAGTTCCTCATTGGTTATATGTAGCAGGCTGCTTCTATGTCCACCATATTGTCCTCTGGTAATGGAGTACAATAGTGACTAAAAAGGTATTTGTTCTTTGGAGGCAGTCATATTCCACTTCCTGCTTCCATATGGCAATGTGTATAGAATGTTGGTGTTGAAAAGATGGGCCTTTACTTTCATGGGATGCTTGGGATGAGTAAAGAAGTCTTATAATTTTGTAAAGGCAATTTAGCCCTCTCTCCTCCTACTGGTCAAATATGAGTTCAACTCAATGTCCATCTATACTGTCTTTCATAGATATACATTAATGGACAAGATCTATATAGGGTGTTAATCAAAATGCATGTCGAAATATGGGAAACAGACAATTTTCATACACTTGGTCTTTCCTATGTGGCTGGACAAAAATTCATTTGAGTAATTACAGAGTTCTTCCAAGGAGCTCTACAATGTTTTGGAGGTTAATGTAATCAGCACAATGGCATCTGGGAATAGGAACATTAGAAAGATGTTATCATTCTCAGGGAATCCTTCTTTGACCTGAATTCTATGCTATATCTCCTCCATCACAGTGATATGCATCTTTGATTAACATACTTCTCTATGCTTTATGCCTCATTTCATATTTCTTATGAGAGGGTCATTGAATAGGGTAGTTTCTGTTATAATATATTCTGAAGAATCTTGCATGATTTTGATGCTAATATGGGAGTTGCCTTTTTAAAAAAGAGTCTGTAAGAAGGTCTTTGGTTCTACTGAATCAAATACTTTATTGGTAATTAACAATAAATAAGCACAACTGGATCTTATATTCTCTACATCTTTTAGTTAATTGTGAGATAGTAAAGATGTAACCCATGCTTGAATAAAACTTTTGCCATCAATTTGTGAAAATATGGATGACTAGGTCAGTAGCTATTGATATTATTTTAACCATCTTTTCCAGTATTAATAAAATTCAGGGGCAGCTAGATGGCGCAGTGGATAGAGCAACGGCCCTGGAGTCAGGAGTACCTGAGTTCAAATCCGACCTCAAACTTACTAGCTGTGTGACCCTGGGCAAGTCACTTAACCCCAACTGCTCACTAAAAAACAAAACAAAACAAAACAAAATTCAAAATTTTTTCTTTTCCTTCAGATACTTTCTATATTGGTTCCCTTAATACCCTCATTATTTTGTCACCCCCTGCAGATATTCCTTATATATCCAATTGGACAAGTTGAGTTCAGTTGCCTTTCCTATTTCCATTCATTCATTCTTTAATACCATTTCTACTTCCTTTTATAGAAAAATGTGACTTTGATGTTGGGGTTTGTGTGATGGTTTCAGGGTCTTTGATGGAGGAAGTTGCTTATTATAATAATCTTTTCGAATCTTTCCCATTTTTCTTCTGTTTATAGTCCTAGCATTTTCATCTTCCTATTGCCCTTGGGTATGTTGTCAATTTTCTTTAAACTGAGTTTATGTTCCTCAGCTTACTGCTTTATAAGATGATACTGCCTATAATTGTCGATCATTGTTTTTGGTAAGATTTTACTAATAAGTTTATAATCTAACCCAGTATTGATTTTGGCAGCCATCTCTCTCCATTTGACAAGTCAGATGTTTACTCACTAAAGCCTCTTTTGGTCCCCTTGTTGTGCTGATTAATTAGTGGTTAAAACTATGGATAAAGTTATTATAGTTTTTGTTAGTGTCAATTCTGTTGTCCTTTCACTTGTATAAATAGTCCAGAATTAATTTTTTTTCAATTTTTATTGCATATATTTTTCTCACTATTTTCTTCCCTTCCTTTCCCTTTTCTTTCCTGTTCCCTTTCATGTTCTCTTTCCTTTCCTGTTTCCTTTTCCCTTTTCTGTTCTCTTTTCCTTTCCTCTTCCCTTCCCTTCTCTCCCCTTCCCTTCCCTTTCCTGTTCCTTTTCCTATTCTTTCCTATTCTCTTTCCTTTCCTGTTTCCCTTTCCCTTTCCTGTTCTCTTTTCCTTTCCCCTTTCTTTCCTTTTTAAAAATTAATTCTGATCTTAAGGCTGAAGAGTTTATGGTTGAACAGTATAAAGACTGTTTATTCATGAAGAACTATTATAATGTCTTTTCCTGTCAAATTATAATCTATTTCAAACTTTAGATATAATTTGGGGCTCCTTTTTTGTCCAACATCTACCAATTCCTTTTTTGAAAAAGTTATGATCTAGAGTAGAGGTCAGCAAACTGAGGCCTGTAAAGTCCCTTGATCTAAGAATAGCTTTATATACAATAAAACTTTAAAATGTAAAAACCATGATGCCCAGGATTTGCCTGTCCCTATCTAGAGGCATAGATCTTCTGCTTTGGCCTCTCTCTTACCTTCTTCTTGAACTATGTTTTTTCACCTGTTTCACTCCATTTTCACTTTTTTTTTTTGCATTTTCCCATCAAAGTCACCAAGCATTAGAGTATATGTGGATTGGATTTAGTGAGCCTTATGAAGCTCTTTTTAGATTCAAATGCTTTTTTGAAAAAATAGTTTGTTGCTGTCTTTTGTTTATAAATTGAGTTCATTTCTTCTTATATATCTTCTCTAACTTTCCCAGAGTGGCACTTCATAACAAGTATTTTTTTCTTAAAGAGGAATTAAGTATGAACCCCATAGGACATAAAATCAGCAAAAAGTGTCCTTGGACTAGATCATTTATATTCTGTACAGCCTGATCCTTTTATGTCAGGAAGATGAACCTTGGGAAAAGGGGCCATATGTAGTTCACTCTGATTTGTCTAAGGGGAGTGGACCAATCGAAAATGTCAGTGGGACAGTGGTTATTTTGCATGCTTCATTATTTATTGATATATAATGATTGGGGATGATCACATTGACTACTACTCATCATAGGCTTGACCTTAAATCTGGATGTGAAATGTAACCCTAACTTTCTATCTCAGGCTTGCTCACTGTTTCTGATGGTCATTCTAAGCCTCAGCTATTATTATTCTGGGTGGTACTTACAACATCTAGTTAGCCATCATATTACATTCCACATTTCTTGCTGTAGTTACCCTAGTTCTCCTTTTAGGGTTAGCATGTCCCCTGACTCATATTGTCGTCATCTGCCTTGGCAGAAGATTTGAGAGGTGTTAGTATGAGTAAGAAGTAGGGCAGAGAATCAAAGAAGTGAACACCAACAGTCTGTCTGGTCCTGTTCACTGCTGAATTCCTAGACCCTTTTCCTCCTCCTGGGAACTCAGTAGTTCTCATTTATATTGATTTTGGGATTACAAAGTACTTTTTTTTTTTTTACAAAGCACTTTTGCATACATTGTTTCATTTGTAGCTCTCCTAGACAATTTCTAATTTCCATTTGGCTGATTTCTTCGAATCTCAATTTTTTAATCTGTAGAAATGTGTACCTTAAAGGACTGCTGTGAAGAAAATTATTTGTAAGCTTTAAAGTGTTATATCATTATTGTCACTGTTTACCTGGCTTGTCATCTCTCAGACTGTATGCTCTTTGAGGGCAGAGGTAATGTTTTCTCCATTAATTAAATTTATTATTTATTAAATACAAATGAAATTATTTAATATTATTTATTTACATGCTTTACATAGCTTAATTAATTTGCATTATCTTCAGAACAATGTGGTTCACCTGGAGTGTGCTGTTGTTCCTGCTATTGTGGCGGCTGAGTCTGGGTGGATCTCATAAGTTCTAGAGTTCTGAGCTACAATAGAACTAAAGCCAATCTGGTGCTTGCATCAAGTCCAGGGGGGAGAGGAGTCCCTGGCAGGGATGGCCTCCAGGCTGCCTAAGGAGAGATGAACTGGTCCATGTCAGAAAAATGGAGCAGGCTAAAACTTTTATCCCATTCAGCATTGGGATCAGCCCCTGGCTGGCCTCTGTACTTCTAGTCTGAGTGAGATAAGTAGACCCCATTAAAAGAAAGAAAAGAAGATATAAAACAAGAGAGAAAGAAAGAAGGAAGAAAAGAAAAGAAAAAAGAACAATATGAGTTAAGGAGGGCAAGAATTATTAATCTCACTTTTCAGAGGAGGAAATTGAAGCTTAGAGTGGTAAAATGATTTGCCCAAGGCCAAAGAATTTTGAGCTGGAGGCAACCATCTGGTCTTCCAGCTCTTATGTTTTACATAAGAGAACTGAGACCTCAAGAGAGAAAGTTACTTGTCAGCATTCACTCAAAGTGGTGAGTAGCACAGCTGGTATTCAAGCCCAGGTCCTCTGACTTTTTCTAGATCCAATGCTTGTTCAACTAGTGAATGCTACCTCTTTGTGAATACTGCCCACATCCAGTGGCAGCTAGGTCTCAGAATAGATAGTGTCTGGAGTCTGGGAGACCTAAGTTCAATTCTTGCCACATTCACTTACTACCTGTGGGATCACGGGCAACTGATATGACCCCTGTTAGCCTCAGATTCCTCATCTATAAAATAGCACTTTGCATAGTTTAAAGCATATAACAACAACAACCATGATGATGACAACAACAACCAACATCCAACAACAACAGTATGATAGCTGTACTATTATAAAGAGAGAAGTATGATACAGTAAAGAAAGATTATATTACAATGTAAAGAGTAACAGATTGAGAGGTAGAGGACCTGGGTTTAAATCCTGTCTCCTATGTCACTCATTAATTGTGTGATCCTCTCTGGGCCTCACCTGTAAATGAAAGGGATGGAGTAGATGGTTCCTCCACTCCCCTTTACCTCCAGATTTCTGCTATTATAGCCCTAAATAGGAAGTCTGGAAAACTGATTCTGTACCACTATGCACATTCACTTAAGTTATCCAAAAAGTGGGGCAGCTAGGTGGTGCAGTGGATAGAGCACCGGCCCTGGAGTCAGAAGTACCTGAGTTCAAATCTGGCCTCAGACACTTAACACTTACTAGCTGTGTGACCCTGGGCAAGTCACTTAACCCCAATTGCCTCACTAAAAAAAGTGATCCAGAAAGAGATCTGGTAAACTTTCAGAAGAGCCTTACTAGTCTTGTAATTCTATCCTTAAAGTTTATCTTACCCCCTGCTTTTTGTAAACACTCTCCACTTCACTTACTCTCTCTAAATACATACTTTGTGTGCCTATAAATAGGTAAATTACTTAATACACATAACATACCTTAAAATTTAAAACATATACTTTTCATTTTTAAGATTATTTTTCTTTATTTCATTAAATATTTTCCCAATCACAAATAAATTTTTTAACAATCTTTTTAAAAAATGAACTCATTTCTCTCCCTCCTTCATGTTCTTCCCCCCTCCTTGAGAAGATAAGCAATTTGATATCAATTATACATGTGAAGCCATGAAAAAACATATTTTCATGTTAGCCATGTTGCAGAAGAAAGTACAAACAAAATAAGATAATAAAAGTAAAGAAAGTTTAAAAAATTATCGATGAATTTCAGAATTCATCAGATCTCTCCCTGGAAGTGGGTTTCATTGTTCATCATGAGTTCTTTTTTTATTTGTGGAGCAGTGAGGATTAAGTGAATTGCCCAAGGTCACACAGCTAGTAAGTGTCAAGTGTTTGAGGCTGGACTTGAACTCAGGTCCTCCTGAATCCGGGGCTGGTGTTTTATCCACTGTGCCACCTAGCTACCCCCATTATGGGTTCTTTGGAACTGTCTTAGATCATAGTAACTACATTTTTCACAGTTGATCATCCTTACAATATTGCTGTTACTATGTACCATGTTTTCCTGGTTCTGATAACTTTACTTTGCATCAGTTCATGTAAGACTTTCCAGGTTTTTCTGAAACTATCCTGCTCATCATTTCTTATAGCACTATAGCATTTCATTACAATCATTACAATCAACTTCTTCAGCCATTTTCCAATTGATGGGCAGTCCTTTGGTTTCCAATTCTTTGTCACCACAAAAACAGCTGTTATTAATATATTTGTACCAATAGGTTCTTTCCCCTATGATTATTTTGGGATTCAGATCTAAAAGTGATATTACTGAGTCAAAACACCATATTCTTTCCTTTCCTTTCCTTTCCTTTCCTTTCCTTTCCTTTCCTTTCCTTTCCTTTCCTTTCCTTTCCTTTCCTTTCCTTTCCTTTCCTTTCCTCTCCTTTCCTTTCCTTTCCTTTCCTCTCCTCTCCTCTCCTCTCCTCTCCTCTCCTCTCCTCTCCTCTCCTCTCCTCTCCTCTCCTCTCCTCTCCTCTCCTCTCCTCTCCTCTCCTCTCCTCTCCTCTCCTCTCCTCTCCTCTCCTCTCCTCTCCTCTCCTCTCCTCTCCTCTCCTCTCCTCTCCTCTTTCCTTCTTTCCTTCTTTCCTTCCTTCCTTCTTTCTTCCTTTCTTCCTTTCTTCCTTTCTTTCTTCCTTTCAATTTCAAGGCAATTAGGTTAATTGACTTATCCAGAGTCACACAGCCAATAAGTGTCTGAAACTGGATTTGAATTCAGCTCCTCCTGACTCCAGGTCCAGTTGCTCTATCCACTGTACTACCTAGCTGCCACCATATATTTTTCAAAGTTTGTTTATATAGGTAACCTGTATATACTCTGAAGGACTTCCAAGCAGTTGTTCAGTCTTCCATCTCCATGTCTTTACACAGCATGTCCTACCCACCTGGAAGGCATTTCCTCCTTACAGCTGTTTAGCTTCAATTAGCTTCAACTCCTACATGAGGCCTTTCTTAATACTTGTCACAAGTAGTGCCTCCCCCCTTGTATTTATCTTGTATATATTGTATACATTTCATAAATACTTATATCTGTACATGTCATCTCTCCCAATAGTATGTGAGTACCTTGAGGGCAGGGACCATTTGATATTTTTATTCTTAAGTATCTAGCACACACTAGGCACTTAATAAGTGCTTACTGATTGATTGACAGGTAATCTCATTTTATATTCACAAAAAGTTATGTGTAGGAAGTAGGACAGTTATCATTCCTATTTTAAGCTGAGGGCTCAGATTGAGAAAGGACCAGTGGTTTGCCAAAGCCTTTCTCTTTATTCATCTCCGTGCCAATTCCATTCTCTTTTGCACTAAACCATGTTGTGGTGTCTAGAGGAAAATGAGAGGGCTTTCTTGCTTGTTTGTTCTGGGCTAGGTTTCCTCCTTTCATTGAATAAATCTTTACTGATACTAGAAATTGAGTTTGCAATTGCTGAATAGGAATATCTTTGTTTGTGGTTTCTGTGCTGCTGGTATTGCCAATAACGTATTGCTTTGTAAAGTACTTTGCTGTATTCTGTATATAAAAGAGATACTTTGCTAAGCCAGATTCTATTCTTTGAATTTCACAACTAACCATTGCACCCCCAAAGTATAACACATTATAAGAGAGAAAGAAAAAAACAACCCACAAGCAATAGTTTAAAGAGAACAAATACCACACACCAAAGTGGGAGAATGCTGAGTGCATTCAAGTTAAGAAAAATGGTCATAGAAAAGGAGATTTTTCACTGTTACAGAGTCTAATGATTTGTAATCATAAGACTATTAAGAGGCAGGGGGTAGGGAGTGGTTAGGGAGAGAATCTCAAAGCTAGAGAGACCTGGGTTCAAGTACTGCATTTGACACATTCTGGCTAAGTCACAATTTTTTCAGGGCTCTAAGAAACCCTCTTAAAATTCATACCTGCATTGGTAGAGGGAGTTTCCTTATCTGGAACTTCTCGATACAAAGGAAATCACAGATCCATCCCCTGATCCTAATCATAGAATGGCAATCCCACTGGAATGCACTTATCTCTTAGTTGTACCACAGTGTTTTGGCTCGCTGTGAGAACTATTTTTTTTTTTTAAGGGAAATCCTATAGAAAGATTACAACTGATTGTAATTTTTTTGTTCACGGTCCTTAGAAGCTCTACATTCATGTCTTTTCCTGTGAATACTTATCGACTATAGATGTCTGTTTAATATCTTTCTTTAGATGTGTTTAAACTTTTAGAGGAAAAATTTAAACCCTTCTTTTTGCCAGGCCACATCGCCAACCTTTGGGATGGTTTTTACTGAGCTTTTATCGTTTTCTGATTTCATCTGGGCAGCAAACATTTCTTAAGCACCCATCATTTGCTAGGCACTGGTCCAGAGAAGGAGAGCAAGAAACCAAACCAGACCCTGAAAGACAATAAATGCCAAACTGGACAGATACATCTCACTTTTGTTTTCATAAGGTAGGGTAGGGCTTGTCTTATTCTGAGCTGAGTTACTTGTTTTATTCTCAAGAGAAAGGAATGATAATCTATACAGCTTGACCATTTGGAATGGCTTAACACTGGTTAAAATCCAGAATTCTTTTGGTCCAGAACTTGATTACATTTTTGTAATTCTTCAGCTTCAGAATGCTTCCAGATATTTGTCTTGTCACTCTCCTTCTCTTTACTCCCACATAATTAATGAACTTTACTGTTTTCGTGGAGGAATACCTTTCTAGCACTAACTCATTCATTACTCTTGTTGGTCAGGATGGTTGCCAAACTGTCAACCATCTTTATGTACTCTAATACCCAGCACATTCTGAATGAGCAGTAAATATTTAGTAGCACTTCAACCTAGATCACTTTTCTTTTCACTGCAAGGGTGAGAATCTTCTGGGTTCTGCACACCAAGTCATGGAGTTGTGCTTGGGTTCTATGAATAAAATTTTTAAAAAATCATCCAGAAACAACCTTACTTTATATATATATATATATATATATATATAATACCAATATAATTATATATATACACATATATAATTTTGCTACCTGTTTTTTAATGCAGTATTTCATACTCATAATGCAGTATATCTTTGGGGCAGTCTTGGTCGTTATAATTTCATAGCAGTATTTTGATTATTTTGCTGAAATTTTTATTTACTTAATTTTAGTCAATGTGGGTGTAGTTTGCTTAGTTTTGCTTATTTTACTTTGTGGCAGTAAAGGTAATCTCATATTTCTTTGTATTAATATATTGTTCCATGTTCCTTCATATTCATTGTGTTCTCTATTTCTTTGAGCACAATAATAATATTCCATCCACATTTATGTACATGATTGATGAGTTTCTGCTTTATTTCTAGTCTTTTCAACTACAAAAATTGCTACTATAAATATTAGGGTGTTTATGGAACTTTTATTTTTTTAATCATTGATCTCTTTGAGGTATATGCCTCTCACTATTCTCTCTGGGTCAAAGAGTTTGGTTATTTTTTTTGGTCACTTAGTATCATTACAGATTGCTTTCCAGAATGGTTTGGTGCTTATTTTTCCATAACTGCTCCAACACTATTCCTTTTTTTTGGTCATCTTTGCCATTCTCCTAAGTATTAAGTAAAACCTAAGAGTTGCTTTGATTTGAATTTCTATTCTTATTAGAGGCTAGGAGTAACCTTTCATCTGAGTATTACTAGTTTGTAATTCATTTTTTTAAAGAATTGGTTGCTTATATCCTTTACAGATTTATCTATTGGGCAATGACTTTTAGTCTTATACTTTTGTTTGTTCCCTATGCATCTTAAATATTAGACACTTAGAGTAATTAGATGCAAATATTTTCCCCAATTTACCACTTCCCTTCTTATCTTAGTTGCATTGACTTTACATAGCCTTTTAAAATTTTATTTAAACAAAATGATCTATTTTATCATTTGTAATCTTTTCTTTTTTGGGAGGGAAATTCATAGCTATGAAAAGTACTTGATTTGATTATCTTTTAAAAATAAGTTTTTATACATATCTTTTTTGTTTTATAATACCTACGTTTCCCTCTGTTAGCCCCCCTTTCTCCCCTTCAGAATGAAATCCTATATAATAAAGAATAAAGATAATTAAGAACAGAAGAAGAAAAAAACCAAACTAACCAACTTATCAAAAAGGTCTAATGTCTTATGTGGGGGTTCCATGTCAATGTTCTCCCAACTCTGCAAAGAGCTCCTGGAGGTGGGAAGAAGCTCATATTGTTGAGCTAACATTGATTATTACAATTTAACAGAATTCAGTATTACTTTTTTTTTGTTTTCCTGTCTTTCCATTGACATTGCTATTGATATCACAATGAAAACATATGATTTATCTGGTTCTGCCTATTTCACTTTTTATTAGTTCACATACATTTTTTCTATGCTCCACATTCACCATTTCTTATAGCACAGTATTATTCTATTACATTAATGTATCTCAACTTTAACCATTCTCTAGTTAGTGGGCATCTGTTTTGTTTCTAGTTCTTTGTTTTAGTTCAAAAGTACTGTTATAAACATTTTGGTATATTTAGTTCATTTCTTTTTGTTTTTGACCTCCTTGGTCAATGAACCCAGTAGTAGGTTCCCTGGATCAAAAGGTATGGACATTTTATGTGATTTATTTTCACATTTCCAAATTTCTTTCCAGAATTGTTGAACCAATTCACAGTTCCATTGGCAATGCATTAGTGTACTTGTTTTTCCATAATCTCTCCAACATTAACTATTCTCATCTTTTGTCTCATAACAAATTTTTTTTGGTGAAGCAATTGGGGTTAAGTGATTTGCCCAAAGTCACATAGCTAGTAAGTGTCAAGTATCTGAGGCTGGATTTGAGCTCAGATCCTCCTGAATCCAGGGCCAGTGCTCTATCCACTCTGCTACCTAGCTGCCCTGTTTCATAATCATTTTAATTTATATTTGTTTTATTTTGAGCCTTCTTTCATGTGGTTGTTAATAGTTTGCAATCTTTGGGGGAACTGGTTGTTTTTAACCTTTGATCAGTTATCTATTAGAGAATGATTTTTGGTTTTATATGTCTCTATTGTCTATCTATCCATCTATCTGTCTTGAAGCTCAGACCTTTATTTATTTATCTTCTAATTAAAAAAAAATTCTTCCTGTCTTTGCTCTAACTCTTCTCCACATGCATGGAATTCCTTATTTCCTTATCTCTACCTTGATGATTCCCTCTGTTCCCTTAATATGCATCTTAGGTGCCATCTTCTATAAGAAGGCTTTCTTCATTTTCTCACTGCTAGGGCTACTTTGTATATGATAGTGTTTATCATATTAATGATGTTGATATTTTTATATGTACTTGTTTCACTCATTAGAATATAAACTACTTTCAAGTAGGGATTGTTTCATTCTTTGTTCTTGTATCCCTAGCCCCTAGTAGAGTGTCTGGTAAATTAAAGTGCATAATAAAAACCTGTTGATTGGTTGACTACACAAACTATTAAGAAAGAAAAAATTCTTCTAAATTGCTTTCTTAAGGGAAAAAAAAAGGTTGATTATCTAAATCAGGAAAAGATAAAGCAAAAAAAGACATATCATTTCTGAATATTGACTCTGCAATTTTAAATAAAATCCTGGCAAAAAAGACTATGACGATCTATCCAAAAATTATTCTCTATGATCAAGTTGGATATATACCAAGTATGGAAGAATGGTTCAGCATTAGGAAAATCATTAATCATGTGAAAAACAAACAAAAAAAATCCTAAACAACGTGACTATATCAGTAGATGGAGAAAGTGGCTTTGATGAAATACAATACTTATTCATGCCCAATAAAGAATATCAACAAAGCACAAATATAGGAGTACTCAACAAGCATTTACTAAGCACCTACTATATTGAAGGCACTGTGGTAAGCACTGGAGATGGGAAGAAAAAGGATAGTCTCTGCTTTGGAGGAGCTCATAGATGAATGGGAGAGATGGCATGGGAACAATTATATACATACAAGCTATACAAAGGATAAATAGAACATAATTACCAGATAGAAGAGGCTAGCATTAAGGGGAATCAGCAAAGGTTTCTCATAGAATGTGAGATTTTTATTAGGATTTTAAGGAAGCCAGGGAAGCCAGGAGGTGGAAATGAGGAGGGAGATAATTCCAGCCATGGGCGTAGCTAGTGAAAATGACTAGAGTTGAAAGATGTAGTATCTTGTATGAAGAACACAACAAGCAAGCCAATTACCCCTGGAATCAAAGAGTTCATGGGTAGGAGTCATGAGTAAGAGGGGCTCTGAATGCCAAACAGAGGATTTATCTTTGCTACTGGAGGTGACAGAGAGCCGCTAGAGTTTATTGAATGGGAGTATGGTGGGGGTGGGGGTAGAGAGGAGTAACATGGTTAGATATGTGTTTTAGGAAGTTTAATTTGATGGCTGAGTGGAGGATAGACTGAAGTAGGGGTAGTCTTGAGGCAGGGAGACTAGCTATTTCAATAGTCCAGGCATGAGATGATGAGGCTCTGGAACAGGGTGGTGGCTGTGTCAAAAGAGACAAAGGGGTATATATGAAAGATATTATGAAGGGAAAATTGACAGACTTTGGTAGCAGATTGAATCTGAGGGTAAGAGAGTGAGTACTTGATGACATCTAAATTGAGAGCTTTGGTGACTGGGAGTATGGCAGTTCTTTTAACAGAAATAGGGAGATTGAAAAGTAGGGAGGCTTTGGGGGGAAAGATAATGGGTTCTGTT
Source organism: Dromiciops gliroides (assembly GCF_019393635.1). Classification (NCBI taxonomy): domain Eukaryota; kingdom Metazoa; phylum Chordata; class Mammalia; order Microbiotheria; family Microbiotheriidae; genus Dromiciops; species Dromiciops gliroides. The sequence goes on from NC_057865.1 coordinate 193,009,079, forward strand.
CTGGAACTACTGAGTTTAAGATATCCACGGGGTATCCAATTGTAGACTGAGTAGTTGAGTAGATAGTTGGAGATATAAGTCTCCAGGTTAGGGGAGAGGTTATGGTAGGATAAGTAAATATAAGAATTATCATTATAGAGATGATAATTGAACCCATGAGAACTGAGATCACCAAGTAAAATGGTATAGGGGGAAAAGAGAAGGCCCAGTATAGAACAATGGGGGACGCTTCCTTTAGTGAACATAACCTTGATAAAAATCCAGCAGAGATTGAGAAGGAGTAGTCAGACAGGTAGGAGTAGAACCAGAATACAGTAGTATCTAGTATCAAGGAAATCCAGAGAGAAGAGGACGATCCATATTGTCAAAGGCTGCAGAGAGGTCAAGAAGGATAAGGAATGAAAAAAGAGCCATTAGATTTGGCAAATAAGAGATTTCCAGTAACTGTGGAGTGGGCATTTTTGATTTAATGATGAGGTCAGAAGTTAGGCTGTAGAAAATTAAGAGGACAGTGGAGGCTTTGATAACCTACTGGCTCAGTGGATAGAGCACTGAACTTGGAATCAAGAAGACTTATCTTCATGAGTTCAAATCCAGACTCAGACACATTGTAGCTGTCTGACCCTGGGCAAGTCACCTCAGTTCCTCATCCATAAAATGAGTTGGAGGAGGAAATGGCAAACCACTACAGTATCCTTGTCAAGAAAAACCCAAGTGGGGTCAGGAAGACTCTGACACAACTGAAATGACTGAATGGCAAAAACAACAATCTATTTGTGGAGTTTGACCACAAAGGGGAGGAGAAATATGGGAAGATAGATAGTGGGAAAGAGTGGATTAAGTGTGAGTTTTTTGAAAAAAGGTGAGACATGGGCAAGTACATAGTAAGGAAGCAATCAATAGACATGAAGAGATTAAAGATAAATTACAGTGAGGATCATACAGGGTTTATATATTGGAGAAGATGGCATAGAATGGGATCATTTGTGCATGTAGAGAATTTAGCCTTGGCAAGGAGAAGGGTGCCCTTTTCATGTGAGACAGGGTTGAAGGAGGAGATAGATAGTCTTAGAGGGCATCTAGGTGGTTTAAAATGAAGAGGAGAAAAGAAGGAGCTTTTGGTAAAGGGCTTCAATTGGAAGACAATTTAAATAATTTGATAAAAATATTTCTCTAAAACTAAAACTAATATAATCAAGGATGTATTTCTTAATAAATCCACTACATCTTAAATAGTAAAATAAGCAGTGTGGTAGCATTGCTAAGAGTTAGTCAAAGTCTGGGGATAAGGGAGACCTTCTTAATCCATGACTTTTTATGACTCGATAGCTTTCCTCTCATATTCCTGGGTGGGTAAGGTCATAGAGGGAGTGCACATCATTTTTCTTTTTGTAGTTCTCTGCTCTTTCACCTTGCCCAATGGGTGGTCAGAGATGAGCTGCAAGAATAGTGTTGGAGGTCAGGCAGAAATATTAGGAGCTCTTAGAGGTATGACACCTGCTGATACCATTTGGCAACTATGGACACACCTCACCCAACACCATTCATTGGCTCCTTGAAAACACTCTATTAACAAAAGTGATGTTATGGGGACAGTTCTATAGACAGTGCAATGACTATTGTAACTGGGCTGTCATCCAAATGATGTCACATTTTGGATTAAAAACTTTATGATAGGGTTTGCTTATAATGTATTAATGATGTTACTGCAAAATAATGTTGGTCTGAGCAATTTTATGTAGAGTATTACTTTTGCCCAAATGTCTCTTTTTGTTAATTATAGATGTGCTTTGGCTGTAGCTCTTATGTAGATAACTTATGTGATATAATTTTTTTAAGAATCCTGAAAATTTTGAATGTTCTTCCTCCCCCCACCCCAACTAAGCCAAGGTTAGAAATATGACTAGATGAGTGAATTTGGGGAGATTATTAGTGAAATGAGATAAAGTACTTGACTAGCAAGGATCAGTGACCTTCACAATTAGCATGGTGCAGTAAGGAGACTATTTTAATTTCTTTCTTCTTTTTTTTCTGTTTGTTTGTTTTTATCTTTTCAGGGAGTCTAAGAATTGAAGATGAGGCCCAGGACAGAGTGCTACTCTCCAAAGTTCTGGTTAGTGCTGGCTGTCTTAGCAGTGTCAGGCAGCAGGGCCCGTGCTCAGAAGAATCACCCCAGCATTGGTATTGCTGTCATCCTAGTGGGCACTTCAGACGAGGTGGCTATCAAGGATGCCCACGAGAAAGATGATTTCCACCACCTCTCTGTGGTACCTCGCGTGGAGCTGGTAGCCATGAATGAGACTGACCCCAAGAGCATTATCACTCGTATCTGTGATCTCATGTCAGACCGCAAGATCCAGGGTGTGGTCTTTGCTGATGACACCGACCAGGAAGCCATCGCTCAGATCCTTGATTTCATTTCAGCCCAGACTCTCACTCCCATTCTGGGCATCCATGGAGGCTCCTCTATGATAATGGCAGACAAGGTAAAACTGAGTTTCTGATACAGAAAGATGTGGCAATAATTCTTAGTGAAAACAAACTTATTAATTGGTGAAGGTTCTAAGAGCACCTTGAGGAGTAGACTAAGGATTATACGAATGGTTCAGAGAATGAGTGTAACTAATTGAACTACATTTTGAATTGGTGAGAAATGTTGTATATCTACAATGAGAAGATCATTTATGAACATGGGGTAGGCAAAGGCATAAAAATGAAAAAGGGGCGCGGCTAGGTGGCGCAGTGGATAAAGCACCAGCCCTGGATTCAGGAGTACCTGAGTTCAAATATGGCCTCAGACACTTGACACTTACTAGCTGTGTGACCCTGGGCAAGTCACTTTACCCCTATTGCCCCGCAAAAATAAATGAAAAAGGGAATGAGTACCTGGAAAGGATTTGGGTTTTCTAAGGTGTTAAATTTTTAAAATGCAGTTTTATTGATGGCTTTTGTCTTTATATAAATCATTTCTGGGTCTCCTATCCCTATCCTTGCCTCACTTATTGACTCCCACCTTATAGCAACAATAATAACAACAACAAAACAATTAAAAGGTTTAAAACCAGTTTAAGGGTATTTGTTTTGTGGAAATGAGCTTCAGCCACACTTATAAGAACCCAGGTTTTTGAGTTTCTTAGAAAGCTAAGGAAACTTCTTGGTACATTATACCTAGATGGTTGGATAAAGGCTTTACCTAGGGATATCTCTGGTGCAGGACTCCAGACATGTTGGAATGGTTGTATGCTACTTGAAACATTACCAAAGATCAGGAGCTCTCATTAGTTCTCTATTGCTCCTAGAACCTAATGTCACCGTATAGGCAGAATGTGTTGAGTGAGGAGCAATGAAGAAATAAATCCCAATGTGATATATCACAATGCTGAGTTACTAACTAGGTATACCAAGTGGCCCTGAGAGCCTTTTCTTGACTCATGTCAAAGAAATCAGGATCCCAAATGATGAATTTTTTTTTTTACTCTTTTCAAGATGGACTATATTGTGCATCCTTAATATTCCTAGAATGAAGTTTGTTCTTCAAGGCCTCCCAGAACCAAACTTTAGTTGCCCAGAAAGATCCAGACTATGTTTTCTTTTTGCTCTCTTGATAAGGCAGACAAGCAACATCCAGTGGGTGGCCCCTCCAAATACTGGAATTCTCTAGTCAAGAGAGTTTGGGGATATTTGAACTGATCAGAGAGCTTCTTTGATACCTGTATTTGTGTGAGGTCCACCAAATTCTCTTGTCTTCTTTGATTTTCTACTTGTGGGCTCTTTGTGCCTGTAATTTAATCTGAGTGGGTAAATTTGGATCATTTACTGCAGTAATTGGAATGTGGCTGCCTGGATTTGTGGACTTTAAAAATGAAGAAGAGACATAATCAGTCTCTCTTATCCATTTCAGTTTCTTTATTTGGTGGCAAATACTTCTTGAAACGAATGATAATGTGGTAAACCAAGTGTTCACACTAGGGATGAGAAAAGGAAATTTACTCACAAGACTTACTGTCCAAAGGAGGCATCTTCCTCTCCCTATCCCACTTTTTAAACAAAAATCAAACCAAAACTACCATTCCTGGAAAGAACTTGTCAATTACCCTTTGACTCCACTAACCCTTTATTGTGATGGATAGTACTTGATTACTAGTTGTGCACCTATTGCTTAAAAAAAATACCTGAATCCTTTTTGCTCTGATTCTATTGACAGAATCATTGGAAGTAGTTCAGTGACATACATACCTCATTCTCAAACCTTTGATTTATAGAAAAGCATTTAACTGAAACCTTTATAAATATACAGTGGGATCGGGCCTAGCAAATGATTCTTCTGATACTAAAGTTAGTGGTTGATGACTTTTTTGGGGGGGTGGGTGGGCAATGAGGATTAAGTGACTTGCCTATAGTCACAAAGCTAGTAAGTGTCAAGTGTCTGAGACCAGATTTGAACTCAGGTCCTCCTGAATCCAGGGTTGGTGCTTTACCCACTGAGCTACCCAGCGGCCCCTGGTTTATGACTCTTACTGCCCCTGTGGGTTTCTAACGGCAACCAGTTTTATCCTTGAGCAAAATATATTATGAAAGCCCCCCCCCCTTTTTTTTAACAGATCTTCAGATTTAAAAAAAACCCAGCAATCTTTATATAAAAAAATAAAAACAGTATGTCCATAGCATTGATGGGGTATACAAAAAGTTGTGGCTTCCCTCTTTAGGAGTGAGCTTTTACAAACAAAATATATTATGCTGAAATATGTCCAAAATAAGGTAACCAGGATAGGAACTTGAAACCATACCCTTAGAGATATAAGTATTTGGCCTGGAGAGAACTGAAAACTTGGCAATGGTGGAAAAGTATGTATATAACAGGGATTAAACTTGTTTTCTTTAGAGTACATGCCGAGATCAGAAGTAAGAGCCAGGGGGTGGAGGCTACAGTGAAGCAGATTTTAGCTCTTTAACGGAACATTTCCTAACAATAGAGCTGTTCAAACATGTAATGAATTGCCTTCAGAGATGGTGAACCCTCTTTCTCACTAGATATATTCAGATGGGAGCAAAAATATTCTCTTAAGGATGCTATAAGAAGTATTCTCTGTCAGGCACAGGGTGAATGAGATTAGTGGTGTTAAATTCACATAGAAATGATCCCTGCAGGCACATATTGACTTCTAAAACCACAAATTAACATTATGTTGTATTGCATTTTTATTTATTTTTAAAAAACATTACCCTATTAGATTTTAATCTGGTTCAGGGAGCACTCAGGAATTTTGTTGGCAGTTTAAGGCCAGAGGGGATTGAGTTTGACACACCTTTCAAGATTCCCTCCAATTCTCACATTTTCTGACTTAACAGTTTCTTTTCTTTGTGTGTTATTTATTCATGATCATACAGCCAGGAAGGAGCAAGTCAGTATTTGAACCCAAGTTTCCTGACTCTCATGAATGACTCTTTTCTGGGGCACTGCCCAATTTAACCACAGACTGAATAATCAATCTCTCAATAATATGAAGCCGTTTCATACAGCAGTGTTCAAAAGGAAGAGAAATCCATAAGGGAGTGCTGTCTCTCTAGCAAAAATCCCAGGACTTATGGCAACTAACAATTTGAAGTCAGCCTCAGGCTTAAATAATTTTTCACAGTGTCAAATAGCAATCTTCCCCTTAATCTCTGAGAAATAACCCCCTGGGGGCAAGTTTAAAAACTAATAAACAATCATACAAGACCTTAAAAGAACAGAATTCAAGTTTTTCTTTAAAAAAAAGAAAAGAAGCTTACAAGAGCTTGTGGAAGCCATCTTAAGAGTAAGGTGGAAAACTCAAAACTTAAAAAAAACCAACCCAAATGTTAAAAAATGTTTTTAACATGTAATTGGGGGGGGGAAACCCCAAATATTAGTGTTAGAGGAAAAAGAAAGAGAGTAAGGGATAAAGGATGTGGGCATTTTGGCTTCTCCTTCCAGGAATTAGGTCAGGAAGCATGTTTCTTATTCTCATTCTAGTTTTTTAATATGAACAATAGCAGAGTATTTGTTAAAGGCCAGCATGCATGATGACATGGAAGTCCACTATGCCCTTTGATCCAACCAAACAGACACGATCCCTGCTTTCAAGGGATTTACAATCTAAGACTGATGACTTAAGAGACTTGTGAAGAGACCACTTTAATTGGGATTGGTCACACAAGTGGCAAACAGTCAAATAAATATGTGGCCACTTTTGTATCCCCTGAAGTTTCTCCTGCACCAAAAATAAGCAGCTGTTTGATGTATTGAATAGACAGATATTTTTCAATGTTTTGGACAAATACACAGATTAATCAGACACTCAAATGTATTAACATCATGTCTGTGTAAAGGATGGGGTGTAGGGTTACATGTTTAAAAGAGACACTTTTCAGATTCATCGTTGAAAACTCCATAAATTAAGGAATTTCAGTTGCAAGGTCCCACAGAAGCCATCCAATTCAACCTCTGACCTTTCTGTGAAGACCCTTCAGTGAAGGAGAGGATCCACTACCTCCTGTGGCAGCCAGTCAATTTTTTCCATGGCTTTAATTGTTAGGAAGCTTTCTTACCAAATGTTTAAAGTTGCTCCCCTTTAACTTCTACCCTTTGCTCATTGTTGCATTCTCTGGGGCCAAACAAAATGAGTCTTATGATTTTAGGTGATGCATGATTTAAAAAAGAAAAAGTTTACTCTTTGGGGCCCAGTGGATAGAGTGAAGTCTGGAGGTCCCGAGTTCAACTCTGGTCTCAGACACTAGCTTTGGGAGCCTGAGCAAGTCACTTAATGTTTGTTTGCCTCAGTTTCCTCATTGGCAAAATGGGAATAATAACAGTATCTACCTCCCAGGGTTGTTGTGAGGCTCACATGAGACAATAATTGTGAAGTGCTTAGCATAGTTCCTGGTCCATAGGGAGCACTAACATATTGAATTTATGCATAGTGAAGATTAGTCTGGCAGTGGGATGAAAGATGCTTTGCAGTAGTGGTGACAGGGGCTAGTAGAAGCAGGGTTATTTTAGGAGGTTATTTTCATAGCAGTAGGAATAGAAGAGGGAATAGATTTGGGAGATATTTTGGCAATATACACACCGTCTGGATATCCTGTTAGGTCAATCATATACCTCAAGCAAGTAAAGAAGACCCTCACATCCCGGCTTTGTGGTCTAGTTAATTAATATCCATGGCTGTTCTTCCTTATCGGAAAAATAAAACAGCTGTAGTAGGTGGTCTCTTAGTTCCTTTCTAGTCTTGACTCTCTGATCTCATGATGGGCCAGTCCATGCTCCCCAGGATCCCATGACTACTCTCACTCATCACAAAGGAGCACAGTCTCTGTCTCTTTCGTTTTCACCTTGAACATATATTTCAGTGCTGCAGAATGACTAGGGAGAAATTTATTGGTCAACAGCAGTTGGGTTTCCTGTTAGACAACAATGGGTGACATTTATAAAGTGTTTTAAGGCTTTATTTCTCTGCATCAATGTCTTCCTTTCATCCTCATGACAATCTTGTGTAGTAGGTGCTATTCTTCCTTGCTCAGAGTCTTGCAGGTGGAATTGCCATGTTGCAGATATAGTTGTTAATCTCTACATACCAGCCCTGCTCCATACCTAGTGCTGGACAGCTAGCCTGTGTCTTCACCTGCCCAAGAGGCTATTAATGTTGAGAAGGTAAAAAACTCTTGGTCTAGTCTCCTGTACTCAAAATAAACACTCCTTTGACTCTGCTACTCTCTCAAGCTATTGTTTCATCTTTACCCCTGTTCACTGTCAAACTTATTGAAGGAGTGGTCTCGTTTAGGAGCTTGACAATTCCTAACCACTTATAACTTGGCTTCTTTTCTTTTTTTCTTTTTATAGATTTTTTTTTTGGCGGGATAATGAGGGTTAAGTGACTTGCCCAGGGTCACACAGCTAGTAAATGTCAAGTGTCTGAGACTGGATTTGAACTCAGGTCCTCCTGAATCTAGGGCAGGTGCTTTATCCACTGAGCCACCTAGCTGCCCCTCAACTTGGCTTCTTTTCTGTGGAGTCTGGTGAAACTGTTGTCTCCTTTACATTTGTTACAATCTCTTATAAATGATCTGTTCCTCAGCTTCTATGATGCGTTTTTTCCTGATATCTCACCTATCTCTTTGAATGCTTCTTCCTTGGCCCCTTTGACTCCTGCCCCTGCATTCTCCAAAGTTCTGTCTTTGGACTTCTCTTCTGATTCCACACTCTTTCCTTTGGTGATCTCATCTTCTTCTGCTTTGACTATCATGTCTTTTTGGTTGCCTCCCCAAACTATATGTTTATTCATGACCTCGGTCCTGAGCTCCAGACCTGGATTGGAAGTGCTCTTGGAAATATCTGTTTCCTTGGTACCTTAAACATAATCATGTATAAAACTGAACGCATGATCATTTTTTCTCCTGTTCTCTCTCTCCCCACCCTACCCCCATGCTTTCTCTGACATCTTAAATTCTATTTCTAGCACCACCATTCATCCTTCCAGTTTTCCATGCTCTAAACCTCAGTGTTATCTTCGACTCTTCCCTTTTCCTCACCTCCCACATCTAATCACTAAAGCATGTCAATTTGTGCTCCCACTACCATCACCCAAGCCTCACCCACTATCATCCCCCTAATTTAAGCTCTAATTACTTTTCACATAAAATGTTATTTAATTGCCTCCTGATTGGTCTCCCTGTCTGTAGTTTCACTTTTTCTAATCCAATCTATACATAAATTAAAAAGTAATGCACAGCCCCAGTCACATCAGTCCATTGCTCAAAAACCTTTCTTGACTCCCCATTGCTCATAAAATGAAGTCCACACTTCCTGGAAAGATAGGTGAGACTCTCCCTAATCTGGTTACAAACTGCCTTTGACACCTAATTCAAAGTTAGTCACTGTCCAATATTTTATGTTTCAGCCAAACTGAAGTATTAAATGCCCTCCAAACATTCTATACTTCTCCACCACTGCCCATATAATGAGCATTTTCTATCTCACTCCTGTCCCTTATTGAAATAATATGAGATGATTTTAAAGTATCCCATAAATACCAGTTATTTTTCATTATTATTAAAATCTTACTCCTTTTATGAAGCATCAGAGCATCTTCACAGCCAAAATTGGCCTTTGCTTCCCCCAAGCTCTTCTAGTACCTTGCATTTCTATTTTATATATTGTATTATAGTCATTTATCACTTTTTAAAAATGAGATTGTAAGCTTCGTGAGGGCAGGCAGTTTGCTTTATTTATCTTAGTATTTCCCTGAATGCTTGCAATTCTGTCTTCTCCATATTAAGCCCCTAATAAATGTAAATTGAGAAATGTGAATTGAAGTGGAAGTGAGCCCCAGTAGAAAACATCCCTGCAATTGCTTAAAGAATACCTGCAGCAAAAAGCAAGATAAAATAAGAAAATGCCTTCTTAGGAACTCATAATGGAAGCCCATTTAAAGCAGTGATCAAAAAGTTTAAAAATGTGTGAGAAGGGGGCAGCTAGGTGGTGCAGTGGATAAAGCACTGGCCCTGGATTCAGGAGTACCTGAGTTCAAATCCGGTCTCAGACATTTGACACTTACTAGCTGTGTGATCCTGGGCAAGTCACTTAACCCTCATTGCCCCTCCAAAAAAAAATGTGTGAGAAGCTTTTTCTCAATGCCCTACCATTGTATTTTGAGATTGGTTATTTGTAATTGGGTTTAGGTTACCTGAGATTAGGGATTTACAAAGCCTGGACATAGCTAGATAATGAACTCATGCTGAAAGCCTTTCATTGTTTTCTTCCCAGAAGGGTTTTCTATTGCCTCTTCTGAGCTTTCAAATTTGGACAGACCGAAAAGGAAGGGAAAAACTCTTTTGGTTCCTTTCTGCTTGAAAAGAATATGTGAGTCCATGTAGTCAAATTCCTTCATTTTATAGATAAGGAAACAGGTTCAGAGAATCAAGTCATTTGCTTATGGTCACATGATTAATAAACAGCAGAGCTAGGATTAAAAGGCAGTCCCTCTGACTCTCAATCACTGTTCTTCATAGTACATCATGTTAGCCAGTCCCATTTCAGAGTTTTCCTTTTCAGGTTTCTGGACAAAGAAGGGCACCTGCTCTTAAAGACATCAACATAAACCTTTAAAGGGAAGTAATCTCTTCAAAAACAGATCATACCCTCAATCACATGCCTTAGACACAGAATTTCCTTAGATGGTGACTCAGTTTAAAAGCTCTTGATGAGCTGGCCTTACCTTTAATCTATTTCCAAATATAGCAACACTGACCACCCCAAAACCTGCCTATACTCTCTGCTCCATGCATTCTCCTTGGGAAATCACTCCGTCTATCTCTGCTTTCCTGTAGAGTAGGTGAGCATAATCATGGTATCACCTTCACATCCTCTGGATGTATTTTGGCTCTACCACATCCCATACAGCATTTATGGAGCTGAACTACTCTTCCTGGTGACTTCTGATAGGCCACCTGTGCTCCAGCCAGTGCTGAAGGAGATGGCTTTTGGTAATAAGTCATCAATTCCTTGCTTCCTTTGACAGAAGGGGACAAGGTATATATCAAAAGAGGATTGAGCTCTGAGCCAAGAAGAACCTTCCATTTAGTTAGAGAGACAACTTTCTCTGTATCTCTCTGTGTGTGTCTCTGTCTCTATCTCTGTCTCTCTTTCCACTCCAAGCATGTGGGGACTTTGTGAAGCTTTCTCTTGGACTTATTATAAAGGGTGGTGGGGGTCCTTAGGCATTCCTCTGTAAAGAATTACACTCTTGCACACGGTTAAATTACAATTAAAATGGGCTTTTATTTGGCACTAGAGAAAGTGACTGAGGGGTAAGTCAAAGACTTTAGCCCTGGGGAGGGCTCAAACATTCCCCTCCCAGGACAGAAGGAAGGCAAAAACTTTTAAAGAGGATAGATGGGGTGACCACTTGAAAATGGAAAGTTCCTTTTGGGGATGGGGTGGGGAAAGCCTGGTTGTTTGTCATTCCTGATTGTTGAGGGAGATTATTTTTTAGGATTGTTGGTCCTGACCTCTAGAGTTATCTCTGTCTCCTGGCTCTAGTCAGGTAGTAACCTGCTATAGAATTGTATCTCCCCTTCTTAGGTGTGTCTGTTCTGATATTCCTTGACAGGTCTGTCCTGTTATCTGGTCATCCTAAGCCCCATGTCAGACTTCTCATGGGAGGGGAGAAAAAGGTTATTTCTCCCTCACCCCTCAGCACCTACTTGTTCAGGGCAATTAGAAAATATGCTAATTGAGCACGACCTTGGGAACTCAAAGTCCCAAATTCTTCTTCTACTTTGTATTTCTTTCCTTGAGCTTAGGTGACTCCATAGCAATCCTGAGATGAATGTTTCCAACTTAGGTCCCTCTACCTGAACTTACTAGCAGGTGAAAGAATTTTTTGAAGCTAAATTATTTGGGGGGAAATAACCACCATCAGAAAGATAGCCTAAACCCTGCACGGACTGGCTAGAATACAAAGCCTTTGGGAGAGTTACTCAGAAAGTGAGGAGCATGAAGGTGAAGGTGAAATGCCTATTTAGTAGTACCACTAAAGTCTCTGTGCTCTAATGCTTAAACTATCAGTTTTCCAAGAGAGTACAATAGGAATTAAAAGTTACTATTTCATGTTTCAAATCCTTGCTGCTATGAATCTTCTGTATTTTAATAATTTATTTTGTGTGGAGGAAATAACTTTGCTATCTATGATTTATATTGTACATTAAATATCTTTCTATTCCTTTTTTTGGAAATCTCTAGATATGAGCCAAGCCTTAGCTAGCCTTAAGTGATTTTCCCTGGGAGATTCTGAGGTAGGGGTATAAAAAGTCAGAGAATAAAATGCCCAGCCCACCTTTCTGAGGTCAGGCTGCCTCAAAGCTAAAACCACTCTGGGTGTGAATCTAGGGCTAGAGCCTTTTAGTGGGAGAGGATATCCCCAGCCTTCTGGCTTTACATTGCTATATTGTTTCATGGGAATAATACCTCATTTTTTCTAACAAATATTTTAAATTAACTGATTAGTCATTTCTCATTTGCTATAAGGACAGATAAAGTGATGTATCCCAAAGCACTTTGAACTCAATATAAAGTAAAATTATTTTCAGTTCTGATGTTAGTTATTTTATTACTTTAACTTTTCTTCCTACATTTTCTCTGGTCCCTGTGGATTTCATTTACTAATAGGGTGAAAAATCTATTAGTTACATACACGTTGAGCCTAATGTTCTTGGGAAAGTTTTTAGAACAGAATCACATAAACTTATGGTGCTCTTTGATATACCACTAGTTTGGGAATTGGAAGGACTCATTTGCAGTCCCCCTTCTGCCACCATAACTACATATGTATTACCTTGATTTCAGAAACAGTTAATCAAGCATGTATATTTGCATGATACTGGGCCAAGTGCTACTACTGTAAGGTACCCTTTTGTGAGGGTAAAATGAGAAGTACTTTAGAAAGTATAGAGTGTTACACATAAAAAGTGTGGTTATTATCCTATATTTTGAGGAAGGAAAGGACAAGGATGGGAGAAATATGATTGGAGGAGATAATATTGGCAGTGGCATTAAGGACTTACTAGAAATGGATAATGTTGCAAAAGGATTAGGCAAGAGGCAATTCAAATGTGTATTTGGGTTATATCTATGTCAATAAAAGGAAAGGGATAGATATGTGGCATGTGGTTGGGATAATGGAAAGACCTGAATATAGATTGAATATAGAGAGAAAAAGAAAGTTGATGAGGATATAATGTTATACCACATGTCTTTTACTTTTCCAAAGGACATGTGAAAACAATATTACATTGAAAACTACTGCTTTATTTATCTCATTTTTGCATTTTCACTTGGATGGCTGGAAAACAAAGGATATTATTTCATTAGCAACTGGGTGGTCATTATGCAAAATTTCTGTGTATGGAAGTTTGGCATGCATGCTTTTCCAATTTGTTTCCCCTGAGCACTCTGCGTCCTTATGTTGCTCTCTGGCCATAGCCTTTAGAGTTAGCAGCTTACCCAGGGCTCTCTTCCCATAAGCTATTCATAATCTTACTCTATTTCTCTTCTCCATCTCCCAAATCAAATCTCTTCCCTGTGAGCAGTAGAATTCTGCTGTTAAGGAAAAAAGTGGGTTGATTATATAATTAAAGTAAGTAATTCACACTAAGGCTTGAATCACACACAGACTTAACCATTCCTTGGGGGGTATTTGCATTTCAAAACTTCACCTTGCTAACCTAGATGAATTCCTTACTTTCCACTCTGTTCTATTACATTTTAAGCTCCTTAAGAGACTTAAAAATATTTAGATCCTGGTGCCTAGCATAGTACATTATACTTAGATAAAATAATGTTTTTGAATTGAGTTGAATTCCTCCAGATGACTCAATTAGTCAAAAAGTATTAATGAAACACTATGTAACAAGTTCTGTGCTAGATGCTAGGTCTACATAACCAAAAGGAGAAGGTCCTTCTCTTTAAGAAGCTTATATTCTATTGGAAAGATACAGCATGTTCATAGATAAGTAAATCTAGGCTAACTACACAAGAAATATACCATAATGGTGTAGAATAAAGAGAGGGTTGCACAGATAACAAGGGTTTCCAAAATGTGGAGGTGAGGAGTAAGTATACTCTAGACAAGAGGGACAGCCTATGCAAATGGAAGGTCATGTATAGGTTAAATATCAAGAAAGAAAAGTTTGACTGGATTACAATCTAGTGCATGAAGAGAAGTCATGTGTAATCAGACTGAAAGATAGGCTGAAGCCATATTGTAAATTACTTCAGATGGCAAACAAGACATTTTTCTTTTATCTTAAATGCTGAATTGAACCTTTGAAGCTTCTTTAAAAGGGGAGTGGCAAGGTCAGACCTATAGTTTAGGTCCAAGCATAAAGTTCAACAGTAAAGAGAACATAAAACTCAGTAAGGCAGTCTGAGAATCATTAGTATCCCACAAACATACAAAGAAATGACCATGGATACTATATTTTAGGCAACCATACAAGAAAATTACCCACAATTATTTCAGAGTACAAATAGAATCCACAGGGCAAAGATGACAAACCACCATTAGCTTGTTCAGGAATATAGTTACTAAATTTTCATTGTTAAAAAAGGAATTTCCAAACAGCCAACAGCAAGTAGTTCTTATAACCAAACTCCCAATTCAATTTCTACAGCACTACTCAGTGATTAGAAATAAGAGTAAAAGATGTAATTCAGTATAAGAAAAAAAAAAGGGAGGGGGGAGGAATTGGACAGTACTGCAGTCTGCAGTATTACTTAAAACTTAGTGTACTCTGTTATAATGAAAGGTACTTCTTCTATGGAGTTAGAAAATGTAATTCTTTCCTTCTGAGAAATACAGAAGTATTCAAATTTACTATTTGAATTTTACTAAATTGACCAACTAGCTAAAATTTAAGAAGGTAATTTAGACTTCAACAAGTAAGTAGTAAAGATTCAATATGGTAGAGTGAAAAAAGCAACACTGAAATGGGAGTCAGAGAACCTTAGTTTAAATCCTGCCTCTGGAGTGACTTGCCTGAGCTCTTCATAAGACCCCTCCAAATATATTCAAATAATGCCATAAGACAATTCCTGGAGCAGTAGAATCCACAAAAGGACAGGGTGAAATCATTTTACAGTCAAAGACCACTTAGAAGGTCAGCAGGAAAGGTCTGTTGTACCAGGGTGAGAGTGGAGCTCAGTCCAGCACAGGCCACACCAGCCCAGACCCAACCCCAGCACAGCCCCAGCCCCAGCCCCAGCAAACTAGGCCTTGGGAGCCTCTGAATCAGTTGGGTCAGCAGCTGCTTCTGGAACCGTGCCCACAGGCAGTGAGGGGGTAGAGTGATTGGCCAAGGGGAGATTACAGGGGTCTCTTTGCTGGCACTGAGGTGGGACTCTGTTGTTTTGCCCATGCTTGGATCTGGGTTGCAGTCTTGGGTGGTGGTCCCAGGTGGGGGAGGAGCACAAGCACACCAGAGCTTGCAGCCACAGTGGAGCAATATTCTCTTCATAGTTCCAGGGCAGAAAAGCAGGCCTGTGGTTGCTTGCAGACCAGATCACAGGCCAGGAGAATAGTAAACATACCTCTACTTATATCATACCACCTTGAAAGAACTAAAAACTTACAAATTCCTAGAAGTATCTCTGAAAACAGCTGTTCAACCCCCCTGAAGCTAGGGACAGTGCTCCCTCCACCCTGGAAGCAGTGCCCCACTTTAACAAAGAGTTAAAAGTCAAGAAATAGGCTAGGAAAATGAGCAAACAGAAAAAAAATGCTGACCCTAGAAAGTTTCTATGGTGACAAGGAAGATAAAAATATACCCTCAGAAGAAGATAAATCCTGCCTCTGCCATTTGGGTAGTCATTTGACCTCTGGGCAAGTCACTTAAACTCTCTGGGTCTCAGCTTCCTTATTTATAAAATGAGGGAGGGGGCAGCTAGGTGGAGCAGTGGATAGAGCACTGGCCCTAGAGTCAGGAGTACCTGAGTTCAAATCCGGCCTCAGACACTTAACACTTACTAGCTGTGTGACCCTGGGCAAGTCACTTAACCCTGATTGCCTCACTAAAAAAATAAAATAAAATAATAAAAATAAAATAAAATGATGGAGATCATAGAATTATAGCTGGAAGGGATCTTAGAGGCCATATAATTTAATCCTTTCTTTTTACTGATGAAGATTCTTAAGCTTAAAGATTTGTCACTTTGCAAGTAAGTGTGAAAGGCAGTATTTGGATCCAGGTCTTCCTGATTCTACATCTGCAACTCTATCCATTTTGCCAAATGCTTTAAAAGTCCCCTTCTTCTCTAAATGTATGATATTATTATCTAGTATTTATGTGCTATAAGTTTACTATAGCTTTTAACCATACTTAATATCAGGGTTGTTGAAAACACAAAGGCTAGCTTTTAGGGAAGAACTGCCTAAAAAGGATCAGAAGGAACTAGATCATCTTGAGCACTAAATACACATATACATATATACCTTATATATGTGTATGTGTATATATGTATGTATATATGTATATATACATATATACACACATATATAATACTACCTACCTACACACACACACATACACACACACACACACACACATATATATACATGAAGAAGGGTTAAATAGAGAAATCCTTTTGCCTATTACTTTATCAGTCAAGTTACCAGGGGACAGAGATTGCTCATGTCACCTATACTCTTTTTTTTTTTTTTTGGTGAGGCAATTGGGGTTAAGTGACTTGCCCAGGGTCTCACAGCTAGTAAGTGTTAAGTGTCTGAGGCCTGATTTTAACTCAGGTACTCCTGAATCCAGGACCAGTGCTTTATCCACTGCACCATCTAGCTGCCCCTCACCTATACTCTTAGGAAAAGGAAACAACTTTAATCAGTCTTAGTCATTCCCTGGCATATTATTAATGGGGTGAATTGACCAATTAAAAAAACATGGGTTATAAGATGGCTTAAAAAACAAAACCATTTTTCTGTTTATATGAAACACATCTAATTCACAGTGACTTGTTCAGGTTCTAAGTGAAGGACTAGAATAAAATATATTAGACTTCTGCTAAATCCAAAGAAAGGAGGAATTATAGTCATATTTTGGTTGAAGAAAGAGCAAACTGATACCATTATGGACATTACATTATGAAAATACACCAAAGATAAACAACAATGATATTAAAAATGTATGCATTGAATAGTTATTAAAAGAAAAAAATTGAAATGAAAAAAGAATTGTATCAGATGATTGTAGGTGACTTTAATGTTCCTCTGTCAGACATGGAAAAATCCAATTGACAAACAATTACAAAATTATAGACTTGAGCAAAAGAATTTTAAAGAACAACAATATATGATAGATATGTGGAGATATGTTAATGAATCTTAGATAATTATATGAATTCTTTAGACTTCCTTGGGATTTGTATAAAATTGATCATATATTTATGACATAATAAACTTATAAAGAAAAGCAAATCATACTTTTGTATGTTGTAATACAATAAAGGTGAAATTAGTAACATAAATATAAAAAATATAGACTTAAATATTGACTAAAATGGTATCCACAAAAACTAGTGAGTCAAAGAAGAAACAGAAACAACAAAATATGTTAAAGGAAATAACAATAAAATATAACAACATTTATGGTATACTGGTAAGCAATATTAAAAATGAACATTTATATCCCTAAACACTTATATTAGCAAAAGAGAAAAAGAAATTGATAATACAATGAACATTCAATTAAAACCCCTTGAAAATAAGTAAATTAATAAACTACCCAAAACACAGAGAGAAAAATTTTGAAAATGGTGAGACTAAAAGATAAAAATAGAGGGGGCAGCTAGGTGGCACAGTGGATAGAGCACCAGCCTTGGATTCAGGAGGACCTGAGTTCAAATCCAGCCTCAGACATTTGACACTTACTAGCTGTGTAACCCTGGGCAAGTCACTTAACCCTCATTGCCCTGCAAAAACAAAAACAAAAACAAGATAAAAATAGGAAAAAAACCCCAATAAAATGTACAAACCATTATTTAATTTCATTACATAACAGAGATAGGTAAATTCAACAGAATGAAAAATTGAAATTTTATAGCAAATTGGGATTCCTGGAAATATTCTAAACATTATTAAAAGAATTGCTAGTGGCTATGTAGAAAAAGAAATAATGACCACAGAGAACCAATATGGCTTCATCACTAACAGATAATCATATATTAATCTCATTTTATTATTATTTTTTGTTTACAATGTTACTAGATGGGTAGATAAAGGGAAAATCTTTTAGTAAAGAATATTACAGGTTCTGTTGTTTTTCTTATGGAAAATATGGAGAGATATAGGTTGGACAATTGTATAGTTTAATTCAGAAGTACTTGTTTATGTGGAAGGTGACTAGGTATCACCCTCATTGATAGCCACTGAGGAGAGCTCTGCTTTGGCACTGAAAGTATCTCTTTATAAAAAGGGAAGAGGAGAGGAAAGGAGAGGAGAGAAGAGGAGAGGAGAGGAGAGAAGAGGAGAGGAGAGGAGAGGAGAGGAGAGGAGAGGAGAGGAGAGGAGAGGAGAGGAGAGGAGAGGAGAGGAGAGGAGAGGAGAGGAGAGGAGAGGAGAGGAAGAAGGTAAGCGAAAGGAAAGGAAAGAGTTGGAAACATCCCCATCAAAATTACATTTGATGATTATGCAGGATCATAGACCATAAGATCATATACTTCACAGCCGAAAGACATTTTAGAGGTAATTTCTAAAACCCACCTCTTATTTCATTTTAACACATTTTGTTTATGTTGTTTTTCTTGAATCACAGTCATTTCCCAACCAATCCTCCAGATTGAATCCTCTCTTGTGAGAAAGAAAAAATGATTAAGCAAAAACATCCCATGGAAAAATTTTATATGATGGGGTAGATAATATTCTGATTTGGTAGTCTCCTATTTCTCTTCAGTAAATTTTATGTGGATAAACAAATTAGATGTAAAAGTGCCACTATTAAAAAGCATAGAATTAAAGGTTACATTTTTCACAATTGGAATGATAAACTAGATATGACATAGAAAATAGTATAAAAGTAAATAAGTTCAATTACAGAAAAATTAGAAATAAACTTTTTGCATAAATAAAATAAATGCCCCTAGAACAAAAAGTAAAGAAAACACTAGAAAAAATTAAATATACAGGGAATTGACAAAATATTTAAATTTTAGAGACATTTCCCAGTAATTAGGTGGTCAAAAGATAAGATTAAAAAGTTTTCAAAAGAAGAAATGGAGGGGGCAGCTAGGTGGTGCAGTGGATAAAGCACTTGCCCTGGATTCAGGAGGATCTGAGTTCAAATGTGGCCTCAGACCCTTGACACTTACTAGCTGTGTGATCCTAGGCAAGTCACTTAACCCTCATTGCCCTGTAAAAAAAGAAGAAGAAGAAGAAGAAAAGAAGAAGAACAACAACAACAACAAATAGAAAACATCAGTATCCATTTAAAGTGCTCTACAATTAATAATAATCAGAGAAATGCAGATTGATTGAAATACCACACATGTATTAAATTGTCTGATCAAACTTTCAATTAAATAACAAGTATTAAGTACCTACTATGTTTCAGCCATTATGCTAATACATACATACATATACACAGGGGATAAAGATGGCAGAAGATAGAAAACTTCAAAGTTGGAGAGTCTGATGGCAAACATGCACTCTAACTTACTTCTGGTATTTATGAACTGACCCAATCATTTTCAAGAAAAGTTACAAAATTTTTCCTACCTTTTGACCAAACATTCCTATTATTGCATTTGTTCATCAAAGAAATTACTTAAAAGAAGACCTATCTGTATGAGAATATTCATATCTACCACATTTGTGATAGCAAAGTTGGAGTCTGTGTGCCCAGTGATTAATGGCAATGACCGAACTAATTGTCATGTAGGACTTTAATGGGTTATGCCATCAGGAACAATGTTTAAAAATAATTCAAAGAAAAATGGAAAGACTCGTATGAAGTAATGTAAATAAAACTGGGGCACAAGAACCTACCCAGTCACTACTACCAAAGACCTCTTTCAATAGTGAAAAGTCAGATAAACACACAGAACAGTGTTCTTACTACATTATAAAATACATATTTCCTTTCTTTAACAAATGGAAAGTGTTAAAATCTAGGTTTGAAAGTGTTATCTGTCCCAGTTTCTCTTTTCTGTTTCTTTGGCTAACTGTTTTCAGGTATTATACATTATTGGGGATTCTCATGTGAGTCTTGCTGGGGTTTTGTATAATTTGTTGAAACAAAATTTATCAAGGAAAATACAAACAACTCCTCAAGGCTGTGAGGTTAAGTGTGGGAGCAAAGGGGCATGCATCTTGTGTGGATGGTGAGGGTGGTGGGACAGATGTGGATGGTCATTAGCCCCGTGCAGTAGGCAGAAAATAAGGCTTACATTGACAATAGGATTCCTGTCATATTGAATCTGCTGGGCAGTAGGATCCTGAGAAATCTATGTGTGTTGGGGGAAGGAGATCAAACACTCCCCATGCATTCTGCTGCCTAGGCAACAGAATTCATGGAGGTGTGGGGAAGTATCAGCCCTTTAGCCTTTCCAGCATCATGTTGCCAGGACAACAAGTTTCTGTAGGGAACTGGAGCCTTAATGCAGCTCCTGCTTGCTGCCACCACCCACTCGCACCTCCTACTCTGGCTGCCTACTCTATTTCCGAAGCCTGCCATCTGCACCTCATTACTCCCATTGCCTTTATGGTTCCAACACCTGGACTGCTACATGCAGCTTTAGTTCATCTCCTTGCCATCAAACTCTTTTCTCTCAGCATTCCACATTACATATTTGCATCCATTTCTGGTGAAAAGCACCTATGGAAACATTTTAGAAAAGCAAAGATTTATGATTTGGGAAAGTAAGGGGATGGAGGAAAGTGGAACTTAATGAGAAGAGAGAGAAGGAGAGAGGGGATCAGACTGACAGAGGTAGGAAAGGGAAGTAATCTGGTTTTCATTGTACAATATATTTTATATGCTAGTTTTTGACATCTCAGAAGTGGTATTCCCCTGGTGGAGGGCTAGTTTTTCCTCATTAGCTACTCCTTTTTACTTTCCTGTGGAGCAAACCCCTGAAGAGAATAGACATCCCATAGCAATCTTTCCCTGTGTTCATGCCCTTGCTATTTCTCAAAGATGTCTCCTTGAAAAGCTGCTCTCATCCACTAACCACAAGTTAAAGAGTAAGACACAGAAGGAGATAGCCCATGACCCTGAACTCGAGTCTTGTGAAAAGCAGTGCCCCCCAAACCATTAAACCTCCCATCCTACCTCCTCACAGGAAGCATTAAAAGGAGGGATCATTGCAGAGTAGGTATTTGCCTTCCTCATTACCAGCTGAAGCAACTACTGACTGATTGTCACCCACAGGCAGGTAAGTATAGGAGGCCAGGGAGTGGCAACCTCTCCCAGAATACCTTTCCTTCTTCCAGCCCAGCTCTTACAATCTAAATCTCTGTGGAGATTTGCCTGGCACATATTCCTGCACGTTATATAGCCACAGCTACTGAAGATTGAGAAAAGAAAGTTCTTATCACCAAAACTCTTTGGTACTGTCAAATGGTTCAACATCAGAAACAAATGTGATGCTATCACTAGAAAAAGAGGCATTGCCATCTGCTTTGATGCTGTACCCTAAAGACCATGGGACCTTTCTATCTGACTAAAACCCAGAACCTTCTCTATGTGTTTTCTTTCCCATTAGAATGTGAGCTGTCAGTCAGTCAGTATCTATTATGTACCAGTCACCATACTAAGTGCTGGGGACACAAAGAAAGGTAAAAGTTAGTCCCTGCCCTAAAGGAGCTTACAATCTAGTGTGGAGGAGCTCATAATCAAATGGGGAGTTTTTTGAAAGCAGGGACTTTCTTATTTTTTCTATGTGTATCCATAGCCCTTAGCACAATGCTTTGTACATAGAAAGTGTTTAAAAATGCTTTTTATTCATTTGACAATCTGTCAAATGTTAGTTTTAGATTATAAGGATTGAGTCATCCCCTAGATTAGCACAGGACACTCACAAATGCTCAAAAAGATTGTTTGAGAAGGAGATAATGGAAGAATAGGAAAATCATAGGTAATAGAGGAGGACAAAATTAGACATTCATGGTGGGTTGTTACAGAACAGACACTGGGTAAATCGGATTGATGTGAAGTATTCCTTCTAGCATCAGAACCACTAGTTCTGGGGTGATTAGGTCAGTGGTAGGAAATAAAAAGGAAGCCACAGTGTTCTTGTGATGGGAGGTACATAATGGGTCATAAGGTTCATCACACATAAGGACACATAACATTAAGTTGATTCCATGGTTTTCCTGGAGTTTATGGCTCACTCTTCATGTGGGGTAGGAAATGTGTGTTCAGATCCAATGAGATAGTATTTGTAAACAGAATTTAGCACAATGCAGGCACATAGTGGGTCTCTTCTAAGTGGGACTCTTAACCTGTCTGGCAGGTGGAGAAAGAGAGGTCACGGGAAGTCTAGTTCACTTCTCTGACTGATTTCCCTTCTGTTTCCTCAGCACATAAATCCAATCAGATTATATCAAGCAGCAGTTAAAATAAGAAGACATTTTGGTAGGATAAATTTGGTAAGCCTTCTTTCCTGTAAATAGAACCAAATCAATTCAACAGAGTTTTGTTTTAACATGTCTACTCTGTACAGGACACTGCCATGCTAGATTTGGAAAAGTGGATAAGTAAACTTAGCTAACTGGCCTCTGGAGACTCCATAATTTCTCTTCCTAGTCTTGGTACTTTTCCTTGGCCCTTTCCATTGTCAGAGAGCATTTTCATTAATCAATGTGAAAAATACTTAATACTATGGATATTATTTGGACTAGAATTAGAGAACAGTATTTGGAACTAATGAGTGAGAAGCTTCAGAAATGCAGATTTCTTATCTAATAAAGAAAAGCTCCCAAATAATTAGAAGTATGACAAAACTCTAGTCATTGAAGTTCTTCAAGGTTAGACTGGATGAGATTGAGATGATATAAAGGGGATTCCTGTTCAGGAACATGTTAGACTTGTGATCCTTTTTAACTTTGACATCCTGAGATTCTGTAAAGTTATAAGTGGACTGATTTTTTTTGGACATTAGGAAAGTTTTTCTAATGATTACAACTGTCACCAAATGGAATGGGTTTGCCATATGGGGTGCTTAGTATCTTGGCAATAGAAGTATTCAAATAGTGGCTAATGGACATCTACCAAGGATGTTATAAAAAAAGGATTTCTGTATCAATCAAGAAGCTTGATAACCAGGGTGTATTACTTTTTCTGTCATTTTTTTTTTGTGGGGCAATGAGGGTTAACTGACTTGCCCAGTACCACACAGCTAGTAAGTATCAAGTGTCTGAGGCTGGATTTGAACTCAGGTCCTACTGAATCCAGGGTTAGTGCTTTATCCACTGTGCCACCTAGCTGCCCCCCAAGCTGCATTACTTTTGATGTTTCTTCAAATGTTGATTCCATGATTCTAGGTTCATTTATTAAACATTTAGAGCTTCAGGGAACTTACACCTTAGGTAGATGCAAGTTCCACTTTTTATGGATGAGAAAACTGAGACACAGAGATGGTGTGACTTGCCTAAGATCATACAGATAGTAAGTAGCAGAGATGGAATTCACACCTAAGGCTTCTGCCTCCAAATCAATTGCTTTTCTTCCTTCCCCCCTCCCCTGCCCTGCACCAAAGTATTTGCTCAATAGATCCAAGTGCACTTAGTTAATTGTTCTGTAAGTTAAATACAGAAACTCAGGAGCAATATTTAAAGATTAAAGGCTTTTAAAAGAAAAATATGCTAAGCATAGGGAACATCGTGGCTTATTCATCTTCATCTTCTGCTCACTCATATTTTAGCCAAGGCAAGAGTGAGATAATGGTGTACTTTAGTAGGATCTTTTGTCTGCCATTAGATGTTACTTAAACAGCATTGGACAGCCTTTTGCACATCCTTAAGAGATCATAGTGAGGGGAACATGACATCTCTGGAAGCCTTGGACCTAGTGTTGGCCCTTGAAAATATTAGCATGTGTCCAAAGTATTTATGCAGTGCCCTTACACCTCTTTTTCATGCCTAATCAAACACAGTCATGTCTCTTATTGTTTTCAGGTGTCTAGTGCACTCATGATGCTCCCAGAATGCCAAGAGTACTCCCAAGTTTCATTTAAGCTATCCTTCCTCAGGTAGTGCCTGGTACTCCAGGCTTCTTTAACTTAATCAATAAACATTTATTTATTAAATGTTGACTATGTGTCCCACACTATACATGTGATATAAAAACAAAAGTTCCCATCCTTAAGAAGCTTACAACCTACTGGGGGAGATAACATGTATGTATACAAATCAAATACTAGGTAACGTTGGTGAGGAAGGCACTGTCAAGTGGACATGGAGATAGGGTCCAGGAAACCCTTTCTGCATAAGGAGAAGTCAGATTTGAAAGGAAATAATGGATAAAAGAACGAAAAAGAATTTTTACATACTTAGTATCTTCTAGGCATTGTACTAAGGACTGGAGATATAAAAAAGAAAACAAATAAAAACCACTCAGTGCTTTCAAGGTACTTACATTCTGACAGGGAAAGCTAAGTTATAAAGAGAAGCTAGAGTAGGAAAGGGAGGTGGTGAGAATACCTTCACAGTGTCATGGAAATCAAATAGTGGCCTGATTCTGGGCACAATAAAGTCAAAGTTTACATATCAGAATCTAGGGTCCAAGGGTAGAGACCTAGTTCCAGTGTTCTCATCATTGTGGTCATCATAGTCATCATCACCATCATCATCGCTGTTGTAGGTGCTGTTCATAATAATACATTTGCAAAGAATTTTACATATATTATGTTGCATTTTGAGCCTAAAATCAGCCATGTGGATTAGGTGTCAAGCTAGATATCAACCTTCACTCAACACTCTCTCATTCCCTCATACCCAATCTGTTTCCAAGGCCTATTGATTTTACTTTTGTAACATCTTTTGTATATGCCATTTTCTTCCCTTTGTCACGGCCACTAACCTGGTTCAGGCTCTCACTACCTCATGCTAAGACTTGCAGTAACCTGCTGGTTGGTCTGACTGCCACAACTTTCTCTCTACCTCAGTCCATTCTTCATTTAGCTCTCAAAGTGTAGGTCTGATGGTGTCATATTCCTCCTCCCCCACTCTTCCCTGAGTCCCTGACTCAATAAACTCCATTGGCTTATAGTAAGCAGCTCCAAGATCAAAAGTAAATCCTCTGTTTTCCCCTTTTCAGCCTTCTTACACCTTACCACAGATTTCTGCCCTCTATCCTAATTTGTGATCCTGTAACACTGGCCTTTTTGTTCCTCAAACAAAACAACCAATTCCCAACTCTGGGCAATTTTAATATTTATCTCCCATGTTCCTTCTGGCTTCCTTCAAGTCAAAGGTAAAATTCTACTTTCTACAGGAAGCCTTTCCTAGTATCCCTTTGGGAGTTGATGAGGGCACCAAGTGAGAGGGAATGTAGAGGCTCAGGTAAGAGCCTTAGTGAATATTCACAGTTAGTGGTAGTGGTATCAATAAAAGATCCAGCAAAGGGGACTGAGGAGAAGTCAGTTGGGTAAGAGGAAAACTTAGAAGAACATATATGAATTTTTTTCTTTCCTTTTTTTTATGAAAACCCAGAGAAGAGAGAGAACATTCTAATGAAAGAGGGTAGTCACCATTGTTAGATGACTAAGAGAGGTGAAGAAAGAGGGAGATTGAGGAAAATCCATTAAATTTGTCAATTAAAAGATCGCTGGTGACTTTGAAGAGATCAATTGTTGTATAGTTATGAAGAGGGAAGCCAGATTGCAAAATGTTAAGAAAACAGACTAGAGGAAGTAGAAATACTAAGCATTCATGTTTTTTATTTATTTATTTTTCCTGTTTAGAATTTTATTTTCCAAATTACATGTAAAAACAAATTTTGACATCAATTTTTAAAAAACTTTGTGTTCCAACTTCTCTTCCTGCCTCCCTTCCCACCCCCCAACCCTGAGGTCAAGCAATTCAATATAAGTTATACATGAGTAGTCATGGAAAACATCTCCACATTAGCTAGGTTGTGAGAGAAAACAGAAAAAAACAACAACAAAACTTCAGATTAAGGAAGTCAAAAAAATTATGCTTCAATCTGTTTTCAAATACCATAAGTTCTTTCTCTGTAGATGGAATGCAATTTTCATAAGTCCTTCAGAGTTATATTGGATCAATGCATTGCTGAAAATAACTATGTTCTTCCCAACAGATCTTACACTGTTGCATTTCATGCATTGCTCCCATTTTTCTTTCCATTCTTTCCTCCACCTCTCTAAATCTTCCTTCTATCTCTCCTACTTTCTCTTCAAAGTCCCTTATGAGCACTTCCATGGCCTGAAACCAATTCATATTTTTCTTGGAAGCTTTGTAGGTAGGACCCTGAGGTTGTTATCCTCTTCTGAGGGGGCACCTTGATCTTCCTTGTTTCTAAGGAAACTTTCTATAATTCTCAAATTTCTTGCTTGCTCATCTTGCCATCTTTTAGTTGATTTTTAACTCCCTCTTACAGTGGGGCCCTACTTCCAAGCTACACTGTCCCAAGCTTTAGAGGGTCCCAGGTGTTTTGCTTTGAGGGAGGGCAGGTTTTTCTCTTGCCTGGCCTGTTCTCTGATCTGAAGATAAGCTCAAGCCAACTTGCTAATTAACCTGCCAGCAAAACTTTTTGTGCTGTGGTTTTTAGCTCTGACGAGCCTGCGCCCCTTCTCCACCTGGGCCTCCTGCAGCTCAAGGTTTCTTCCTGGTTTCCTGCTAGGGTGGGATAGCTAAATTTCTCCTTAGGTCCCGCAGATACCCCTGTATTTTCCACCCCTCTAGCCAGCAATTCAGCCCTCTCACCTGACTGTAAACTTAGTTCCAGAAGACACTGGTACTGCAACTGATTTGGAGGCTCAGGGGTAAGTTTCTCTGGTGCAGCCTGCCTGGGGACTGTGTCAGCATTGTCACAGGGTTGAACTCTCCTCTCAGCCTAGCACAGCCCCCTCTAATCTGTCTTTGGCTGGAAAATAATCTCAGCCCATCTTTTTGTGGGTTTTGCTGTTCCAAGGGTTGTTTCAGTATGGTTTCAGGGGTAATTGTGTCAGGAGCTCTGTGCATTTAATGTCTTTCCTCCACCATCAGCATTCATGTTTTTAATCAAGCTTTTTGGATGAACCAGGGAGGCAAGATAATAGGAAACTAGCTACCACACATGATACTTTCTTTATTTTATTTTATTTTTTTTTGGCAGGGCAATGAGGGTTAAATGACTTTGCCCAGTGTCATACAGCTATTAAGTGTCAAGTGTCTGAGGTCAGATTTGAACTCAGTTCCTCTTGAATCCAAGGCTGGTTCTTTATCTATTGTGCCACCTAGCTGCCCCCCATAGATTTCATATATATATATATATATATATATATATATATATATATATATATATAAAATTTTTTTTTTGCAGGTCAATGAGGGTTAAGTGACTTGCCCAGGGTTGCATAGCTAATAAGTGTCAAATATCTGAGGCAGGATTTGAACTCAGGTCCTCCTGAATCCAGGGCCGGTGCTCTATTCACTGCTCCACCTGGCTGCCCTGATACTTTTTAAAAAATGATGTGGGAGACTTAGATACTAAGACACCAAGGAAGAATCCTCTATCAAACAAGAATATTCCATGTCCTGCTATAGGTTCTTGCTTTGAATCACTATATTAATAAGAAATTTAATAAACTAGGAAGCTATTAAATATTAATAATTAATTAATTAAACTTAAATAACAACTGCTAAAACAACTATGTGGCACAGTGGATAGTATTAGATTTAGAATTAGTAAGGCCTGAGTTTAAATCCTACCTTAGACACTGCAGTGTAACCCTGCTTAAGTCAATCTCTTCCAGACTTAGTTTTCTTATCTCTGAATGATTATAGCATCAATGTCAGGGAGTTGTCAAGATCAAATAAGATTATATATATATAATTTACTTTACAAATATTAAAACCCCATGTAAATACTACATATTATTATTAAACTACTATTATTAAAAACCTACTAAATCATTAATAAAGAATGAATTCATTGTTGTCAGTTGTTTTTGAGCCATTTCCAACTATTCATGATCCTATTTGGGGTTTTCTTGGCAAAGATATTAACATGGTTTGCCATTTCCTTCTCCTGCAAATTTTACAGATGATGAAACTGAGGCAAGAAAAGTTAAGTGATTTGCCCAGATCTGAACTCAAGAAGATGAGTCATTCTGATTCTAGCCCTGGCACTCTATGCATTGTGGTACCACCTACCTGTTCTACATAATGCATTAAACTCTAGTAAATTTATTTTAAGTAAATTAAGAATAACTTAAGTACACCTTAGTTTAATGTGCTACCCTCTTCTCCTAGGGGTATTTTCAGTTTATTATGCTAGTTTGACAGATTAAAACAAAAGAATAAAACAATGAGTTATAATGGTGAATATTTAGGCATCAAGATAAGCCTTTAGATGCCAAGAGGTTCTTGATATTTCTAAAATTATTACTATAGGCAGCATCTTATTCTTATTAATATATACAAGAGAATTTGCAGAGAGAAGAATCATTAAAAGGTATAAGATGTAGAGGAGAATAGATTGCCACATTACAGACAAAGGACTTCTTTAAGTAATCCCTATACACATTAAATGTATTACTGTGGACAAAGTATTGTGAGGAAGTGCAAAATGAGGTACAAAATTTTCCACCTAATAAAAACTATGGAAGCTGTGGCATAATGACATGATTATATACTCCCTCCTTTCTCAAGGTGTTCAGCGTCTGCCTGACTATGGGAATTTCTTGACTATATGTATGAGGTAAAACTAAATCTGTGATAAGATTGATCATCTTATAAGATAGTGAGCCTATGAATGGGGTTTTATACCTAACTAAATAGGGCCCTTGGAAACCTCTTGGAGGATGAATTTCACTGAGAGTAGTCCCTAAAATGAACTGATTGACTCCTCTTATTGAAGACCAGACTTTTTTGGGGATAAGCCACCTTTTTGTGCTGGTCTAAGAAAGGGAGCCTACATACCATTTTGGCTTTCTTTCCGCCATTTTATTTTCCTCAAAAGAGGTTTTGAAGCTCAGCAGAGCTAAAAGTGAGCTATATATGGGGTAGACAGAGGCTCTCTTTTCCTCCACAAAAAGCTGAGAAGAGTTTCTGGCCCCCAGGGACTGACTTGGTCATCTTCCTTGTCCTTTTTCTGCTCATTAACTCCAGAAATGGCAATCTAGGCTGAAGAGAACACACTAGCTAGCTCAACAGTGGGATATTAAGGGTTCCTAGAGAGGTATATAATAGAGACAGATATATGCTCACTCAGGTAACCCAAGAGGAGAATTCTTAAACTATATTGTTCCTAAATCTCAGACCTCTAGTTAGCCAAAGAGTTAGTAGATGGTGTGATCTTAGAATCTAGCATTCTAGTAAGGTAAAAGGGGTTTCCTGGGTAATGCTAACATTGGGAGTAAATACTTAAGGGTAAACTTTTAATGATCTGGTCTTCTATTGAGAGAAAGTCAGGGTATTTTTTGTTTTTGTTTCTTTTTAGAATAAGGTGGTAGTTTATTTAGGGGCAAGGGAAGGGAAGGGGGCGGGGAAGGGAAACCATGACAGAAATCCTTGGACTTCTCATGGGAAGATAGGCACAAAACACGTGGCTCAGAGGTGCCAATCTCCGAGAAAGTCAGTTTTTTTAATAGCATGTCTCTTGACATTTCCCTGGGTATTAGAATGACCATGATTAACAAAGGACTAAAGCCACCAAATGGGAAAGGAGAGTAGCTATACTTTGTTCTCTAGTATTATCAGCAATTATTTAGTATGGATTGGATGAGAAAGTGTTTCCTGACTTTGCCTCTTTTGGAATCCAAACCATCAGAGGGTCTTTGGGGGATGAAAGTGGAGCTCATATTCATGTCAGAAGTCGACTCTTCAGCAGATACAAATATATTCTGCTTCCAATGGGATCCCCAACATCAGGCTCCCACAAAGAATTTAGAGGATTTAGAAATTTATAGACAGTCTGACCTATTGGAGAAAGAGCATTTATGTTGATTTTGGGGGGACTCAGAGGACTAGTATTTATTTGTTTGTGGCTTCTACTCTATACATTTTTGATGGTATGTAATCAAGGTTTTTAACTGATACCTGTATTGTTATCCTGGGTGCTTGTATAGATCTGAATGGTCCCTTTATTACAACTGCAAAGATCTAGACAAGGGCACTTTCAGAGCAATATTCAGAAGATTTCCTATAGGAAACTGGATGAGGACAAAACAATACAGAAAGTAGTAGTCATTTTTGATGAAACCATCAAGAGTGGACCCAGTGCCTGTAAGCCTTCCTTTAATGAAGCCCTCCAGCTCTTCAATCTCACAGTGATGAGACAGTAGCATTGTTATTCACTGGAGAAAGTTAGATTCTCAGGGAACCTTATGCTTAAATTGGTTGGTGGGACCATGAAAAAAGGAGAAGTTAAATGAATGTATAGGTGGTAGCCTTAGCGTAGAAGAAAAGTAAGATATCTGATCAGCAAGGGGAAGCAATTAGAGATATGATCAACAAGATGGAGAACCAGCAAATTTTTCAGTCACAACTAACTTTCAACATCCTCCCTCCATGACACTCCTGAAAGAGGAGTTGTGCCTTAAAAGTAGAGCAATTACAATGTGTCTACAGGCCAAGAAACGAAGAAGTTTAACAAGGTAACAGAGGAGAAAATATCTTTACAATTCTTGTTCAGGCCTTCATCTCATCCCCAGCCTCCAACCTCCAGTATTATTCAACTCCCACAGCTTGTGCTCTGGGACCTACCCAACAATTTCTCTGCTGAGTTTTCATTGTTTTCCAGTAATCCTGTCCCTATTCTTTTGTGTGTGTGTGTGTGTGTGTGTGTGTGTGTGTGTGTGTGTGTGAGAGGCAATTAGGGTTAAGTGACTTGCCCAGGGTCACACAGCTAGTAAGTGTCAAGGGTCTGAAGTGGGATTTGAACTCAGGTCCTCCTGAATCCAGGGCCAGTGCTCTATCCACTGCACCATCTAGCTGCCCTTCTTGTCCCTATTCTTAATCTGGCCTCTTGTTACAACAGGTAGTAGAATTCATCTTTTCCTATTTTAGAAGAGGGAGAAGACTGGACTGAGTTTTGTCTAGGGAAGCTGTGTTTATTCAGAAAAGTAAAGAATGAAGGGAACTGAGGCTGGACACCAGTATATGGGGCTGCACCAGGCCTGAAGAAAATGGGGTTGACATGTAACTAAGATTAGTCCTGTCCCAGGAAGTTTCTTTGGACAAGGAATGAAACTAGTGAAAAGTGAATTGCTCAATCTTGGAGAAGCCTTTGAAAGCTTTGAGGTTTAGTTCTAGTAGTAAGTAAACACCATCAAAGAGGAAGGAGTCAGAAAATGAGTGAATGTAAAATACAAGGGAAGAACAATTAACACTTCACAGGAGGAAGAAAATTCAGTTAAAGAATTAGAAAACAAATAAATTAATTAAGAGGGAATCTCCTAATCAGAAGGGAAGATGAGTAACAAAACATCTAAAAGAATGCAAAAAACCTCTAAATAAATATTGCAAAACAAAGGAAATTGAACCAATACATGATGAAATATGAAACCCTGTGGATTTCCAAGAAATCATGAAATGTCAGCTGGATTTTCTAAAACAGTTCAAAAGAGACATCAGAATCTTGAGAGAAGTTAAAAAGGAACAAATCAAAGAATTTATGAACTTTATAGAAGAAAAAAACAGCAGAATAGGCCCTTAACCCTCATTGCCCCACCAAAACCAAAACAAACAAAAAAGAAAAAATGATTTCTATATTATTAAAACATATTGCCCTCAATGACAGGATTAAAGATCATTGACCTCTTGAAAGAACAGGACAAGTCAAAAAAACTTGAATTCTATAGCACATTGTAAAGATGAAAAAAAATTGTTCAGAATTTCTAAGTGGAGAGAAATCAAAGCACTATTAAAAAGAATCCATAGATTGCCTTTACAGAAAAAAATCTATACTTCAAATACTCAGACATATAGTGATTAAATTTAACAGTTACTATAACAAATACATTCAGCAATGAAGTAGGAGAAAGACCTTCAAATGAAAAGGAAATTTGAATATCACACTTTTCTGTACTGATCCCTAACAGTAGAATGGAATGGAATAATATATCCTGGGTGCTCTGTGGTTAGAGTGTTGGACCTGGATTCAGGAAGACCTAAATTAAAATCCTGACTCATATACTTCCTATGTAACCTTAAGCAAGCTACCTAATCTCTGTTTTCCTTAGTTTACTCAACAGTAAAATGGGGACAATTATACTACTTGCCTCCCAGAATTGTTGTGAGGATCAAACAAGATAATATTTATATATCTTTTAGCACAGTGTATGGCATATAGCAAATGCTTAATAAATGCTTTTTGGTTAATTCATTCATCTCTAATATGATGAAGTTGGATCAGGTGACCCCTAAGGTTCCCATCCCCTCTAAAACTATGGCTTTAGGTATTGCACCTTGTGTTATAGCTCTTTATATACATATCATATCCTACCTAATTGAATGCCACAGATAGGGTCATTTTTCACCTTTATAACTCCTGTGCCAAAAAAATGCCTTTTGTTCATAATGGGCATGTAAATGTTTTCTGATTTAGTTAAAAATAACAGAAGGTAGGGAAAAGACCATAGTTAAGGGAGTGGCTAGGAGCTCCTATTTTTGTTGTGCATAAATTTGATCTCATAGGGCTGTCATTTTAATGCTAGATGGTGCCTCATACAGACAATTACCAGACTGATGACCCTCCTGGGCACATGTGAGGGTCAAGGGGAGAAAGAAATTAGTAGACTGAACCTCCAGGTTCTTCATTAGATATGTTAAATGCAATCTGTGGTGATTTCTTGAGATTGTCATATCTGATAATCCAAAAGTAGCTACATGAATGTGGCAGATGAGGATAAAAATAAATAGCTCTGAATTAATTATGGGACTATATATGGATAGAAGATGTAAGGATTATTTAATTTATAATAAGAATTCAGATATAAAGCAAATTTAGTTAAAGACTTTTATCTGACTAAAATTGCTATAGTGATAAAAGAATCAATTGCTGGTGGGTCCTTAATTTCCCTCTTGTCTCTAAGCCCCATTTGAAGTCACAGAAAAGGTTTGACATATAGAAAATTTGTAAATAGAGCAACAACGTTTAATTTTCAATATTTATCTGTGACTAGTAGTATACTGGCATTCAAGAAATGTGTATACATAGTAATGCTGGTCATACAGAAATGTCTAACTTCCCAGGTTCTCCACCAATGGGAAAGAAAGAACCTGGTTTAAAAGAATAGTTTACTTCTCCACATCTGAATTCATTCTGAACAGAAGCCCCAAAAAGAATGGGGCATTTCCCCTTCATTAGCAATTCACTAAGCTTTGTCAGATAGTAAACTTTCTAGTCAGATTCTGGCCAGGGTCCCTTACCGAGGTGATAATAAAGAGCAATTGTTCTAGGTCCTTGACCTAGTCAGAATTTGTGAAGCATGCTAAAATACATTTTGATAATATTGGCTCTGAGAGGTTTTAGACATCATGCTAGGGCCACCAAATAAATATTTCATACTCAGGAACATACAGGTGACAACACTGTATGTTAGCATAGTTTTATAGATTTCAGACAGACAGAAATTTGTGATTACCATTTATATAATGGTGCACTGGCCAAGTGATCAGCCTGGAAGAATTTGCAACTTGTTCTTGTCCTGAAAAGTCCTCTTTTGCAAAGAGGCATCGCAAATATAGCATTGTATGAACTCTTTGTCTTTGTCTCAGTCTCTCACTTTTTCTCTCTGTCTGTCTGTCTCTCTTTCCCCCTCTTTCTGTTCCCCATATCTATTTTATGTATGTAATATATGCACATTTGTGTATATACATATCTATGCATTTGGCTGTTTAGAGAAGAACTTGGCAAACCTTATTTTTATTTAAATGTGAATTATCATCATCATCAGTGCCATTTTTATTATCACAGAAACATAGAATCTTAGAGTTAGAAGATCTTCAAACACTTCTAATCTAACCCCTGCTTGAAGCCTAACTCACTTCTAAGCTTCTTGAAAATGTTTTATCCATCCTTGTTTGAAAGCCTCCAGTGGCAGAGAACTTACTACCTTCTGAAGTGGTCTGTTTCTTCCTTGATCCATTACAATTGTTAGGAAGTCTTGCATTCTACCTAAATGGAAGCTGCTTTTTTATGACTTCCAGCTATTATTTCTTTTCTTTCTTTCTTTCTTTCTTTCTTTCTTTCTTTCTTTCTTTCTTTCTTTCTTTCTTTCTTTCTTTCTCTCTCTCTCTCTCTCTCTCTCTCTCTTTCTTCCTTCCTTCCTTCCTTCCTTCCTTCCTTCCTTCCTTCCTTCCTTCCTTCCTTCCTTCCTTCCTTCCTTCCTTCCTTCCTTCCTTCCTTCCTTCCTTTCTTTCTTTCTTTCTTTCTTTCTTTTTTTTTGGTAGGGCAATGAGGGTTAAGTGACTTACCCAGGGTCACACAGCTAGTAAGTGTTAAGTGTCTTGCCGGATTTGAACTTAGGTCCTCCTGAATCCAGGACTGGTGTTTTATCCACTGCACCACCTAGCTGCCCCTCCAGCTGTTATTTCTAGTTCTTTCCTCTGGGGTCAAGCAGAATAACCACTTGAACTTGGCAACCTTTCAAATATCTGATATAAGAGCAAAGCTACAGTGTCCTCCAAAAGCTATTTTTCTTTTTTTCATTTCTTCAGGCCATACATGACAATTTCCTTCAAATGGCTGTATGACATTGTTTGAAGTCATGTCATGTCAGCCCCTATTTCATAATTCCATAAATTAATTAATAATTCAAATTCCTTAATCATCCTGGTTACCTCCCTTTGGAAAATCTTGACTGTTTTGCAACTCTAATATGTGTCATATAATATAAAGCATTAAGCTTATCTGTTCTTGTGTCCTATCACCTTTAAGCTCCATGAAAACAAAGAATGTGACATTCACCAATGTTATTAAGTATACAGTAAGTTAATAAATGGACGAATGTTTGGTAGCTAGGGAACATACTTTGTATTTTTTCTCCATTTCCTAGTACTAACATTTCTCATGAATGTTCACTATTGATCAAACCCTTAATATTCATAGGGTTAGATCATTTCTAATAGGCTTCTTAGACTCTTAAAAGAATGCATTTCATCAGATTAATTTAATCATATGTAAAAGATATATAAAATTATGTAAAAAATTAATCTTATATTAAAATTCAGTGGTATTTTGAGGGAAAGCATATATAATTTTACTTTTTGTAAGGTTTTATCTTTGGTCCTATAGAATCCTGAAATCCTGGGGAAACATTTATTTATTTATTTCAATTTTTTGATGACTGTATTTTAGAAGACTTGTTTTTCTTTGTGATCCTATGTATTTAATTTTTTGAAATTAAAACATTATTCTCCAAAGGGGTCTTATAAGGTTCTCCAGTCTGCCAAAGGGGTATATAACACAAAGAAGGTTGAATCTGTTATCTGTACTCTAGAATTATTGTTGGATAGAGGTTGTACACAGAGTTGTTATCAGTGCTTCTTCTCCATCAAGGACTTTTGAGCGGAAGTGATTTCTCATGGGCTTGTCCTGGGTCCAGATGTATTTAACTTTTTTCATTAATGATCTGCAAGATAGAATATAGAACTCCTCATTAAGTTTGCAGATGACATTAAGCTGGGAAGGGTGACTAACACTTCAGAAGGCAGAATTAGAATTCAAAGTGGGTGGATATAAACAGGTTTAAGTTCAGTAGGAACATGCACAGGATAATTTGTTACAAGAGGAAAAATTACATGGAAGCAAAATGAGGAGCGAGATTGAATTTATGCAAGTATGATCTGGGAGGTCATAATGGGAGGGTACCAGCTAAAATGAGTCACAATGCTATAGACAAAAACCAAGCATTAACCTGTAGTATATGTATCATGTATGATATTGCTAATAGTAGACATAAGTTATTGTATTATGTTGTATGTATTATCTTGGCAACACTTGCAGAGCAGGAAGCCTTCATGGAACCCTAGCACAAATAAATTAGCTGACCTCAGAAGTTCTTGAGACAATAGTAACAAGAAAACTGGGTTTGGATTCAAAAGGCTTGGTTTAGATCCCGGTTCTTCAATTCACTACTTGTGTAACTTTGAACAAAGCCTTTAACCTCTCAATCTCCTCAGTTGTAAAATTAGTTGATTTAGACCCAATGATCAAGGACACAACTGTTGGCCATGGTACTGTTAGTCCCATCCTATCAAAAATTCTGACATCTAGAAACAACAGGAAGACCATAGATTTAGGTAGAGGAGTATTATCTATCTCAAAGGCATGTGCTAGCCCATAAAAAGGCAAGAGTCATAGTCATTAAAGAAACAAACAAAAAAAGTAACTTAAGATTTTGTGAAGCCCTTGACCCGACTTATATCATCTGAGGCTCACAATAACCCTCTGAGACAGATAGTAAAAATACTTATATTCCTGTTTTACAGGTGAGCACATCTGAAGACATTTATTCAATGCTTATTATATGCCAGGCACTGTGCTAAGCACTGGGAATACAGATAGAAGCAGAAAGAAAGACAATGTCTTCCCACAAGGAACTTACATTCTAGTGCAGAAGAAAAGGAATCTCTAAAGTAGAGATGGGGTATGGTAGAGGTGGAGGAGGTGGTACCCAGTGGGGGTATTGTGGAGAAAGAAGTTCGGAGTCTGGAGCAAATCCCAGGGAGGGATGAAGGAGTAAACTTGGTTGACCTGGGAACTTTCCTTAAAATGGAATTTGCTAGGAACAGACCAGAGTGGAGGCTGCAGAGGCAGAGTAACTTTCTAGGGTAAAAAGACTGGTAAGTCATGGTGGAGAGTCAGGAATGGAGCCTAGAGAGGAATGAAACAGAGGACTAAGCAATTTGTCCATAATCACACAGCTGGTCAACACGTGAGCTAGACTTCCTGATTCCAAGTCTAATAACTCCATTCACCATGCCGTGCTGCTGTGTCTGAAGCCCTCTTAGTTTGCTAAGGGCTTCTTCAGAGCCTTGTAATTATTACTATTTTCTGAGAATAAGTCATTAAAGTATTTTATCTTCTAAGGAGACCTGCCCCTACAGTGTCTAGTGGCTTTGTTCCTCATTCCCATTGTTGTACAGTCTGTGTGTTCTGGACTCTGCCAGGGGTGACTGCAAGTGACCCAATGTAGTGTGGAGTCATGTCCTGGAGTTCTGAGGGAGCCCATTGATCTTTTGCTTGGGGGGGGGGAGGCTATAGTGAATTGGATCTGGTTGTGATTTAATTGAACTGCTAGTGGATAATTGGTTTAGAATGAGAACTTTTTCTCTCAGGCCATTCCATTTGCAGTTTTCTATCTGAGATAGAACATTTTGATGCTCTATTTCAAGGAAGAAAGATCTGGCATCACAGGCTTTTTGACAAATCCTCCTTTTTCATTTCTAATGGTGCTAATTCCTAGGTACAAACTCCATGCTCAAAACCCATGTTTTATTATTATTATTATTATTATTATTATTATTATTATTATTATTATTATTATTATTATTATTATTATTACCAACCATGGCCAGATCCTTGAAAAGATTGTTGGTAGCAATTATCTCAAGGAATGCACTACTTCTAAGATCCACAGAACCAAGCCAGCTAACTCAACTAATGGTTAAGAAGTTGGTGTGTTGGGAAGGGAAGGAAATCAGATTTATATAGCACTTCCTATATGCCAGGCACAGTGTTGAGCATTTTAACACTTATTATCTGATTTGATCCTCACAAAAGCTCCACAAGGCAAGTGCTGTTATTATCTCCACTTTACAATTAAGGAAACTGATACAAGGTTAAGTGATTTGCCCAGGGTCACCTAAGTTAGCAAGCATCTGAGGTCAGATTTGAACTCATATCCTCCTGACTCTATATCCAACACTGCTCCACCCACTGCTTGTTGTGGGACATACTCATACCATTATTTCTGTCCGAAGCTGAAGCGTACTGATTGTAATGTGGTTTTGTTGTAGTCAAGTTAAGTCAAGTAGCATTTCTTAAGGACTTAACGTGTCTGTCACTGAACCAAGTGCTGGGGCTACAAAGGAAAGAAATAAAAACCAGTCACTACCTCACCGTCCTCTAGGGGCTCACAATCTAATGGAGGAGAAAATGCAAACAACTATGTACAAACAAGATACACACAGGATCACTTGGAAGTAGTCTCAGAGCACTAGCATTAAGGGGGACTGAGAAAGTCTGTATTTCATAATCTCTTTCAATAAAAGGTTTTATAGGCCTGACAGAGGAGAAATGATAAATATACTCTGTCTTGCCTATAGCAAGGCTTTTATTTCTGCCCTGCCTTGATACACTAAAAAATAATAAGGGAAACCAAACCTAGACTTAACTTTTAGAGGAGCGATGCATGAATAAATAAATAGAGGCTTGCATCAAAGAATCTTTCTTTGTGCCTGGGAAGGCTCTAACCATCTGTAGGTGTGGAGGCTGGTCTGTGCATGAGGGGGCTGAGAGGAGGTGTACAAAGAGATTCAGCAGAAAGAAAGTTTCCTTTACTTTCCTTCAGCTTAGTCTAGAAAATATTCCCAGAGTCCAAAGTCCTCTGCATCCATGTTCTGGTTTCTGGGAAGAATGTAGTTTTTGGTTAGGCAGTAATATTGAGCACCCTCTATATGCCAAGTGGATATATCCATTGAAGTGGGAAGATGTTTTATAAAAGAAAAATAAAAGCTGGAAAGGACATTGTCCTTGGTCTTTGGGAACTTTCATTCTAATTAAGAATAATCAACATGAAAGAACTTTAATGCTTACCAAGCAATATGCAAATCATATGGTGCAAAAAGAGTATATATAAATTGCTAAGAAGCATTTGAAATATAGCATTCTTCTCATTTGCAGTCTAATTAAGCAAGCATTTATTAAGTGCCTACTCTGTTGAAGGCAAAAAAGATTAACACATAGAAGCCAATTAGCCCTGGACCTAAGGCAGGCAGGATTTTCTAAGGAACTTTCTTATGGAAAATTTTTATGTTTATGCTATTTTCTCATGTATGAAATCATATGTGTATTAAAATTTTGTGTTCCAGTATTTCGGCAATAATAGTCATAATTCACATGGTTTCAGAAGTATTTTCCCTGTGACAGCATGAGAAATGAGTAGTGTGGGTTATCCTGAATTTACACATGGAACCAAGAATCTACTCTTTTTACTTTTAGGAATAACAAAAAGGCGGCAATCCTGGAGTCAGGAGGACCTGAGTTCAAATCCAACCTCAGACACTTGCTACCCAGTAGATGTGTGACCCTGGGCAAGGCACTTAACTCCAATTGCCACACACACACACAAAGAGAAATGACAGCAAGCAGGATCAAAATATTGATTAATTGGAGAAAATGTTAGTGGTAATAAAATGAAATTATTTAAGGCAAATGAAGTAGTCCAGGGAAGATGAAATCAGCATAAGTAAAAGTTTGGGATTATCTAATTATATTTGATTATGGCTAAAATTGACCCAGGGACACAGTGGATCAGAAATTTAACAAGTGAGTAAAATATTGTCAACAACAACACTCTTTTAAAAAACCAACCCAGCATGATTGTGTATACATCTAAGAAGTATTATAAAAACTGTAAATTAATATTCATATTAATTTAAACTTTTATAGCCTCTTGATTCAGGATTTCAGAGTTGGAAGGGAATTCCTAGGTCATTCAGTCTAATAATACTTGAACAGGAATCCCCTTTCCAACATCTCTGACAAGAGTTAATCCATCCTCCTTTTGAAGACCTCCCATGACAGGAAACTCACCACCTTCTTAGATATTCCCATCCCCATTGCTTTTAGAAAGCAATATTCTTTACACTGAGCTGAAATTAACTTCACTGCAACTGAAAATCTTAGGCTCATAGATTAGTCAGTTATAGGCTCCCAGAATAAGCCTTGTGTGATCAACCTTAGGAACTTTTTTCCTATTTCAGAAACTTCTCCTTCCTTTTCATCTTCATTCTCTATATCTAAATAATTGTGTTGTCCTTTTCAGTCTTATCTTGTTTTTGTTGCTTGTTGTTCACCTGTATCAGTGCTATCCAAGTCTTTGTGACCCTATTTGGGGTTGTCTTGGCAAAAATACTGGAATCATGTAGCAGTTCCTTCTCCAGCTCCTTTTACAGATAAAGAAGCTGAGGGAAACAGAGTTAAGTGACTTGCTGAAGACCACATAGCTAATATGTCTGAGGCGGAGTTTAAATGCACAAAAATGAGTCTTCCTGACTCTAGGTCTGACACTCTATCCACTGAGCCACGTAGCTGCCTCTTTCAGTCTTGTAAATTCATGATTCTTTCTTACTGAATAAACTAGACAGAACAAGTTAGTGTTAGAATCATACAATGCTTATAGAGAAGAAATAGAGCAGTGTGTTAAGAGCTCTTTTACTATACTTTGAAGTTTCCCCAACATGAATACAACTAGTCTAGATGATTATTGGAGGATTACTGTTCCATTGACTAGTGTGTGGAGGAAAAAGCACCATCATGTATTCTAAACTATACAAAGAATTTAAGTATTAAGAGTGTGTGTGTGTGTGTGTGTGTGTGTGTGTATATAAAATTTCTGTTTCAAAAGCTCCTCCTATAGAGGCTACATTTGCTGTTCGTGTAGCTTTAAATGGAATGTTTTGAATTTGTCAGTGGAGTGTAGCACTTTTTGAGATCCCTGATTAGAAAAAGTTAATGGAGATATATTGAGAGAAACTGAAAAAAGAAAGAGAAAGATGAGGAAGCCTTATTGTGTAATTGGGGTCTGATACATGCACAGGGTGTTTTGAAGGATAAATCTACGTATAGAGAAGCTGTGGAGATTATTTCTGGAGGAGTTACAATGACTTTTTTCTTTTTCTTTTTTTTTTGGTGAGGCAGTTGGGGTTAAGTGACTTGCCCAGGGTCACACAGCTAGTAAGTGTCAAGTGTCTGAGACTGGATTTGAACTCAGGTCCTCCTGAATCCAGGGCCGGTGCTCTGTCCACTGAGCCATCTAGCTGCCCCCGAGTTACAATGACTTTTAAGCCAAGTACCTTGGAGAGACTAGCACCTTTGTAGACATTATGAAACCAGTTCCATTTTTGTTTGTTTGTTTTTGTTTTGTTTTGGTGAGGCAATTGGGGTTAAGTGATTTGCCCAGGGTCACACAGCCAGTAAGTGTCAAGTGTCTGAGGTCGGATTTGAAGTCAGGTCCTCCCGAATCCAGGACCGGTGCTCTATCCACTGCCCTACCTAGCTGCCCCTAGTATACATACTATTTTAACATCTTGGGAATTTTCTCTTCAGACCCAGTACAAAACTACATTTTCTAAGGATTACAAAATTATTCTGGTCAGAGAGAAATTAATAAACGAACTAAGGGTTTTTACTGAGAGACTATGTGGTTTAGGGGAAAGAATCTTAGATTCGTGAGAAACTGCTTTGCTTCCTGGTTTGTTCTGTTATTTCTTGCCTATATGGTGGTGCAAACAACTGCATTTCTTGGGGACTTCATGTTAATTTCTTCATCTGTAAAATGAAAGTAGTGAAATAGTTCTTATTCCTTTTAAGTCTAAGAGACTATGATCTCTAATTCAATTTAATAAACAATTATCAAACACCTATATGCAACATATGTACTATGTTCCAGGGTTGCAAAGACTGACAAAAAAAGATATCCTCATTCCTAAATACTGTAGTAGATGTTTGTGTGGCTACATTACTGGGCATTCAGGAAAGATGTCTTCAAGTATCCTGTACTTCAAGGACCTGTAGTTTTGTCAGCATCCGTACTTTCCTCCACTAGTGCAGGTTGCCTCCCTTTTAAAAGAGTTTCTGGGGGGCAGCAAGGTGGCAGCAGTGGATAAAGCACTGGCCCTGGATTTGGGAGGACCTGAGTTCAAATCCGACCTCAGATACTTGACACTTACAAGCTGTGTGACCCTGGGCAAGTCACTTAACCCCCATTGCCCCACATGAAACAAAACAAACAAACAAACAAAAACAAAAGAGTTTCTGGGTCTGAAAAATTTATTGCCTTCTAGCCATTCAGGGGATGAGTTTCTTCAAATTTAACGAGGCTCATCCCCTAGTCTCTTCTATTTCTAGGCACACACATAACATTTTTCTACTTTAAAGTAGAACCAGGTGGAGCCTGAATTTTACTGGCATAGCCTTTGAGAATAGGATAATCTCCCCATCTCAGTGAGGCTTTGGAGTACAATGTCGAGAGTCATTTTATATGAGTAAATTAGGAATAGCCTTTCACTTTCCTTATATCCTTATCCAGTTGCCCATTTATTGACAGGAAATATATTTCTATTACTTTAAAAAATAAATAAACATTCAAATGTATGTGACAAAAACCAATTACTTGTAAATAATAAAAATTAAGCCCATAATGCTAGTATACAAAGCTTCAGTCTTTCTTTCTCATGTTCTCTGACATCTTTCTGTGCAGAATTCTTTGCTGTGCT
The DNA here is from genome assembly GCF_019393635.1 of Dromiciops gliroides. Classification (NCBI taxonomy): domain Eukaryota; kingdom Metazoa; phylum Chordata; class Mammalia; order Microbiotheria; family Microbiotheriidae; genus Dromiciops; species Dromiciops gliroides. The sequence goes on from NC_057865.1 coordinate 193,051,270, forward strand.
GGTGTAGAATTAACTTCAATCCTAATAGCAAGTGATATAAATGGAATAGACTTAGGTAGTAACATTTGATATGGGGTTGTGGGAATAGGTAAAAGTACTGAAAGTGAGCAGTTAAGACACTGAGAGTTTTACCAAAAGGTTAGAGAAGATGACTGGGCTCCCTGGGACCTTGCTTGTGAACAAGCCAGGCAATCAGCACCAATGTGCCTAAGTGTGTTTGGAATAACATTCAGGGGTGAAAAGAGACTATTCTAATGCTGTCTTGCACTATCAGGATGCCAGGAGCAAGTTGGCAGCTACCTCTACATAGCAACCACTGAGTCTTGATAGAGCATCTGGGCTTCCCTTCCCCTCTTTTCAACCTTTTATTCTTTTTGTATTAAGTAAAAGTGAAAGAAACCTTGGTTAGGAATTATCTCCTGCTTCTCTAAATTCTTGTAGCATCAGGGGTGAATTGGTTAGAAATAATCTTAAAAACATATTAAATAACAAAGATGACAGGAGATTAGGTGTAGCACAAGAACACTTCAATTATAGAACCTCTCAAAAAAAAAAAAAGAACCTCTCACTATTTCCAGGCCTATTGTAAAAGAATGTTTTGGTTAATTATTATTATATAAATATGGCTGAAGCCTCCATTCAGTACACTATTAGAGACGAGTAAGAATTTCAAATTAATAGTTGCAGTATTTAATTGGGACCAAATAGCAAGGTTAATTACAATGGAAAAATCAATCAATGGGATTATTTTCATCAACCATACACAAACAGTACCATCAACCCAGAAAATCCATGAATAAGTGAGGAAGATAGCTCTCCTTTGTGGGCAGATGGGAAAAAAGAAAGAATAAGTATGGTGTTTTGGAGAGAGTGTTGGAATTGGAGTCAGAGTTGACTTCAAATTCTGTCTCAGACACTTATTAGCTATGTTACTCTGGATAGGTCCCTCAATCTCTCTGGGCACCAGGTTCTTTATCTGTAAAATAAGGAGATTGGACTAGATAATTCCTAAGGCACCTTAAAACTCTAAATCAATGTTTCTACAATCCCCTCAGGGTGGTAATAATAACCAGCATGGGGACTGGATGTGGTCTCTTAGGCACAGCATTCCCTTTGTTGGCTTTAAGGCCTTTATACTTCAATGAGGCAGACTCACTCATATTATCTCCTCTCCCTTCTTCTCCACTGACTGATGTCTGATTAGCTCCTTTACTTTTTAAGGTCCTTGCTTTCCAGATGACTCCTCTCCAAAAGGAGTTCTCATCTGGTAGTAACATTGCATGTGTATGCCCTTATTTCTTGGGGAAGGGAATCAAAGGATCACACCTCCCCACAGTGATTGATGGTTTCTGGACTCTAAGCATGGTGTGAAATGAAGTGCTGGGGCCTGTTTTTCCCCTTGATCAGTCCCATGATATCAGTATGAGAAAATGGGACAGAAACAGTAAAAACTCTGGAAGTTGAGGATTTTGAATGCAGCATGACCTGTTATGGTTGTCATTAGTAGAGGAGATTTCTTAGTAACAAAGTAAATAAGTATTGGTGCAAGTTCATTATTCTACCCCCCTTAATATACCTGAGAAACAAAAGGGAAAACAGGAAGTTGTATAAGGGAAGATGTATATATTCTACTGTGGAGGAGGTGTCTCAGGATCAGGAGTGTAGACAACATAGGTATCCTGGGAAGATAGTGTTTGTGTAGCTGAGAATGTTCTTGGGTTGAGATTGTGTCAAGATTGCTTTATTCTGACAGATAAGCATCGGTCACAATAGAACCATTAGGTTAAGTGGACTGGAAGGGTCCTTTCGAAAGAATTTGTGCTCAGGGAATCAGGGAAGTGCAGTGGGAATGGAGTAGGAGGGCGGAGTGACAATATACTTATCCCAGTTCCCAGGTGGAATATTGGAGCAATGGCACATCAAACACTTGTGTTTCTCTATGGTTTGTATTTCCCCCCACCCTCCATCTCCCTTCCATCATCCACTGCCAATCCTCCATCCTGCTACTATTACTAATTTGCCACTTAAAAGTAATATGATATTTTTCCCCTTTGTGTTTTTTTTAGTTATTTGAATCCCATTGGGATCCAGTTGATGATTCTCCAAGGAAGAAATAAGGGAATGAAAGAAATCATAGTGCTGTCTTCTGCTGGGTATCAGATATTTGTTTATATGTGATGAGGATCAGTTACCTGAAAGGACAAAAAAAGAATCTGAATTTGGCGTTTGAGGAACTGATTTCAAACTGCAGCTCTGTTATAGGTGATTCGGGGCAAATTACTTTGACCGATTTAAATGTTGGTCCACTTATTTCAAATAAGAATGAGTGAACAGACTATATGATTTCTCAGGCTCTAGACCCTAAGTTCTAGAGTGGGAAGAATGGAAGGAGGAAGAGAGTCTTGCCTATGGTTTAAAATATACTTCCAAAGTTAAGGATTTTTCTCTCTAGATGAATCTATTTGGGGATTACACATGTTGAGTTGATTCAGTTTAGGGCATTGTAATAGGTTGAAAATTTTTGTTTTAATATTCTCAAAATAGGTGGCGCAGTGGATAGAGCACCAGCCCTGGAGTTAGGAGGACCTGAGTTCAAATCCAGCCTCAGACACTTAACACTTACTAGCTGTGTGACCCTGGGCAAGTCACTTAACCCCAATTTGCCTCACCAAAAAAAATATTCTCAAAATAAATCTAAACAGATTGCTTGATATAACCTTATATAACCTGATAAAAGAAGATGGAGAGAAGGTGGCCTTCCCATTGACAATGAATTTCTCTATTTGCATAAAAAGAAGGAAAGAAATGAATAAATAAATAAATAAATTCTTCCCTCTCTGATGATCTCTTGGCACTCATCTGATTGCCTAGGTACTTGTGACACTCCCCATTTCAGGTATCTTCAGTGTGTATTTATGGGTTATTCAATCATTCAATTCTTGTTATTTGTTTTCTTGCTTATGTAGTCTTTTGCGAGTAGGGCTCCATGGCACTAATAGAGGAAGAAGGAAAAAGGAGTTAAATAAAATAAGAGGGTTCAGATAGAAATATGAAGAGGTACATATTAAAGAAAAAAGAATGATGAGCAGTATGGAAGTTGAATGTAGTTGAGAATAATTCACAAGATAATAAACATTGAGATTTAAATGCACAGCTTGAATAATTAATTTCCGGGGAAGGAGAATATTTCAAAAACTCATTCAAATTAAAAATGTTCGAGAAGTTCAGTAAACAGTTCCTTCAATTTCTTTCTCCATTTGCTTCATCTCTCTAAACGTATGTCATAGCTTGAAATTTTAGCATCTTGATTTTATAGATTAGGCAGTGATTTTATCAATAAAGGAATCCCTGCCATCTCTTTGCATTTATGAACATGTACCTTAGAATGGACTTTCTTAGATCTAAGATTAATTAAATCAAAATCAGTCAGCCTATCAAAGAGGAGAAATCTAGCTTAAAAAGGCAGAGACCTCATTTCACTTTTTAATATTTTCCCTTGAGGAAGGCTGGTTTTTTCCTCACTGTCTCCCTTTGGCCCATAGCTTCTGGCCTCTTCCACTTCCTCCTGTGATAAGGCCCCTATACCTTTCCTTTCTTCTTTTTCATAGTTGAACTATTTAACACTATGCTTTAAGACTAGCCTGGCTGTTTTAGGGAGATTCAGAGTTGCCATGGCAATGTGGCCTGTTTCTCCAAATTAGGACATATTCCTGCTGTCTTTTTCATGTGATGTCTTCTCTCTCTCTCTCTCTCTCTCTCTCTCTCTCTCTCTCTCTCTCTCTCTCTCTCTCTCTCTGTCTCTCTGTCTCCCTCCCTCCCTCCTCCCCCTCCCTCTTCTTCTCCCTCTCCTCTTTCTCTGTCTTTTTTCTCTGTCGATTCTGTCTGTGTGCTTCTCCCTCCCTCCTGTCCTCTACCCTATTCCCTCTTTCCCCCTAAGTGTCAATGTAAGTACTTGTGCCTAGGTTTGCCTTGGTGCAGAGGAAAAGAAGGCATTTTTTGTTTTTCCCTCCAACTGTTCCACAATCAATTTGTACCAACTTCAGTTGTACTTTTATGATTCTCTTTTATGTCCATCAGGGCGTTATCTTAAATAGAGTCTAGGGGAAATCTTCTACCTGAATTTTCTTCTTGAGTCTTTTAAAAAAAAATCTAATTACTTTTTGGTGCCAGTCATGTATAAATTTCTATTTGTACACAAGATTCTCTTATTAGAGAGAATGGGGAGAAGTTTTTCTTGGGGTTATCAGTTTTATCCTTCTCTTTTTCTCATTCCCCCCTACTCCCTGAGGAAATATAGTTCTGGTAGTAGACTGTGTCTATTGTCTAAGGACTAGTCTATCCAGGAGTGAGAGGCTCATCAGTGGTAAGCTGTCTACCAGGTGACATACTTTTTTGGCATTCACAGTGTATTAAATAAGATAAATTCCAAAAAGTCCTATCATCCTGTGTAGCACTTCCTTTGTTACAGTGATGGTGATAGAAAGAGTGGCAAGGTAGGCTAAAAATCACACCAATTTTAGACTATAAATATTTGTTTAACTCTTTATACTGTCAGTGACCCATGAATAAACATATTACTAAAGCAACTGAATCATATCAGTATTGATACTCTGAATATAGATGAAAACAGAAGACACAAGGAAGTTGGAGGTGAGGGGAAGAATGACTCATGCGTTCATCTTAAAAAAGCAAATCAAAGAGTTCATGGAATAGATTGGTGGAGTAGTTTTGGCCATGTATCTCAATATAAGAAAAAAAATAATTTGTGGGACATTTGGTCATCTTTCATTGCATTGCTAATGATCAGCATAAACCAAGCCCAAAGGATGAGGAAGTAGTTGAATTCTACAAAGAGTCTTCTTAACCACCTAAAATTAATCAGCATATTCCTTAATGCTTAATGATTTCATTACAAAGGTGAGTATATAAAAGCATAGCTAAAGATCAAGAAATGGAAGAAACCAAAAGTTTGTGCACTACGCAGAAATTTTACAATAATATCCAGTGAATTATTTCTTCAAGAAGAGAGTTTAGAACCACTGGGAATGAAAAGCACAAAATGTTTTTTAGATGAAATTGTCTATGTTGAAATTAACAAGAAATAACTGGATATTGACATTGAAGTAATTTCTGAATTAGTTGTTTATGTACTTCCAGACAATCATTTTGATAATCATATGAATATGGATCATGGTTTTGGAGCACATTGGCTGCAGAGGTACCAGAGGGAGAATAGGCACCAAACACCTCCACTCTAATGAATGTTCAGGAATGTTTCAGCTTTATTATTAAGGACTTGAGGAAAAAAAGCTGGGGCCCTGGTTCTTAGTCATTCTGGGTTCTGGGTTCATTTCTGAGCTGGACAGCCTCAAATTGAAGTCAATGGTCTCTTAATTGCCAAATCCTTTTTTCTTTTCTTTTTTCTTTTTTTTTTTTCAGGGCAATGGGGGTTAAGTGACTTGTCCAGGGTCACATAGCTAGTAAGTGTCAAGTGTCAGAATCTGTATTTGAATTCAGGTCCTCCTGAATCCAGGGCGGGTGCTTTATCCATTGTACCACCTAGCTGCCCCTTAATTGCCAAATCCAATGGCTTTTTCTCAGTCCTTATTCCTCTTGACTTCTTTGCACCTTTGACACTTGATCATCTTCTTCTTCTTGATACTCTCTCCTTTTAAGGTTTTAGGGACTTCATACTCTCCTTCTAACTCTTAGATTATTCCTCTGTCTCCTTTGCTGCATTCTCATCCAGACCATGTAGTTAACCAGAGGTGTCCCACAGGGTTTTGTCCTGTTTTCTTCTCTTTCTATATTACTTCACTTGGTAATTTCAACAGTTCCTGTGAATTGAATTAACCATTTCTATGGCGATAATTTTCATATATACCTATCTTGTCCTGATCTTTTTGTTGACCTCTGATTTGATTTTGTATCTCCACTTCTTGTCAGACATTTTGAATTGTATATCCAGTAGGCATCCTAAACTCAACTTGTCCAAAATTCAAAGTGTTACATTTCCCCCCAAACACTTCCGCGCTCAACTTTCCTATTATTTAGAGGGCAACACCACTATCTCAGTTCCTTAGGCTTGCAGCCTAGATGTCACCCTCAGCTCCTCCCTTTCTCTTACCACCATATCCAAGGCCTATGAATTTCACCTTGAAATATCTCTTGAATATGGACCCTTCTCTCTTCTGACACTGTCACTACCTTGTTGTAGACAGACATTACTTTATGTCAAGGCTATTGCAATAGCTTCCTGGTGTCACCTGACTCAAGTTTCTCATGACTCCAATACATTTTCCATTCAACTACCAACATGATTTCCCTAAAGCACAGGTCCAATCATGTCACACATATGCATCCTACTCCCCCTCAACAAACTCCATTGCCTCCCTATTGACTCCAGGATCAAATACATAATCCTCTGTTACTTCATAACCTAGACTCTTTTTACTTTTCTAGTCTTCTTAGACCTTTCTTCCCTCCATGGACCATCTCATGAATATGACGTTCCATCTCTCAGTTCCGTGCATTTTCAACTGGCTGTTCCCCATACTTGGAATGCTTTCTCTCCTCAGTTCCTCCTACTGACTTCCCTGGCTTATTTTAATTCCCAACTAAAACCTCATCTTCTACAGGAAGTTTTTCCCAACCCACTTTCATTTACCTCTTGTAACTATTTCTCATTTATCCTGTATATAGCCTATTTGTACATAGTTGTGTCTATTGGATTGTGTGGTCTTTGAGGTCAGGGGCTATCTTTTGTCTCTTTTTCTATTCTCATCATTTAGCACAGTATCTGGCACATATTAGGTGCTTAATAAATATGTTTATTGACTGAATGAATAATTCTAACCTCCAGAAAGAGCTGACAATTGCTTCTATACATCTATTTGTTTCCTTCTTGAAATGCTTCTTTCATTATTTCAAGGAACACTTCACTCTTCCTGATAAATTAGAGAGTAAGAAAAATTCTCTAGGCCTTTTACTTTCTCCTATACATAGTTGTTATATGATACGAACATGACATACTCTCTGTGTTCTTATGCTTTCCATACTTACTTGAAACAAGTTTCACAGTCTCCTGTCTTATTTTTGGTAGCTTACTTGGCTAACTACAGTAGCAAATTGCTTTTTTTTTGCAATTTAGGAATTTCAAGACATTGAAGTCATGTGATCCACCCACCCCACATCACTTCATTGCTGATCTCCACATACTTCCTGAATTTTTCCATCTATTCTCTTACAGGATCATAGACCTAGAGCTAGAAGGAACCCAGGATACCATCTAGTCCAACCCTTTCAGGTTTATGTCAAATTCCTAGCAACATTTTAAAATAGGTCATTAGAGAGATGACTTGTAAGCACTTTGAAAGATAAGTTGGATAATCATTAGGGTTCAGCCTGTATTAACTGAAAAACTAGTATGCTTGGCTGATTCCAGAATACTGAAATAATGGAGACAAAAGGCTTTCATTTTCTAATGCTAAGGCTTATTTAAGAAGGTATATGAAACTATCCAGGATACTTATACCAAGGAGGAATTCATGGCAGCCTGTCAAGCAGCCAGCTAATGCGTAGCTGTTTAGTTCTTTCTTTCAAACATATAGAAATCCATAGTGGCCTGGATGCTGATGTGATGAATTGCAGAGAGTAAGTTTCATCTTGTCTGAGAAACCACTGGAGGTTTCCCAATGAAGATCTCGTATAGGCTTACATGACTATTCTCCAAACCATGTGGCCACCTAGAAATAGCTGTAGTTATTATTAAGGTTATTCACATATTTATCATCCAGGCCACTCTGGAAAGCTTCCTGGGGTGCTTAATTAGAGCAAATTTAAAGCCAAGAGGGGAGGGTAATATAAAACATGGTTACCCAGCAGACATCTCTAGATTAATCCTGAACCTAATCTCTCTATGTAAGTGATGATTAATCATTTTTTGTGTCATTGGACTCCTTTGACAGTCTGGTAATACCTATGTAACCCTTCTCATAATATTGTTTGCTCCCTATATTTATAAAAGAAGGAAATACTAAATTCAGTTATAGGCTAGTGAAAATAAAGATATACTTATTTTTCCCTTCAATGTTCACAGATACCCTTTTATCTATCCACAGACCCCAGGATGAGAATACTTGCTTTGTATCAAGTCATGTCAAATAAGTCATATTTCCTCTTTTTTATACAGTTTTAGGGGCAGCTAGGTGGCACAGAGGATAGAGTGCCAGGCCTAGAGTCAGGAAGACTCATCTTCCTGAGTTTATATTTGGCCTCAGACAAACCTATTTGCTCCAGTTCCTCATCTGTAAAATGGGCTGGAGAAAGAAATGGCAAAACATGCCAGTATCTTTGCCAAGAAAACCCCAATTGGGGCTACAAAATGTCAGACATGATTGAAACATAACATAACAACTGAACATAACAACAACAGGGTTATTAGATTGGTATATTGGCAGAAGCATTGTTTCATTTGACAATGTTAAATGATGTCATCATTGAAAAGCTGAAAAAATAGGTATAGGGACAGAAATAGGGATTAGACCTGTGATTTCATCAGTGGAGGGAATTCATGGTGAGAAACTTCCTTTACCAATGCAGGTCAATACTTTCTCTGCAATTTATAATCTTAGAGAATTGCCTAGCACTCTGAGAGGTTAAGTGACTTGTCAAGCTTTTTGAGTTTCTAACCAAAGAGTCTTGATGGATGCAAGTCTCTAGTGGTATGCCATGGAGCTCTGCCCTCAATATTACTTCATTCAATATTTCTCTCAATGATTTGGATGAAGAGATTGATGATGTGTATAACAAATATATAAAAGATATAAAGCTAGGATGTATAATTAATAGTCTCAGCAGATAAAAAGACCTCAACAGCCTGGAACAGTGAGGTGAGCCTAGCAAAATGAAATATAATCATGATAAATATAAAATCATGTGTTTAGATTTTTAAAAAGGAATTGCATAAAGACAAAGGAAGCATGTAAAAAGACTTAATTGACTTTTAGTTGACTATATGCTCATGTCATGAAGCAGGAGGATGGCATAACATCCAGATAAGCCAATGTGATCTTGGGTTAGATGAATATAAGTGTAGGGTCCAGAACAACTGAACATTGTTCTCTTTGCTTGTCATATCATTTCCAATGTACTATGTTCAGTTCTGTGTGTCATGCTTTAAGACAGACATTAACAAACTGAACCAGAAAGGGGTAAGTAGAATAGTGAAAGGTCTTAAGAGAAACAAAGGAAATGAGCTTGCTAACACTGGAGTTGAAAAGAATTCATTAGGGAGCATCAAAAGCATGGCTTCTAATATTTAAAAGGATAATCTTCCATTCCAGACTAATTTTGTTGAGCTCCACATAACAGAACTAAAATCACTGGGCAGAAGATATAGGTAGCCATTCTCAGCTCAACATAAGAAAGAAATTTGTGAAAATTAGAGCTACGAAAAGGATTACCTTGTAAGATGATGAGCTCCCATCACTTGAGGTGTTTTAGTAGAGGCTGTATGTCTGTTAGAGATGTAGTAGAGAAAAGTCCTAGAGGAGTTTAGTCCTCCTACAACAAAAGTTCCTCACCAAATTTGAGATTCTATTCTAGATATATTCAAGTTTAAGTATACTTTTATGGAGTGGAATCTAAGAAGAGAAAGGAAAATACAAAATTACTGACTTGGGGTTTGTGATGAAAGTGGGAGGACAGAAGAAGAAGAGCAGCATTTGTCCCTATACTCCTCAGGACAATTAACCCAACAACACCAATCTCAGAATCCTAGGTTCTTTTTCTGGGATGACTGCTTCTACCCTTTTTTCCATTCCATTCCATTCCATTCCATTCCATTCCATTCCATTCCATTCCATTCCATTCCATTCCATTCCATTCCATTCCATTCCATTCCATTCCATTCCATTCCATATCATTTCATAGATTTCCATCTCTAGCTCCCTCTATTTTCTTTTTTCTTTCTTTTTTGTGGGGCAATCAGGGTTAAGTGACTTGCCCAGGGTTACACAGCTAGTAAGTGTCTAAGGCCAGATTTGAACTCTAGTCTGCCTGAATCCAGGGCTGGTGCTTTATCCACTGCACCACCCAGTTGCCCCCAGCTTCCTATATTTTCTATGTCTTGTCAGAAATTGGGCTCCTCTTTGAGACTTCTCCCATACTCACTGAACTAAATTTTAATGGTCACTCAGAGATGTGGACTGTTCTCTATTCTATGGCATTCCTTCCTTTCTGATTCACTGAAGAGAATCATTTGCACCTCATAAAAGGATCTCCTGGATGATCCCATTTTAAAAAATAATTTAATACCTGGTGTACCTAGGAGGCATAGTGAATAGAACACTGGGCTGGGAGGAGTTCAAATATTACCTAGACACTTAATAGTTGTGTGACCCCAGGCAAGTCACAGCCCCATTTGCCTGAGTTTCCTGATCTGTAAAATGAACTAGAGAAGGAAATGGCAAACCACTCCAGTATCTTTGCCAAGAAAGCCCCAAATGGAGTCATGAACAGTTGGACATGACTTAACTCAACAATAACACTTTAATACCTCATTATCTAGCACCTTTCCTGTTATTAAATCTGTGAAGACCAACTTCCTTATAAATGTTTGCTGAATTAAACTGAATAACATAGATATGGCTTAAGAGGAGTGAGTTTATTTACCCTTCCTTCTATACATTTTTCAATGTCTGAATAAGTTCAGTATCAAATCTCTATAGAGATTATTGTATTATGTATAACATTACATTGTAGAGATCCTCTGTGGGTATATAAACTATATCTTTTTAACTTCTTTCTGAGTGAGCTCAGTATCACATCCCTACAATAATGGACAAAAATAATTTCCCTCCCATAGTTTCCCATTTGTTTCAACTCTCTTGTCCCTTTACTGAAGATTAAAAGGAAGCCCCTCATAAGTTGTTTGAGTGTGTGACTCATTTTTCTTTGTATCTCTCGGTACCTTGATCAAATGTAGTATACATATCTGATTGTTGAAAATATGACACACTTGTTCAATTCATTTCAACGTTTACTAAGTCCCTACTATGTGCAATGAATGATACTAGCATTTGGAATTAAAAGACAAAATTTAAATAGTCTCAGCCCTCAAGGTACTTAGATTCTTCTGGAGGGATTTAACGTGTAGGTATCTACGTATATGTCAATATGAGGTCATTTGAAGAGAGGGAGATAATTTACACCCAGGGAAATCAAGGAAGGCTTTGCAGAAGAGGACTGAAGGAAAAGGAAAATCTTAAGAGGTAGAGAAGACGACCACATTTTGAACATTCATAATTTTTTAAAAAATGAAAATTCAGTTAGACCTCTGCTTTAAGAAGTAAATATTTTTCTGCATAGTACTTATGGTGCTTTTTGGCTAAATATACCCACAAAGAATGGCCTCACATGATGTCTTTTTTATGTTCCAATCAAAATTGAGGTGTAAAAGTACTACAGGGAACATAAAAGAAGAAAACTAATGATCTGATCTTCTGAGTGTATACATAGACATTATTTTATCTTCAGAACACATTTAAAGAAGTAAGAGTTGGCAGAGAGATTATCTCTTTCACAGAGCAATGAAGAGAGCCTTGCCATCAGTGAGATTCATTTCACTAGTGAAGCTGCCTTAAATGATGTTAGGCAACCTCCTTATTTAAGAAGCCATTTTTTTTTTCTGGAAAGAAAAAAAACAAAACAGAAGGTCCCACAGCGTGTAACCCAGACTCATAGAGAAAAAAAATATCTAGCCAGATAAGTGGGTTTTCTGATTCCCCTTATAATTGGCATAGGCTGACTCCATGAAATAACTCTTTAAAAGGGGGAGTTAAGAAAACATAAAAAGTTTTTTGATTATTGATGTTCATTTCTATACACTAGGTCAGGGATCAACAAACTTCTTATCCTTTGGGTTTACCAACTAGAACAAAGCAATATCTACAAATGCCACTAATAAACTTTAAGGCACAGATAAGAAAACAAGAAAAAGAGGGTTCTGCAGGAAAGGGAAAGACAGAAATTAGTGGGAGATGGATAAGGAAAGCCATACAAGAGGAAAAGGGGAGAAAGAGGAGAAAAAGAGAGAAGGAAGAAATGTGTAATTTGCTATCCACAGTTGCCTCATGTGACAGGCACTCAATGGGTTGCTTTTTCTTATATTAGATCATAACAGTCCTTTAGTTAAGTATTTTAAAATTTCCATTCTTAATCAACCTCACAAAAATTAATGACGCCTGACATGCTCAAGACTTCAAAGTCATCAGGCTAGGCTCAAGAGAAATAAGGCAGAAGTACCAAAATTAATTCAATAATCATTTTATTAGCATTTTATTAGGTTTCATACACATTTGTTTTTGCATGAGAAACTCTTGGAGTAGCTACCTATGTGTCGGTTTTTCTTACCTTGTATCTCTGGCAACAAAAGAAGGAAAAGTCACAGAAGAGATATTTTGTGATACTAGTTAAGTGTGAATGGGGTCAGTAAGGGCCAATAAAATCCTTTCTGCTAACTCATGTGTTTTTAATAGCTTGAATACTATTACCAAAACATGTAAATTCAAAGAAGCATGACAGAATTTGAAGATTTGTAGCTAACCCTAGATTGTTTAAAATTTTTTACTTATAGAAAACCAGATAAAGGGAAGCTGTCTGCTAAGACAGCCCAGAATTTCAAGCATTGATGAATGTAATGTACTGTTTTTATCTGAAGGATCCAGTACTTCCCAAGTACTCAATTCCTTTAGTCTTAGCCCACCTACCCTGAGGCTCAGAATCTTTTCCCTTGTGCCCACTCAGAATCCTAGCTAGGTCTCTATTTTGGTTTTTCCCTCCATCTTTTCCATTATTACTCCTAGGTCTGGCCTTGAAGTGGCAAATGTATATACAACGTCATTGATTCAGCTTGTTTTCACACTGTTTCAGGATGAGTATCCTGCACCACCCCAAACCTGTCCTATGAGAGGACTGACATTGCCTTGATTGTCTTTACTACACCCTAGTCTACTAGGAGATTTCCCATTGTGTTATTCTGTAATATATGGAAGGGTTTCCACTGTTGTTATCCTCCAGGCCACTCTATAAAAGTATACTTATAGCATAGGGTGCATGAAGGTGTTGGAGTAATTTGTGCTAAAACCACAATCACAAGTTTTTAGTACTTAAGGGGGCCTGATTTATCATCTAATATAATACGTATTTAACAGAAGAAGTCCAGGCCAACAGAGATACCTTCTCAAAGATCACAAAGAGTCAGACTCAGAAATACCACCCATTTCATATCATATGACATGAACTTGAAGAGAGGGGAAGAACCTTAGAAAACAATTTAGTTCAACCCCTATAAGGCTTTCCTGATGCTGAACCATGGTTGGGCACAAGGGGTTTAAGGTGCTAACTCTTATTTATTTTTATTTTTTTTTCAGGGCAATGAGGGTTAAGTGACTTGCCCAGGGTCACACAGCTAGTTAAGTGTCAAGTATCTGAGGCTGGATTTGAACTCAGGTCCTCCTGAATCCAAGGCCAGTGCTTTATCCACTGCGCCACCTAGCTGCCCCCAAGGTGCTAACTCTTAGAGGTAAAAAGTTATTCTGATACTTCCTCTTATGATCTTTAAAAACAAACAAACAAGATAGATAAGCTTCTGTTCCCTACCCTCATATTTTGTGTTTATCTTTATTTGAGATTAAGATTTCTGTAGAAGTTATAAGAACAAGGAAGGATTATGCATTCATTTATTCATTCTTCGGTCTTTACAACGGCAGATATAGGTGATACAGCAAGTGCTCAACTTGGAATAAAAAAGATCTGAATTCAAATCATGCTTCAGATACCTATAGCTGTGTAATCATGGGCAAGTCATAATCTTTTTGAAGATCGGTTTGCTAATCTGTAAAATGAAGAAGATAATAGAACCTACCTCAAAACTTGTTGTGAGATTCAAATGAGAAAATATATGTAAAGTGCTTTAGAAACCTCAAAGTGCTCTATAATTTCCAGCACTTAACACATAGTCAGTGAACATTTATTGTCTATTATGTCAGTAATGGTTTTGTTCCTCCAGGCCACTCCATAAAAGTATACTTCAACTTGGATATAACTAGAGTAGAATCTCAAAGCTGTTGAGGAACTTTTGATATAGGAAAATCAAACTCCTATACGACTTTTCTTTACCATATCTCTAACTGCCTTTATTTATTTTTTTCCGGGAATGGGGAAAGTAAAAACATTTCTATTTTCTGCATTTGCTTTGTTTTTATAAACATCATTAATTGAATGTCCTTCCTGATCTGAATTAATTTATTAAAAATGAGGTTGGGAGCATGCTCAAAGGAGAGAAAGAGAAAGATATCACTGAGGCAACATTCACTGGAAGAGTTAGTATTGATGTATTTCCTCAAAGGACTTTCTCTAGCTGGGAATATAGAGCTAAAAAAGATAGAGGAAGAATCATATAGATTCAACTCTTGAAACCTTTTCTTCCAAGAAACTTTTATGAGACCCTGAGTATAGAGATACATAACAAAACTTCTTAACCTTTTAGTATTGTCAGATTTTTTGTGACCCCCACATTCGGTTATGTGATACCATATGGGGTTGCAACCCACAGTTTAAGAAGCTCAGATCTAGACAATGAGTCAATAGTAGATATGGTAGGTATAAATAGGAGTGGTTGACTAACACTACTAACTATGACACTCAACACTACCATAAATTTATTAAACAAAGACACTATTATTATTGAAATGCACTTTGTATTGAATTGTAAATCATTACCATAAACACCATATTGTTGAAATGACAAAGTATCCCATAAGTAAAAAATAATGATAATTCAATCAAACCTCCAGTTTAAGAGATAGGCATTTTTATGCATGTGATTTTTAATACTTTTGGGGTAATATAGTCTGACTTATATTTTAAGAATATTAATTTGGCATTTGTGTGGAGGATGGATTAGTGAAGGGAGAAATGGAAAGCAGGGAAATCAAGTAGAAGACCATTGGAATAATCCAGGTGAGAGCCAATGAGGGCCTAAATTGGTGTGGTAGCTTTGTGAGTAGAACAGTGGCTGCCAATGTTGTTCCAAGAACTCCTTTCAACAAAATAAAAATGTATTGTGATCTCCTAGGGTAATTTAATATATTTTTCATAATATTCATTTAGATTTATTTATTAGGTGCTTACACTAACTACAATAACTTCCCACCTCAAGCTCTAGATTAAAATTTGCATTCTACAAATATAAAATATTATTCTGCATACAATTATGGAAACTATATAAAATTATAAAAGTAATTATGCAATAATAATAATGAAAATATTATGTGGGACATTCAGAAATAAAAGAAGAAATCCAATAACCTCATATGCTTACTGTTATCTGTATGACCATATTAAACTTCATTATTTTACAAATATTGTTGAATATAATGTGTAACAAAAATGTCACAACTTGGAAAATAATTTAACAAAATATAACAATCTATATAAACTTAAGTTTAGTGTTGGACTTTTTATTTGAACAAAGGTTTGAAATATTTGTCTTAACACCAAACACAATCTCAAGTCTGGTTTCATATCAAGTTTATTTCTGCATTTTGATTTAAAATGAGAATAAAGTGAAAATGTCCACTCATAGAAATATATGGTAGGAAATGATAGGAAAATTTTTCAAAGTCTTTTGCTGAGAGATGGTAATTTACTTTTAAGTTGCATAATTGACAAAAATGAACTGATTATAATATAAAAATTTACTTATCTACTGGCTAAAGACTAGCATTGTATTAAATGATAAATGTACTTAAAGTCCAACTGCATTTATTGTTTCATTTTAATAGTATTTTTATATAAACTAATCTTTTAAAGGAAATAATCTCTTCAGACATGAACTTTTTTTTCATCTTCTCCTACTCACATCTCAGCTAAACTCTTGCAGACATTCTGTTGAATGATTGACCAGTATTGCCAACCAGTTCATTTGAAAATTCAACAGAGAGAAGAACAACAAAAGCAGAAGATAAGTTTAAATTGGAAAACAGTCTTAATAATGCAATGAAAGGCAATATAAGGTCTGTTCCTGCTGAATTTTTGTGATTGTGATAGTTTTAAGTTGGCCTGTAATGCACATGTCCAGTGATAATGGTTTTCAAACAGCCTGACATTTGTGCTACAAGAATGCTGATGAGGTACAATTATAGGGGAATAGAGGGGAACAAAAAAGCTACTCTGGTGCAGTGCAATCATTGCAAATTAGGGTATATGTATGTGTGTAACCATTAGTTGGGCATCAGTTTTTGCTAAAATGTCAAACCCTTGGGCAGAGTTGGAACCAATTTGATGCCAGGTTGAGAAACTGCAAGAATATATTTATTGCACTTAGAAAGAGTTTGATATAATTGCTGCACTAACAACAAAACCATGCACATAATCATGCATGATCATGATGATTTTGAATTGATGCAGAAAGAAACCCGTAATGCTTCAAATAGGCACATGCTTGTTTTTACAGAAGAAAAAAATATATTTGTAAAAATTGGGTGATTAAATATTTTTAGCACAAACCCTTTGGATCATCACTGTGAACATCAAGAAGTTCGGGGTCCACTAAATGGGGACCACTGGAATAGAAAAAAGAGGTTGGTTGTATGAGAGATTTTCTGAAGGTAGAATTAATACTACTGGAAGAAACTGGAATGAAGAACTGATAATTATTCTGAAATGACAACCTAGGTGACTAGGAAGGAAGGAGATAAACATGCATTCATTCATTCATTCATGCATTTATTTATTCATTCATTCATTTATTGATTGATTGAGATAAGCATTTATTAAGTACCTAGTGTGTGACAGGCATTGTGCTAAATCCTTTACAAATAGTATCTAATTTTATCCTTACAACAACCTGAATGGTAGATGCCCATTACTCACATTTTCAGGTGAGGAAAGGGAGACAGACAGATATTAAGTGACTTTTCCAGGATTACACATTTAGTAAGTATCTGAAGCTACATTTGAACCCAGGTCTTCCTGACAATTCCAGGTCTAGTCGTCTATTCACTGCACCACTTTGCTGTCTCTAGAAGAAGACTTTAACTAGAAGAAAGGGATAGGGAAATTAGGAAAAGGGGAGTATTTGGTAAGATCAGGTGAGGTAGAATAGAAATAATGAAATTTTTTTTGGATGTAATTTAGTTTCGATATGTCCATGGGTAATCCGGGAGGGGATATCCAAAGGAAATTGGTCATATGGGATTGGAGCTAAGAGGAAAGACTGAGGCTAGGTAGGTAGGACTGTGAGTCATTTGCTTAAGGTATAACATTATATGAGACTCATTTTTCCAGATCAAGGCAAATTACTAGGGGTACCATTGAGGGTTTGAAGAATTATTTCCTTAGTGCCATCAGCTCAAGTTGCCATTCTGATGTGTTCCTTCTGCTGTTAGCTACCACTGATTAGTGCTCCAGTTCCTTTTGATATCCTATAGATATACAAAGGATTGGAGTACAAACATTTCCCTGTTCCCAACACATAGGGGCTCATTCTTCTCATTCCTATCTCAGTCCCTGAGGAGAGTGGACTCACACTTAACACATAATTATAGCTAGCATTTATTTAATATCTATAATGTGATGTGCACCATGCTAAGCACTTTACAAATACTTCTCATTTGACTCTCAAAACAACCCTGAAAGGTAGGTGCTATTATTACTCCCATTTTATAGTTGAGGAAACTGAGGCAAATAAAAGTTAAGTGACTTGTCCAAGGTCACATAGTTTGGGTTCAGGTCTGAGGCAGGATTTGAATTTAAATTCAGGTCTTCTTGACTCTAGGACCAACATTCTATTCACAGTCATCTAGCTGTCACTCTTTCTATGTAGTGCCCCCGCCCCCTACAAATTTCCATTCATTTCCAAATGCAATGAGTTTGCATCTCTGTTAACTGCTGGACTGGACCTGAGAGTTTGCTTGGGTCATTGCTCCCCAACATCTCCCTTCTAGAACATTCTGGCATGGACTCAAGTTCTTAGCCTCTGCTGGCTCATTCCTGAACTTTTAAAGCTCACAATTCATAGAAATATATCCTTTAGCAGGAAAAAAAAAACACAAAAGGAGAAAGATCAGAAGGACACAGTCATAGGCTACATGCTGATCTCAGAAAGGAAGGACTCTCCCTTTATGTCCTTGTGTCTCTCATTCAGATTGGATCTGGGTAGGAAAGTACTAACCTGGGGACTGGCCCTGGCTGAGTAGTACCTTTTGAACATGCTCTGGTTCTGACTTTTCAGCCAATCAAAAAGTATTTTATTAAGAATTTAGTGGACTGTAACCTGTTACAAAATATCTATGCACGTTCGAGTTCACTTGTGGATTACGTTGTCAGAGCACAATGTACTTTCTCATAATGACTGTTCTCATGACTCTACCCTTCATTATAGATATAATGTTTAAAACTATGTGAGATGATGAGATGATCAAAAGTGGGTAGATAGTAGGGGAAAAAAGACAACCTTGGACACATAGGGGAAGGGAAATGGGTGATAATTTAGCAAAAGAGATGAAGAAGGATTGACCAGAACAAGGTTCTACTAGAGCCAAGAATAGTGTTACAAAAAGTCCACAAAATAGAGTAAGTATATAGGAGTAAGGGGTTGTCAAAGGTTGTATAGGGGTCAGGAAGGCAGAGGCCATTGGATTGGGCGATTAAGCTACCACTGGTAATCTTTTAAAGGAAGAGTAAAGGTAATATGTGTAAATAGCTTTTTTTCCTATGATTTTGGTTGAGAAAGATAAGAGAAACATATGATGATAATTGAAGGGTATGGTAGAGCCAAATGAATATTTTTGAAGGATGAATGAGTCTTTCACATGTTGGTAGGAAGCAAAAGCGAAAACAATATATCTAGGGAGATGCTAAATGTTAGAGACAAATAGGGGATTATCTCTGGGGGGCAATCTACCTGAGGAACCTGGAGAAGATGGGACCTGTGGTACAAATAGAGAAGTTCGGCTTGGTCAGGATAAGGACCACCTCCTTATCAGTGACTACAGCAAAGGAGAGAATAGGAGATGATGATGAGAGGGCATTTGTGGATATAGGATTGAGGGGAAGAGGGAGTCCATGAGAAATATCTTTTACATTTTCAGTAAAGTATGAGGTATGGTTCTTGCTAAGAGTGAGGGGAGAAAGGGTAGTGTTGGAGTTTGGAGGGTAGAAGAAAATGTTTGGAATAGAAACTCTGGGGAATGAAAGAATCAATTAGGTCAAAGTAAATAAAGTGCCTTGTTGCAGTGATGGCCAAATTGAGCTTAGATAACTTAAATTTTAGTGAATTTAATCACTGCAGTTGTGTGATTTCATCCAACTACATTCAATGCCATTGTAAATAAGAATGGAGAAGTCAGATCAAGTAAGGAATGAGTGATTGTGTTAAGGCAGTTTCTACCACAAGTGGTTTGCGTGGGGGAGGGGGGGAGAGAAAACATATGAAGGAGTTTTAGGAAGGAAAAAAAGTAGTTCAAGCAAACATTTTTCCTACTCAGTACAGTAACAATATACATTAATGATTTTTCCTTGAGGTCAAGTATGTTGGTCATACATCTCAGTAATTAGTTATATGGATAAAGACACTGACAGTATCAAAACTTCAAGTTACTTGCAAGTGATATATTCACTAAATGAAATATGGATATCCTATATACTTATAGGTTGTTTATAGTTACACTTTATATTACTAGGCCTTCCAATGTCTTTTTTTTTTTTTGGTGAGGCAATTGGGGTTAAGTGACTTGCCCAGGGTCACACAGCTAGTAAGTGTCAAGTGTCTAAGGCTGGATTTGAACTCAGGTCCTCCTGACTCCAGGGCCGGTGCTCTATCCACTACACCACCTAGCTGCCCCCTTCCAATGTCTTTTTGACAAGGATTTATCGTCTATATGGAAGGAAAAAGGAAAGCCTGAACACTTTATTTCAAGAAATCATGAACTAAAACCACACACAGCCAGAATATGAAGAAAAGATAGAAAGAATCCATTGAACTCCTAAAGGAACTGTACTAGGAACAGCCTAAATCCAGATCTTCTACAACAAAGGAAAAATACTACAAGCATCCAGAAACAAGCATTTCAAATACCAACGAACTTGGTCAGGACCACATAAGTTGTTGTAGCTTGTACTTAGTTGTTTTTTTTTTTTTAGAAACAGAATGGTTTAATCGGCATTCAGAATCTACAATTCTTTTTTCTGGTTGTGGAGAACATTCCTTTGGACTTGTCTTGGATCATTGTATTGCTGAGAAGGGCTAAGTCCATCATAGTTGATCATCACACAATGTTGTTGATAAAGTGTACAATGTTCTCTTGGTTCTGCTCATTTCACTCAGCATCAATTCATGTAAGTCTTTCCAGGTTTTTCTGAAATCCATCTGCTTATCATTTCATATAGTACAGTAGTATTCCATTACATTCACATATTACAACTTGTTTAGCCATTTCCCAATTGATGGTCATCCCCTGAATTTCCAATTCTTTGCCACCACAAAAGAGTGTAGCTTGTACTTTGAATGAGAGGGGATCTTGTAACACTAAAAGGCAAAATGATTAGTCTTACAACCAAAATAACTTACCCTATAAAACTGCAGGTTGAATAAAGACACAGAAACATACAGAGAAACAGTTTTATGTAGAAATACATAATAGGGAAACAATTAGAGATAGAGAGGGGCAGTTTAAGAGAGAGGGAATAATCATAGGCAAAACAACTTCCTGATACAGAAAGGGAGTTTAAAAGGAGGAAAAGAAGAAAAGAGCTAGAATCTAGTTTGGTGCTTTAGATTACTTTTTAGACATTTGGGGAATGTTTGAACAAATTGTGGTAGATGAATGTATTGGAATATTATTGTGCCATGAAATTATTTCAGAGACTCCTCGGTAACATGAATTGATAATATAACAAAGTGAGCTGTATGAGGAGAGTGATTTATACTGGGATGGCAACATTGTAAAGAAAAACAACTTTAAAGGATTTAATGACTCTGATCAATGAAATAAACAATATGTTTCCAGAGGACCTATGATAAATCATGTTATCCACCTCCCAGCAGAGAGGTGATGGATTCAAGGTTCTGAGATGACTATTTAAGACACGACTACTATGTGGATTTGTTTTGCTTGATTATGATGATTTGTTACAGTATTTTTTTCTTTCCTCTTTCTCTCAGTTTTTGATTTGAGATGGAGAGGATGGAAACCAGGGAGAAGAAGTTAGAAAAATTGATGCAAACTCCTCCCCCAGACTGGAAAAAAAGAGGACATTGTACCATTTTTTTGTTGTTTTTTTTTAGTGAGGCAATTGGGGTTAAGTGACTTGCCCAGGGTCACACAGCTAGTAAGTGTCAAGTGTCTGAGGCTGGATTTGAACTCAGGTACTCCTGACTCCAGGGCCAGTGCTCTATCCACTGCACCACCTAGCCGCCTCAGGCATTGTACCATTTTAAGAGAACAGAAGGCAGTTCAGAAGTAACTATAGATAAGCAGGACAGTTTTGAAAATAACATAAAATTTAATATCTATATCTTTGAAAAAGCTCTCTTATGAAGTGAAGATTCATGGTCTCATAAGAGATCTCCTTTATGTTTTCTGCTGTGTATGGAAATTTTATTTTTTTGTGTTTAATCTTACACCCCCCCCCCACAGAAAGAGAAAGACATATCCACAAAGAGACATAAAGAGAGTGACAGAGACAGGCAGAGAGACACACATACATACACTGGGAGAGAGAGAGGTAGAGGGAAGAGGGAGAGGGGGAGAGAGAGAGAGAGAGAGAGAGAGAGAGAGAGAGAGAGAGAGAGAGAATCCCATGGTTAATATTTCTATTACACTCTGGCCTGGCAGGTCACAACCGGTATTTTGTGTGCCAAATTTTATACAGAACTTTAATAAGCTACAGAAGAGGATGAATAGAAAGCTGAAAGGTCTTGATAACAGGTCATTTTTAAAAATTATTTTTAATAAACAAAAATAAATTATCTTTCCTTCTCATCTTCCCTGCTAGCAAACTTAAAAAAGATAATTTATCAAGAATATTCATTATCAAGTAAAACATTTTCAACATTGGGCATGTTATATCTATCTTTCTAGATATGTATAAATATATACATACATGCATGCAATACATATTTATGAACATGTATATGCATATTTGTACACACATATGCCTTATTCCATACCCTGTGTTCATTAACCTGTCAGGTTAATGGAAGGTTGGAGTATGCTTCAGGAGTTTGGAAGCATGCTTCATTAGTCCTCTAGAATTATGGTTGGTCATTGTTCAGAGTGCTCAAGACTTTCAGAATTTGTTTTACAGTGCTATTACATAAATTGTACTTCTTGTTCTTACTTCACTTTTTACCAGTTCATACATTTCTTCCTAGTTTCACCAAAATTGTATCTTTTATAATTTCTTATGGCAGAATAGTATTACATTATATTAATATATTATCATTTTCTCAGCTATTCCCCAGTTGATGATGAAATCCTTTGGATTTCAGTCTTTTCTACTCCAAAAAGAACTGTTACAAATATTTTTGTACATATGAATCCTTTCCCCCTTTCTTTGATGTCTTTGGGTTATTGATCTAATAGCATTATTGCTAGATCAAAAGATATGCACCATTTTGTGGGTATAGTTCCAAATCACTTTTTGGAATTTCTGGACCAATTAATGACTCAACCAAAAGCACACTAATGTGCCATAGGCCACACATAACACATAGTAGGACATCAATAAGTATATAATTATTACCACACCCAATTCCAAAACTTCTTCTAACCCTACTCACAAGGTTCTATTTGGTGAAGAAGATAAGAAATGGTGCTGCCAATATGTAGTGGTGTCCCTTAACTCCTTCTCTTTTTATTCATCCCACTTTATGAGACTCTTATCACTAAATTAAGAAAACAACATATGTGCCTGGAGAAAGCACATGAATAGCAAAGGGAATAGAGTGGTGAGGCAGAAAATATTAAATTTCTCTTTGTCCCTACTGCTTGTTTTTATTAGACCCTTTTTTGATTTAGTTTATATCCAAGGGTTTATTTTCATTACTGTGATGGAAGATTTTTATTGCTTCACTCCTTCCCATCTTCTTTCTGTAGAGTGGAGAAAGTAAATAAAGCTTGAGAAAAGTCAGATTTCCAAGAATATATCTATTTCTAGATATTGCTAAAGGTCTTTTCCCCTTACTCCGCTTGGAATTGTAGAATTAAAATCCACTTAAAATTTCTCAGTTCAGTGCATTTTGGCATAATGTAGGAGACTTGGAGACAAAGGACCTTGGTCCTAAGCCCAGATCCATGTGACTTTGGACAAGTCACTGCTTAACTCTGGATCTCAGTTTCTAAGTCTGAAGAAGGAGGGTGGTAGACTAAATGTTCTCCAAGGTAATTTCCCATTTAAAAAATCATTGACTGATACTTATATAATCAGATAAATTCAAAATTTTCTTAAGATTCACAGACTCTCAGAGTTAGAAAGGAAATCAGAGGGGGCAGCTAGATGGCGCAGTCGATAGAGCATTGGCCCTGGAGTCAGGAGGACCTGAGTTCAAATCCGTCCTCAGACACTTAACACTTACTGTCTGTGTGACCCTGGGCAAGTCACTTAACCCCAATTGCCTCACAAAAAAAAATAAATAAAATTAAAAAAGAAAGGAAATCAGAGGTCAAAGCTAATTCAACCCTTACGTGATCAAGAATTTCCTTTCCAACATCACCAATGAGTGATCACCAGTGTCCCCTTGATGACCTCCATTGATTTAGAATATATTTCATTGCAGTCTTGCAATGAATAAAATGCCAGACCTGGAGTCAGGAAGACCTGAGTTCAAATCCAGTCTCAGACACTTACTAGCTGTGTGACTTCGGGTAAGATATTTAATAGCTACCCACTTCAATTTCTTTAGCTATAAAATGGGGATAATAATAACATCTGTTTCCCAGAGTTCTTATGTCCTATAAATTAAATAATATTTGTAAAACTCTTTGCAGACTTTTAAGGTACTATATAAATGCTAGCTGTTGCTTCTTGAGATCACTCAACTCTGTCCAATTCTGGATAACACCAATTATCATTGATAAAGAAGGTTTTCTGTGTTCATCAATAAAGGTCTTCTGTGTAGAGAACCTAAATCTTCCTCTAGGATTTCTACCCATTGCTCCTAGTTTTACTCTTCTGAATCATTAAACAAGTTTAATCATACCTGAAGACAACTATACTGCCCCCTCTTAGAAGTTTCTCATTTCTAGACTTACTATTCCCAATTTCCTCAGCTAATCCTTATATGACATGAGGGACAGTTAGGTGGTAGATAGAGCACTGGCCCTGGAGTCAGGAGGACCTGAGTTTAGATGTTACCTCAGACACTTATTAGCTGTGTGACCCTGGGTAAGTCACTTAACCCCAATTTCCTCATACATCCAGGCCCGTCTCCAATTGTTCTGTTATGTCTCTTGCCACTGGCTCTAGATGACTCTGGAGAATAGAGTGAGGCTGGGAACTTTGCACAGCCCTGCCTCACTTAAATACAATTCACTGCAATTCATGATATCACTTCCTGATGTCTTGTTCCTCTTTGAGAAGGAAGGACAAACAACAACAATATGACATGACCTCCAGTCCTCTCACCATCTTGGTGCCCTCCTCTAGATGTTCTAAGTTTGTCAGTGTCATTCCTAAATAATGGTACCCAGAACTGAGCAGAAAACTCTACATAGGGTCTTGTTCAGGACACTATGTCTCCCTTATTGAAATCAAAGATGACACTCACTTCGCTGCCTCCACCCCCGCCCCCCTCCATGGTCTCACTTGAACAGTTCTGGTGAGAGGTGGTACATATTGAGAACTGGCCTCCAGAGTCAAGGTTAACATCCCATCTCTAACACCTACTGGCTGAGCAAATATTCTGGGCAAGTCACTTGACTTAGTGCCCAAGGGTATTCTCTACAGCTAAAAGCTGCAGAACCATCACTGATTTTCCTTGGCAGAGGGAGTTACAGAGAAGGGTAGGTAAGTCTTAGGGAAGGCTCAGTGAAATCAACTGACTCATTAGGATCATAGCTCATAATAGTCAAAAGCGAGATTTGACCCCAGGATCTTCCTAAATCTAGCACTTTGTTGACTTTACACACCACTTTGCCTCTCTAAAGAAATCATTACTTGCTCTGAATTTCTCAATATTTGACTTTTCCTACTATCAGATTTAAGGCTAGAAAGTACTTTGCTTCAGTGTCAAAAGTCTAAGAAATTTGGTTTGAATGGTTGCTGAAAAATGAACAATGCCCCACAATGACGAGCTTTATTCTGAATATACAAAATCAAAAGTCATTCTGTTATAGTTACTGCTCTACATTTTTCTGTTAGTGGATTGTATCCATCATTATCTCTTCAGCCTATGCTCTGGATCTGCTTTGTTGATTTAAGAAAACCTTTCCAGTACCTCTAAATGCCTTTATCAGCATTCTCTTTTCTTTCTTCTGTCCTCTCTCCCCCCCCACCCCCAATCCTAATTCCTCTATACCATGTTTATTTTCTGATGGCTGTCAAAAAAATCCCTTCTAAGTTTTAAAATAATGATAAAGGTGACAAGAATTAACTCCTCCCAGAGGCATTTGCTTTTGACAAGTAAGAGTGATAGGTCCAAAGTTAGTATTTATTTTGCCTCTATTTGGTGTTGGAGAGGAGAAAGAAATAAATTAGGGAGATCTCCTTTCTTTGTGGACACCTCTGCATAATCCTGTCTTTCATCTTTCTCTTTTAAAATGAGATAGGGAGGCAAGAAAAAAAAAGGAAAAAAAGAAAGTTACTTGATAACTTTATTATGTAATTAAAAGGAATAGAAAGTTGTACATAATAGATTTGCCTTTTCATATACAATCATCTTTTTTTCTATTCTTCTATGTTATGGAAATACTTGTATTATTTCTTACGTTCAGAATAAAATAAATGATGCTGTTTGCTGTTTGACTGAATGTAAAAAAAAATCATCTAGGAAGAAGCAGTGGATAGCGAGAGCTTTCCTCAGTTTCAGGAAGGCCCGGGTTCCAGTTCTACTTCTGAGACATACTGCCTGTTGAATTTGGGCAAGTCAATTAGCATTCCAGTGGTCAGGATGACTCTGCAAGATTAAAAATTACAGAGAATGTGCAGACTTGTATATACAGTGAAGAAATTCCTCATTGGGAACTCCCTATGCCAATGATATCACAGGTATAGTTCCTGTCCTTTACTCTTAAAGACAAAAAACCAAAACTGTTTTATTGATGCTCTTTTCTTCTTTTTTTGTGGGGCAATGAGGGTCAAGTGACTTGTCTGGGGGTCACACAGCTATTAAGTGTCAAGTATCTGAGATCAGATTTGAACTCAGGTCTTCCTGAATTCAGGTCCAGTGCTTTATCCACCGTGCCACCTAGCTGCCCCTTCATGCTCATTTCAAACTAAGGTGTTACTTCCCTTACTCTCTCAACCATCCTTATAACAAAGAAGTTGTTGTTGTTGAGTTGTTCTAGTTATATCCTATTCTTTGTGACCCCATCTGGGGTTTTCTTGGCAAAGATACGGGAGTGGTTTTCCATTTCCTTCTTCAGCTCATTTTACAGATGAAGAACTGAGGCAAACAAAATTAAGCAACTTACCCAGGTCCACACAGCTAGTAAGTGTCTGAGGCCAGATTTTAATTCAGGAAGATGAATTTTCCTGAGTCAAGGCCTGGCACTCTATCCACTGCCCCTAACAAAAAAGTACAGTTAAGAAAAAAATAAATCAACATATTACTGGTATCTGACAATATCTACCATATTCTGCCCCCCCCACAACCACCATCTTCTTGATGTCATTCATTATTGTTTTCCTTTTATTGCTATCACTTAGGTATCTTGTTTTCCTTGTGTTTATTGTACTCTGTAGTATACATGTTCATACTTGTTTAGACAAGTTTTCCCAATTATTTATTAATTTAAAAAATAATCATATTTATGATATAATAATATTCCATTACATTCATAGATGACAATTTGTTCATCCATTCCCCAGCTGACGGACTTCTACTTTCTTTCCATTTTTTTGCTATCACAAAAAATGTTGAGATAAATATTTTCATATCTATGGGGTCTCTCTCTGTCTTTGACCTTATGTGTGCATGCTCTGTAGTGATAGTTTTGGGTCGAAGGGATATGTAGTTTGGTGACTGTTCTAGTATAATTCCAATTTGCTTTTTTAGCATTGGATTACACATTAGTGTTCCTGTCTTGCTGAAGTTCCTCCAACATTTAACATTTTAATCTTGTGTTTCCTTTGCCATTCTTTTCCTACTCATACTTTGTTTCCTTTGTGGTTAACTTGGGTTGCTTTTGGAGCTGTAGTTTCTGGGAGTGGGAGAAGACATCAGGGTTGCCATCCTTCCCTTCCTCTTAGCTCCTAAGAGTAAACAAACTAAAGAGTAGAATGTATATTTGCATCCTATTCTACCAGGAGGTTTGTCCTTTTTTTTTTTTTTTTTTTTTGGCAGGGCAATGGGGGTTAAGTGACTTGCCCAGGGTCACACAGCTAGTAACTGTCAAGTGTCTGAGGCTGGATTTGAACTCAGGTCCTCCTGAATCCAGGGCTGGTGCTTTATCCACTGTGCCACCTAGCTGCCCTGGGTTTTTCTTTTTAAGGGAATATTTGGGGTTGATTCTTTTATGCTAAGTGATTTACCCACAATCAAGTTTCCCTGCATTACTCCTGCTTCATTTTTTATTTTCCTTGCTTCACATATGGTTTGAATGGCCCAGGATTTTCCATAAACAAAGTTTGGATTTGAGTTTTGGTTCCTCAGATTTTAGGAATAATGTGACATTACACTTTCTGTGTTTCTCCTACTTATCTGTGATTCTCAGACTGAAATAACAACTTCTTCCAGTATAAGCACTGTCTTGCCTCTAGGCTTACAAGGGTCATAAAGTAAGACCACATGAAGAATTTAGCACTCAGGATACAAAATAACCAGAGCACAAATAAACAGGCAGACAAGTGTCATTGTGTCTTTGCCCAGTTGCCTTCTTGGGGTTGTCTTTCTAATGCAGAATTTCCTATCTGTCCCTCCCCATCCCTAGCCCCTTTGTGACTGAGCAGAGAACTCACCAATGCTTCTCTTTGAGGGGCTTTGTAAACAATATCACATTAATTGTAACCTTTGTAGATTTTTAAATTAAAATATAAACTTGTGTATCAGAATGGTAACAAAAGGAATCAATATTCTTATATATTCACTTTACAATATGCTGCTTATATTTTCTTGAATTTTAAAATTTCAACATCTAGGAACAACAAAAAAAATAGAATAATGGCTACTACAACACATAAATAAAAATGCATCATTCCACTTTCCTCCCCTTGTCTAGCTCAAATTGATACTTGCTACACCTTTCATTTCACAGAATCTCAGTAACATACTGAATACTTCATGGTCACCATCTGAATAGCTTCCGTCTGTAAGGTGGCTAAGATTCTAGCTAGACTGTCTAAAAATCTATTGAGTGGTCGCCAATAAATAAGAAGCTTTAGCAAGAGTTTAGACTTTTAAGCATTTATTAAGGAACATAAGAATTTGGTGAAGAGAGAGAAAGAGGCCTAGATTCATCTATCTACCTCAGGGAGCCAGCTCCACTTGAACCAAGGTCCTGGGTGCAAAGAGAGAGAGAGAGCAAGCGAGAGAGCGAGAGAGCGAGAGAGCGAGAGCGAGAGCGAGAACGAGAGCGAGAGAGAGAGAGAGAGAGAGAGAGAGAGAGAGAGAGAGGGCGCCTTCTTTATCCCACAAGCCTCCTGTGAAAACTGGGAACATCCCATCCACACGCACACACAGCTCCAAGTTAATTGGCCGGTAGCTTTGATCGCCAGTACCCACAAGCAAACATCACTTCCTGACGCCAAGGAACTGACCTTCCAAGCCACACAGCTTGCCCTCAGATGCCTTCCCCTCATGGTGGAGCTTTCCTACAGTATCTTTCCAGCAGGGGCGTCACTCCAATTTTCACAATGCACAGAAGAAAAGAACTTCAGAACTGTCCCCAGCAGAGTTTTGACCTGGGCTTGAATCCTGTTACCCTGTCACCTTTAGAATTTTTATCATCTTAAGAGAGATTGTGTGGCATAGCAAATATAGTACTGGGCTTGAAGTCAGGAAGACCCGGATTCATATTATTTCTAGCTCTGAGCATCATGTCACCTCCCTGAACCTCAGTCTCCTCAGCTATAAGACTGGAATAACACCCAGCACCTCTTTCAAATGAGAATTAAATGAAAGTATATGTAAAGCATTACATAAATATCAGTGATTATTATTCTTGAGGGAAAGTCACTTTTTTTTCTGGGCCTCTGTTTTCTTATTTGTAAAATGGGAGTAACAATGCCTATCTCATAGGATAGGTTTTCTATATAAAAGTATTATATAAGTATTAAGAGGTAGTATTTTTTGAGAAAAGTCACTTTGCCTCTGTGGGTCTCAGTTTTCTCATCTGTAAAATGAGAGAGTTGGATTATATTATTGCTAGGGTTCATCAAAGTGCTAAAATTCTGTGACTCTAGGCTGCTGAATACCAAAGAACTTGATTTTTATACTATTTTCTAACTTTAACCTCTCTTCTTATTTTATCTTATCATTAAGAGATTACCTTGAAAAAGTAAAATACTACCAATTGTTAAGATTTCTCCTCTGGTCCTTTGTACCCACCATTCTCCTTTTACTAGCTCTATGCTCTGGATTCTCCTTCTCTTTAACTATTTTAAATGGTAATGTTGATCTCTAAATGTTTTGTTTTGTTTTGTTTTGTTTTGGTGAGCCAATTGGGGTTAAGTGACTTGCCCAGGGTCACACAGCTAGTAAGTGTTAAGTGTCTGAGGCTGGATTTGAACTCATGTCCTCCTGAATCCAGGGCCATGCTCTATCCCCTGTGCCACCTAGCTGCCCCCTCTAAATGTTTTTTTGATTAGGCACCTGAATACTGAAAACATTTTGCACTTGTATCTCCAGTATGTTTACATTTTTCTGTTATATACATAATACAATAATTATAATATGTATACAACAAAATAATTTTATGTTTTATATATATATATATATAATTTTATTACCCTAGGTATGCATTATTTACACATGAGTTTGCTAACATTGTACACACTATGAAACACAAAATTAGATATTAAAAGATAAGATGGAGATGAAATAAGCAATATTTGAAAATCATTTTACATTTCATTTGTAAAATAGTAAATAGAGGCAATGTGGCATAGTGGATAGAAATGTGGCCTTGGTGTCAAGAAAACCTAGGTACGTGACCTTGGGTAACTCATTGGTGCCTAGTGCCTTGTTGTTGTCATTGTTGTTATTCAGTCATTTCAGTGGTGTCCAACTCTTTGTGATCTCATTTTGGGTTTTCTTGGCAATGATACTGGAGTTATTTGCTATTTCCTTCTCTAGCTCATTTTACAGATGAGGAGACAGAGGCAAATAAGGTTAAGTGACTTGCCCATAGTCACACAGCTTATAAGTGTCTGAGGCCAGATTTGAACTCCCCATAAATCTGTATTATTTATGGATTATATAATAATATACAAGGTGCTAACTTGCATCGATAGAAGGTCCTTCCTTTCTTGTTGGTCCTCTTAGCAATGGAATCATATATCCAGTTTCTATATCTTTCCTTATTAATGATTCATAAAAATAGATCTGCTTCTGGCCCAGGGGGATACAGGTGCCCCCTTCTCAGTAAGAGGGTAGAGCATCTAAAGAGAAGGCTCTTCCTCTTTCTCATACTGTGGCTCCTTATTTTGTTCCCACCTTGGATTCCAGAAAATAACAATTTAAACAGTAGGTATGGGTCACATCTGGGTTTTTCCCATTGAAGTTATAGGAAGCTAATTATTTCCTCCACATTAAAAGAAATGCTTAGGGACAGCTAGGTGGTGAAGTGGATAGAGCACCAGCCCTGGAGTCAGGAGGACCTGAGTTCAAATCCGGATTCAGACACTTAAGACTTTTGACCCTGGGCAAGTCACTTAACCCCAATTGCCTTACCAAAAAATAAAAAATAAAAAGAAGAAAGAAATGCTTAAAACAGCAATATTTATAAAGACCCACCAACAAAGGTTTGAAATATGAAATGGTAACCTATAACTCCTATTTTGTCCTATGTAACCACATAGGTTGATACTTAAAACATTAAAATAAGGCATGTAGTAGGACTATTGAATAGGTTTTTCACCTTCCCCTTAGCTCTGGGTAGGAGGGTTTCTTGTCTCATTTGCCAGTCTTCTTTTTATGCATTCCTCCTTTTCTGCCCCCTTGGGGATCAAGGGATTGCTGGGTCATGCTACATCTACTTCAGCTATGACCTTGAGCACCTGGATTGGCCCAGTTCTGCTCCACATGTTCCATGGGGTGTGCTCTAGTCAGAGAATATGTGGGTATGTGTGGGGGCTGACATTTATGATTACCTCCTTTACCTTTTTTGCTCTCCCTAAAAATATTTCTAAATGCTTTCTTTTCCCAGCATTTTTCTCAGTACCTTGCAAGGGAAAGGATATAGGACTGGGACCTCTGATTATATTGCCTCAGTAAGAAGAGTGTGTCCTACTCAGAAATCAGGCTGAATGGGTAAGGGGATTAGAGGAGCAGGAATCATGCTGCCTCTGTGTGAGAAGTAAAGGGAAGCTTGGGGCTGAGACCTGCTTCCCTGAGTAAAGGGAATATGCCTGGGGTGTGGGACCAAGGGAGGGAGAAGACTATGAGGTACTTAGAGTGGGGTTGGGGCCTTGAGGTAAGCCAAGTGGGACTGGGACCAGTCTGGTGTTCCAGATCACTATCTCTCTTATTGTTCTGTCATTGTCCTGCTCAGCTGTACTAGAACACCTCCACCTGCCTCTACATCCTACTCTCCTCCCCCAAGGTTGAAAGATTTACACAACTGCTTGTTCTCTCTGCATGGTTGTCAGAAGTTCTTCTGCTATTATCTCTCATAGCTCTCCCTCTCAGTGGCACCAAGCTCCCCAAATTAAGTCCCTCCTTCCCCTGTGGTGGAACTTTTCACCTTCTCCCAAATCACTTCATGCTCAAAGTGGTGGTGCCTCTCCCCTCCTGTTCTAAATGTCAGTTGGTCACTCCGGATGGTCCGTGATCACCCACAGAAGATGCTTAGATACTGTTGACTAAATTCCTTCTCCTTATTATTTGTAAATGCATCATCTTCCCCCCAGATCATTTCAGTGCATGACACTGGCCACGAGGGTGATGGGTTTGTTTCTGAGACCAGTCCTACACCAATAATGAGGATGGGGCACAAACCCTTTTCCGGTTAGTTTGAACTGTACCCTTGGGGTTCATCTCATTTACCCCTCAAGTGAACATATCTACTATATTTAGAGCACCCTTGCAAAGGTTCTCTGCTCCAAGGTCCCTCACTTATGCTTTTGGGGTTAAGAACAGAATTTACCTTTTAGGTCTTAACTCCTTAGAGATTAGGATATGTTGGGTATGCTGCTTGACTTCATGATTTGTTCTGTTAAAATCATGAGCATCTGCTGATGAACAGGATTCTAAACTTTTGTGACTGACTTGCTCACAGATTGCTAGAATATGTGTTTATATAGACAGATTCTAGCTAATGCATTACTTTGTCCATCTCCTTTTAAAAGGGATTACAGAAATGAGCAAGTGGTTTTAATAAAAAGAGTGCACATCTTCTATTAAGTCTTTCCATCCATTTCTAGAAAGCTTTTTCAAGATTTTTTTGAAATCATGAACCTTAAGACAGAAGCCAGAAAAAAAGTCATGCCTTTCTCTGCATACTTCCTTTCTGCTTACTGCTATATGACAGATTAAGGGGGACCATATTCTATCTTCTAATTGCTAATTAAAGCCTTCATGTTTGAATGCTGGGTATTCCAGAAAAACAAAGGAAGATTAAAAGAATATTGTGTGGGATTATTAGGTCCACTTTTAAAATATATTATTTGGCATGATTTATTTTGCTATTTTAACTCTAGGGTATTGAACCTTAGGTTTTGCTTTGATATATGAGAGTGAGAAACAAACATGTTAATTCCTTTTTCATCTCTGAAAGACATTAATGTGTATTAATATCTGAGCAAGAATTTGGTTAGGCCCCCACTTTCCTAACATACCCTTTAATCATTTGTGAGGGGGGCTGGGGTGTGTGATGTGGAGGTGGGTGTTGGAGAGAGAAAGGGAGAAAGATGCTTCAGTTTCAGAGGGGCCTGGAGGCACAGTTTCACAGAGAGCTGTTTCCATGGTAGTGCTATGGAAACTGGGTTCTCTTGCTCACTCCTTCTTAGGTTGGAATTTCAATGTTTCATATTGCCTTGGCTCCAAAAAGCCAACCAAGTTCATCCAATCTGAACAGAAACTGTCATTGTAACCTCTCAATCTCATTGTTCTGGGTACCTATGAATAGGAAATTAAAGGGTAAATTTAAAAAAAATGAATAGCTCTGGTTCCCAAATTCTAGAAAGAATTCCAAACCCTTTCTATCTCCCCTTTGAAGAAAGAAGTTGGTTTAAAATTCCATTATTTGTCATTTCCATATGGCTTCTGCTCTTCATTATCTTTCAGAACTTCTCTCTTATCTATATAAAGGTCAAATTTCATTGCCTGACAGTTAAGGCCAACCATAAAGGTGCTAGTTGACCTTTTTAATCAAGGTTATATTATAACACCTCCCTTCTCCTTAATCTAAAGCTTTCACCAAACCAGGGAATTGTATGTCCCTTGAACATTCTCCCTACTCTCTTACCTCCATTTCTTCTATTGGTTCACCTGTTGAATTGAGAGAAATGCTATGGATGTATCTTACCTAGAGCCATTTCATACCATTTTTGTGGAGAAGATAGAGATATGGATAGACAATACTCTGTTTTCATGACCTGAGGAATCTTTAGATGGCTAGATTCAGAGTGGTGAATACTTCATTCATGTCAGGCAGTCTCCAACCTGATAACTCAGAGATCTCTGCTTATTTAATATTTTTATTAGTGGATTGGATAAAGGGAAAAGTAATGTTTTTTAATGGAAAAGACTGATGACACAAAGCCAGGAGTAACAGCTAACACACTGGATGACAGAGTTGTAATAAAAAAAATTTATTAGGTTTAAATTCATTAGATGAAACTCATTAGCAATAAATGTTAAGTGCTACAGTTGAATATAAAAAGTCCTACCTTCAGAAATATGAGATGGGAAGACATTATTAGCTAGCAGCTGTTCTGAAAAAGATCTGGGAATTTTAGTGGACTGCAAGCTTGATAGCAGTCATCAGTATGATGTGGCAGCTAAAAATATCAATGTGACCTAGGATAGCATAAGAAAGGTTATAACTTTTTTTTTTTTTTTTTTTTTTTTTTTTTTGCGGGACTATAGGGGGTTAAGTGACTTGCCCAGGGTTACACAGCCAGTAAGTGTCAAGTGTCTGAGGCTGGATTTGAACTCAGGTCCTCCTGAATCCAGGGCCGGTGCTTTATCCACTGTGCCACCTAGCTGCCCCCCCGGGTATAACTTTTAGGAATGGAGAAGTGCTAATTTTACTGTGCTCTGCCATCATCAGGAATATTGTAATCAGTTTGGGGTACCATGGTTTAAAAAGATGCATGGATCAGGTGGCTAGTGCCCAGATGAGGGCAGCCAAGATAGCAAGGAGCTCAAGGTACATGCCATATAAGGATTGATTGAAGGAATTTGGGATGTTTAGTTAAGGTAGCTGAAGAGGGGTAACTCAGCATAACTTGGTAGCTACTTTTCTATATTCGAAGAGTCATTATGTGAAGGAGACCCAGAGGGTTGAACCAGTAGCAATACAGGGAAGTTAAAATGAAGCAAGGTTAGGCTCAATGTCAAAAAAAACCTTCCTAACAATTAGAGCTGTCCAAAAGAGGAATTGGCTGCCTCAAAAATTTGTGGGGTCTCCTTCCTTAGAGATCTTCATGCAGAGGTTGGAACACCTGTTATTACGAATGTAATAGTGGGGATTCCTATCAGTATAAAAATTAGACTAGATCAGAAGTTAGTAAATTATGACCCAAGGGCCAAATTCAGCCCTCAGACTGTTTTGTTTTGTTTTGTTTTGTTTTAGTTTTGTTTGGGGTAAACAGATAATTATAAAGCTGATTTTTTAGTAAAAGGTGAGATATTTGTAAAAATGATTTTAATTCTTTATCAGTACAAAGACAAAGGCTAGATATGGTAATAATTTGTTGACCCCTGAACTAGAAAGTCACTGAGATACTTCCAAACTCATAGATTCTATAATTCTATTAATTCCTCTCCAAATGTAACTGAAATTTAACTTTTTTAAAAATGAAACCTTCCTTAATCTCCTAAATTTTTAATGATCTTTTCCCCTTTGGAACTCACCTAGTACATTGTTGGGGCTGCACTTCTAATGCACTTGTCATGTATTACTTTGTATTAATCAGGGAATGTATATAACTACTCTCTGGCCTTATTTTCACAGAGTAAGTCTGACTACATTCCCTCTCTCCCTATCCCTGCAAAGTTCAAGAAGTCTCTCTCCAATGCTATTACTTTGAACCACCATTCCCAAGTGTGGTCCCCCAAGTGTCAGTCACTAGTAATTAAGCCCCACTTACATTTAACCTATTAACATTAATTGGCATTTCTAAATGGATATTTACTGTGAGGATAAGAACAGAAATGCAAACATTCTCCATTCCTCCAACACCTAGGGGAACATTCTTTCCTATACCACCTTGATCCCTGGGTAACTCTAATTCTTAGGAAGCTTTTCCCTAAGGTGAATCTAAATCTTTATCTCAGCAACTTCCATTTCTGACCCCTAGAATACACTGACAGTCTAATATTTCTTCCAAATTATAGGCCTTCAAAATCTTGAAGACCTCTAATCATGAGCCTCCTAAATTTTCCTTTTAGGCTAAATGTTCTTTGCTCAGACCTTACATGACATGATCTGGAGACCTTTTATCATACTAGTTTCCCTGCTCAACATTCTCTCCAGTTTGCCAGTGTTCTTTATTCAAGGCATCTAGTGCCTTAGATATGAGCTAGTGGTATATTAGATAGAGCTGGACTTAGAAAGATCTGAGTTCAAGTCTGGCCTCAGATACATACTAGTTGTGTAACCTTGGACAAGTCACTTAATTTCTTTCTGCTTCAATTTCCTCATGTGTAAAATGGGGACAATAATAGCACCTACCCCACCAGATTATTATGAGGATTAAATGAGATAATATTTGTAAAATTCTTGGTAAACCTCAAATTTTTATATAATCATTTTGTTATTATTTTTACTACTAGTAATTATTACTATTATTACTACTACTAGTCATAGCAAAATCTAATCCCCCAAACTGGACATGGTATTCAGATACAGGCTGAGCAGTAAAGAGGACATCAAGGTTCTAACTTTCTTATTTCTGGACACCGTGACCCTTTATGTAACTTGTCATGTTTTGTTTGTTTTGGGGTTGCCATATTGTATCTCATATTGGGTATGCAGCCTACTAAAACTTCCTAACCTTTTTCATATTAACCTCTATCTAGCCATGCCTCTTCCATTTTATACTTGGTTGATTTTTTTGAACCCAGTTATAAAACTTGACATTTATCCTTACTAACATGTAACTCATTAAATTTGGCCAGCTCAGTTCCAATCTTTTGAACCTTTATGAGCCTTCACTCTGCCATTCAATGTGTTGGCTTTTTTTTTTTTTTGCCAAGTTTTGTTTCATTTGCAAATTTGAAGAGCACGTCATACATACTTCAATACGAAGCTGGGCTAAAAATGTTAACTAGAACACAGCTAATCACAGATCCCTGTGGGAATTCCACTATGTCTCTTTTCAAATGGACATAAAACCTTAAAGCTTACTCCGTGTGTTTTGCCACCTAATAGTACCTGGAACATAATAGGTGCCTGAACCAGTGCCTGGAACATAGCTTAATAAATGTTTATTGAATTGAATTGAATTGTATCCACCAAATTGTGCTTTCTTTTATCCTACATCTCTGCATTTTTATCTCTAAAAGAATGTTTTGCTAAAATCTATGTAAGCTACAACATTCCTCCAATCAAATAGTCTAATAACTATTAAAAATCGAAGTGGTTAGTCTATCATGACCTTGTCCTTGATCAACATTTCCTTTTCTAGCTGTTCACTAATAATGACTTAAATAAGATGTTCTTTAATCTTGCTAGCAATCAGGCTAATTGGTTTCAGTTTTCAGATTGGACTTTGCCTTCTATGGAAATCAGGACATTTGCTCTCCCCTAATCCTGTAGTCCTCGATTTCCCATTATATTTCAAAGATCATTGTCATAGAGCAGCTAGCACATTTGCCCTAGCTAGCGTCTAGTTCTTTCAGTGCCCTGGCACCTAGTTCATCTGGGTTCATTGAACACATAAAAGACTCTCTTCCAATTTTCTTTTATCTCCTGGGTTTCAAATGCATTTTTGTTCCATCTTTTCAAGTCCAAATATTTCCCTGGGGGACAAAAACAACAACAACAAAAAAAACCCTACAAGAAATATACTAACAGGATACTTCTTCCTTTTCTTTGTCATTTATTATAATTGCTCCATCTACTTTTAGTAATAAACATATCTTTACTTTAATTCTCTTCCTTTACATAACATACCTAACCTCCCCAACACCAAAACCATTTTTGTTGCCCTTATCTTTCCTTGTCAACTTCAGTTTATTTTAGACTGGAGCATTTCTGACACTATTTCTAAGGAGCAGGTTACTCCCTTTCTCAAAAAACCCTGGTGGCTCCGTATTCTCTCTAGGACAAAAATGAAACTCCTTGGTTTGGCTTTTAAAGCCCTTCACTGTTTGACTCCAGCCTACTCTATCAGGCTTATACTGTATACATTACCCCTTTTCAGATTCTCAACAACCTGGCTTATTTGATGTTCCTCAAATTACCTAGCATGGTACCTTGCATCTTATGGCTGTTTAAAATGCTTATTGGAATGAATTAGATTGAGAGACATATAAAGGTGAGATTTTAAAGGTAGATAGTGCCAGATTGTGAAGAACCTGGAATTCCAGGTCAAGGAGTTTTTGGATTTTATTCAGTAGGCAGTGGGAAGTCACTGAAGGGTGTGTGTGTGTGTGTGTGTGTGTGTGTATGTAGAGGAGTTATGTGATCAAGTATATCCATAAAGAATATTAATTCAAATGTGTTGTGAGAGGAAGAAAGGTAAATCAAGCACCAGGCTGGGGAGAATAGTTAGAAGGCCATTCTAATGCTCCAGATAATAGGTAATGACAACCTGAACTAGGGCTGGTGTTAGGCAGTGGAAAGGAGATAGATATTATGCTCTTTCTGCAGGAAAATTGACACCGTTTGGCAGCTTACTGGTTATGGGAAGAGAAAGGTATTATAGAAGCCAAGGAGGAGAGAGGAGTATCAGTAAATAGGGAGCATGATCTGAAATGCCAAATGAATCAGAAAAGTCAAGAAGGATGAGGGCAGAAAAGGCCTTTGTATTTGGCAGCTGAGGTCATAAGTGACCTTTGAAAAAGTAGTTTCAGTAGAGTAGTAAATATAGAAGAGACAGATTTCAAGGGGTTGAGGAATTCCAGTTCTGTTTTATACCATTCCTATAAACTTGAACCTATACCATTCCTATAAACTTACCCCATCTAGACCTCAGTTTCTTCATCTGTTAAATTTAATAAATGGACCTTATGTTAAAGTAGTCTTATCAAATGTAAATTACTCTTTCAGTTCACTTCTCTGTGAAAGCGACAATAAAATTGTTATCTTAAGTTGGGGAATAGAAGGATCAAGGGAAAGTTGTTTATTGTATTGGGAAAACAAGCCTGTTTGTAGACAGAAAAGGAGTAAGAGACATAGAAACATGAGAGAAAAGAGATGACTGAAGGATCAGGGTTCTGGAGGATGTAGGAGAGCCTGGAAGTCAAGGGAAGATAGAGCCAAGGGATGATATGGTGAAAGGAAGATAGGGAGGGATTAACATTAGCTAGGATTAGGGATTTATCTTCTTCCTAGAGCACGAAATATTGAACACTGGGGAGTGAAACACTGATAGTTTTGAGGTGTAAAGGAGGGGAGGGACCTCTGTTGGATGGCCATGATGTTCTCAGTAAAATAAGAGGTGAGGACATCTGCTGTCAACAATCGTGGGACTTGGGATGGATGAATAGAATAAAGGAGCTTGAGAAAGAGGACAAAGCTTGGAACCATATCTGTGGGGAATATAACATATAGCCAATACAATTTTATTAGGATTCCTCAACAGGAGTGAGGGTCCAGCTGAAGCTAGAGGAAAGGAATGAAGAAGAAGCATTTGTTAAGCACCTACTATGTGCCAGGCACTGTGAAAAGCACCTTATAAAAATTATCTCATTGGATTCTCACAACAACCCTGCCAGGTAGGTGCAATTATCATTGCCATTTGGGAAAAATGAGGCAAGCAGTAGTTAAATGTCTTGCCTGAGGTCACATGGCTAGTAAGTATCTAAGTCTGGCTTTGAACCCAGGTCTTCCTGACTCCTGGCACAGCACTCTATCTACTGTATTACATAAACTGCTCAGGTTATACGGAAGTAGGAAGGCAATGCTGAAGAAGTTTCATGAATTGTGAGGTTAGCTATTCATCAAATGGTATTGAAATTTGTTGAAAGGGTCTTGTTTTTCTTTTTCTTCAGTTTTGGGAGGTGGAATTGGAGTTGGGGGCGGGGCATAATCTAGTGACAGAGTTACCAAAAAGAAAAAAAAAAGAAAGAAAAGTCATCTAAGCTTTTTTTTTTTTTTAAACATACAGAAGAAGCAGAAGATCATACAGAAACACAGGACAATTTTGAAAGTTTCATG
This sequence comes from Dromiciops gliroides, assembly GCF_019393635.1. Taxonomy (NCBI): domain Eukaryota; kingdom Metazoa; phylum Chordata; class Mammalia; order Microbiotheria; family Microbiotheriidae; genus Dromiciops; species Dromiciops gliroides. The sequence continues at coordinate 193,091,205 of NC_057865.1, forward strand.
TTGAATTTGTTACACAATGGGAAGATCAAGAGTTTTATGGTTTCATGTACAACTCTCTTGCTTTGATCTGGTATTTATTACATTCTGAATGAAATTTTAAAAATGAATATTAAATTTGTTGAGGTTGATCTATTGTGGTTGTTATTTGTCCTTTGTTCTCAAAGAGGACCATGACACTGGGAGGTCACTTACTCTCTCCTCCAGAGCCATCTGGGTCCAGTGGCAAGATAGATATAAGGCCGAATGGAGATGGCCCTGAATGTTTGAGGCAATTGGAGTTAAGTGACTTGCCCAGGGTCACACAACTAATAAGTGTCAAGTGTCTAAGGCTGGATTTCAACTCAGGTCCTCTTGATTCTGGGGTACTGCTAGGCCACCTAGCTGCCTCTTATTGGTGATAGAGTGGAACAGAGGTTAGTGATCTATGTGATCTTGACCACTTTTAGAAGCTGAGAACCTGAAGAAAAGAAAAAGAACACTTAAGAGAGACATTTTAACTGTCTTCAAGTATTTTAACATTTGTCATATAGAATAGGGGTTAAACTTGATCTGCCCCCAGAGGTTAGAACTCAAGCAATGAGTGAAAATTGCAATGAGTGAAAATTACTTGTTGTTCAGTCCTTTTTTGAGGGGTAGGGAAATGAGGGTTAAGTGACTTGCCCAGGGTCACAGAGCTAGTAAGTGTAAAGTGTCTGAGGCCGGATTTGAACTCAGGTCCTCCTGAATCCAGGACCAGTGCTTTATCCACTGCACCACCTAGCTGGCCCTTATTCAGTCCTTTTTGAAAATCTGTGACCCAATTTGAGGTTTTCTTGGAAAACATACTGAAGTGGTTTGCCATTTCCTTCTCCAGGTCATTTTACAAATGAGGGAACTGAGGCAAATAGGGTTAAGTGACTTGCCCAGAGTCACAAAGCTAATAAACATCTGGGGTCAGATTAGTATTCAGGAAGATGAGTCTTTCTGACTCCAGAGCTGTCACTCTATCCCCTGTGCCATTTAGCTGCCCCATCTAAATGTGGAATGGACCAGTCAATTTAGAAGCAATGAATTCCCTTTGCCTAGAGGTTTTCAAGTGAAGTCTGGATAACAACTTGTCAGGACAATGTACACATAATTCTTGGTCAATGAAGTGTTGAATTAGATGGACTCCAAAGAACCTTCTGGCTCTGAAATTCCATAATCCACTTATCTGAACTTTGAAGGATGAAAAAAAAATAATTCAAGTATGGTGACCAAAGAATGATCTAGGAGAAGGAACTCTTAAATCTTAGATTCCAGGGCAAATGGTTTTGAGTATGTACTTGATAAAAAGTCAGCTCCCAGTTAATTTGAAGAGGTCTAAAAAAACACTGGAGTAAATGGAAGAAGGGTAGTTTGTTTATAATTAAGTGATGGTTTCAAAAGACACAGTGGAATAGGTTAGGAGAGTGGGAAGCAGACCTAGAATGGGGATGGAAATTATCTGAATAAGGGTAGTTAAATCCTCCCCATACTTCACACATACAGTAATTTTAAAATGGGTCTTTCTGACCCATTTTCTATTTGCTACAGCACCGGTGGGTTAAGCACTGTACCTAGAATCAGAAAGACCTGAGTTCAAGCCTCACCTCAGGCACTTACTAGTTTTGTGACCTTGGACAAGTCATTTAACCTCCATTTTCCTCAGTTTCCTCAACTGTAAAATGAGGGTAATAATAGCATCTTCCTCACAAGATTTTTTTTTAAAGGATAAGATGAGGTATTGGTAAAGCACTTAGCACAGTGTAATGCACATAGTAAGAACTTAACAAATTCTTGTTTCCTTCCTCTCCTCCAGACATGAAAGCACATATCTAACCATTTCACTAATCTATTGAAGGCTCTGTGTTGGCTTTGTATTACCTGTAGGATGTACTATTAGTGCTTTTGCATTTTAAGCCTCTTACAATCTCCATGCTGACTTTGCATACATATCTCAAATGAATTCCCCAGCTCATTCACTGTGTTGCAGCCAAACTGGCCTGCTTTCTATGCTCTGCACAATACATTCCATCTCCATCTCTGCACCTTTCCATAGGCTGTCCCTCATGCTCGGAATGATCTTTCTGCTCCTCCTTACCATCGTCTGGAAAAATTACTAATCAAGTAGAATTTAACAAATGCCCACTGTGTGCCAAATGCAGTGCTGGGATTCAAAGGGAAAAGTCAGATTTTAACTTCAGGATCTTTGGCTTCCTTCAAAGAACATCCCAGGTGCCACATTCCACAGAAAGGTTTTCCTAGTCCCCCAATTGTTAGTGTTCTCCATCTCACTCTTGAAATTATGCAATTTAAATTTACTTTGCATATGCCTATCTGTTTGCTTATCTCATTTTCCTATTAGAATGTAAGCTCCTTGAGATAAGTTCTGCTTTGTTTGTGCCTTTTTAATCTCTAGAACCAATCACAGTACCTGGAACTTGGTAGGCACTTAATAAATGCTAATTGAATGGACTAGATTTGAATTGATGTGAATGAGGGCATAAATAACATTTCAGAGCATTGCTTCCTGCTGTAACACATGAACTATGGGATGCCTAAGGGGTCCCAAATCCACATATGTACCAAATGTTGCCATCATATCTTCCCAATCAATACTTACTAATAGTAGAAAAACTGGCATGTGAGATTCTGTTAACTATTTTGACTTAAAAAAATGTTCTGCTCAAAAAGGTTGGAAACCACTGCTGTGGAGTTTTTCTTACTTTCTACATTCTCACAAAAGTACTCCTAGAGATTCTTTTCTAGGACATGAATTCATCTTTGATAGAGTCACCCTAGATTTTTTTCGATTCAAATATTTCTTGTGCCAGGCCCTGTTCTAGATGCTGTGAAGGATATGAAGATAAGCATATTGCAACTCTAGAAACTGAAAAGCCTTAGAAATAATTGGTCTAATTCCTTTGTTTTGTAGATGAGGAAACAGAGACTGAGAAAAGATTAACTGGCTTTTATTTTTTAAAAAAATCTGATCAAATGCCAAATAAAATGAACATTTCCGTATGCATTATCCACAAAATCGCAAATATCTATTCTGTAGAACTTGCTTTTCTTTCAAAGTAGATAATAAATTCAACATGTAACCTTCAAAGTTTATCCTGTTTGTGGTTTCTTCTGATTTCTCCCTCTGATCTCTTCTCATATTGTTTTTGGTAGTGGTGGTGCTATCCCCATTTCCCCCTCTCCTCCCTGTTCTCCCCTCACCTTAAATGAAAAAAGAAAAAAAGGAAACCTTTGCAACAAATATGCACAGTGAAGCATTTGCTCTGGGGCTACTCTCCCCACACTCATTTATCCTGGCAGGCTGGGTCCCCAGATCTGTATCTAGCTTTCTTTAGGATTCTGGAGATTCCTGAGGGGCTGAGGCAGGGCTTGTTTCTAATACTGTAGATCATGATCTTCCTCTCTCCCTCCCCTTGCCCTCTGTATGGCTTACCCATTGATTATCATTTGATATCAATTACCCAGACAGGCTTAATTCATGTTTAGAAGTGAGTATTTATGGAGGTGATAAAATAGTAGCCATAAAACCTCTCCCCAAAAGTATCTGCCAGGACAGAGTCTAGGGGAAAGGGAGCTCAAGCGTAGAGGACGCATGTGGCAAAGGGTCACAGTTTCTAGAGGATAGGAATCTTTTTCTCCCCTTCATGGGGTCCTCAGGAGGTTCTCCTTAGGCATGGTCTAGCTTTTCTGGACTGCTTGTGATGTTTCCTAGCTTCTTTTGTGTATCTAGTTGTCTTTGTGCATCTAGTCTCATTGTGTCTAGTTTGTCCTAGGCTCCCACCAAAAATACTGATGATGTGGGCAGACTTCTAGGATGCTATTGAAAAAACCTAAATCCCCTGAGCCTCTGAAGTTCATAAGTTCTTCTGGTCCAGAGGTATAGGGGGAGAACAAGGAACTCAAGAATTCTAGTGGCACATGAGGAGAATGGTTCCAGCTGAGCCTGTCAGAAGAATTGTTTGAAGAGCACAGGGGAAAGAAAGTAGATTTTCATTTGTCACCTGAATCCTTGGGTTCTGATCTGATCTGTTATTATTATTATTGTTATTATTATTATTATTTGCAAAACCTTCAGGGTATGACTACATTTCTTTAGTTAATACCAATATATTTCCTGTATGATATCGTTTCACTTCATCTAATGTCATTCACTACTTCCCTGTGTATCAAAGACCATTTTGCACTTAAATTACCTTGACTGATTGCTTGCTTCAGTAAAGATGTCTAAGTCTTCTTTCTACCTCTCATTGATTGTCAAAAAAGTTAGGGGTGCAAGGGAGACATCTGTAATTATTGAGGTCAGAATATAGGACATCTTTCTTATGATAGTTGAGCAAAATAAAATCCCACATTGGTTCTATCCAAAAATTCAATTCTCATTTTGCTCTTTGAGTGCACTGCTTCTCAGGTGGTGAGTAGCATGCTTCATCTTCAGTACTCTGAAATTGTGGTTGGTCATATCATTGAGGTTTTCAATGTTGCTTGTCTTTTCAATAATTTTATTATTACATGAATTATTATGTTTCCACTCATTTCACTGCATTTTTCATGCAAATCTTTTTAGGTTTCTCTGGAAATGTCTCTTTCATCATTTCTTAGGGATATTTAAATACCATTATTTGTTTAGTTATTTCCCAATTTATGTGCATTGTCACAGTTCCTAGTCCTTTGCACTACAAAAAAAAAACTGCTGTATGCAATTTTATTCATATGAATCTATTTCTTTTTCTTTCTTTTTGGGATATAGGTCTAGTAGTACTCTTGTTGGGTCAATGGCTATGCATATTGTTTTGCCACTTTGGGGCTATAGTCCAAACTTGTTTTCCAGAATGGCTGAAACAATTCATAGCTTCACTAAACAGCATTCACTGTCCTGTTTCCTTTCAGCCCTTTCTTTCTTTTTGTTTTGTTTTGTTTTTTTTTGCAGGGCAATGGGGGTTAAGTGACTTTCCCAGGGTCACACAGCTAGTAAGTGTCAAGTGTCAGAGGCTGGATTTGAACTCAGGTACTCCTGAATCCAAGGCCGGTGCTCTGTCCGCTGAGCCATCTAGCCGCCCCCCTTTCAGCCCTTTCAATAAGTCATTTTCCTTTTTTTGTCATCCTTTTAAATTTTAAAATTTTTTCTTTTCTTTTTTGTCATCCTTACAAATTTGATGGACCTTCAGAGTTATTTTAATTTGAATTTCTCTAGTGATTACTGATTTGTAGCATTTTGTCATGTAGTTGTTGACAAATTGAATTTCTTCCTTTGAAAATTGCCAGTTCATAACCTTTGAGAATTTTTAAAAGTTAAAGAATGGATCTTACTCTTCTAAATTTGAATTAAATCCTTGGAAATGAATCTAATAAAAGAAACTCACTGCAAAGATTTTTCCCCCTCAGTTAATCATTTCCTTTCTAATATTAGCTGCCTTTGTTTGGTTTTTGCAAAATCTTTTAAATTTTATATGATCAAAATTGATCAATTTATTTTCATTGATCACATGACCTTGATTGTTAATGAATTTGTTCCCTATGTTTAAAGTGATTCTCCCAACATGGTACATATAGCAAGCAGCAGAGACATAGTTATAACCTAAGTCCTCCCCTCCCATTCCAGATTCAGTGTTTTCACCACTATGCCATGTTTTCTCCTCTTTTAAATGGTTTCCCTTACTTTGTTCAAGAAAACCAGAATGACAGACACAAAAATTTGTTCTTTTGACATTTCAGCTTATGGTCCCTATCCTCAAGGAACTTAGAATCTAGTACAGGATATGACAAACAGGAAATTTCCTTCTAATTATATATAAATCTATATTTCCCCTCCAATGAACCCATTTTCCTTCCTCCATAAACAACCCACCCTTAATTACTTTTCACCATTTTATTCTGGAGGATGTTGTATATCCTTGGATATTTAGAAATTGCTTCAGTCTTTCATTGTTATGATTAATGGTGTATGCTGCATTCAGGACTGGAAAACATTACTGACTTCATTAATTATTTTTTTATTCTGAAGGGTTCTTTAAGAATATGTATGTAATGGGCAGCTAGGTGGTACAAGATTCAGGAGACACTTGACATTTATTAGCTGTGTGACCCTGGGCAAGTCACTTAACCCTCATTGCCCTGCAAAAAAAAAAAAAGAATATATATATATATATATATATATATATATATATATATATATATATATATATATATATATACATATACATATACATATATATATATACACACACACATCTATATGCATTTATACCCATATGCATTTATACCTATATGCATATATGTAAGGTACCTAGGTGGCATAGTGGAAAGAGTTCTAGGCTTGAAGTGAGATTCATCTTCCTGAGTTCAAATCTGACCTCAGGCCCTGGGCATGTCACTTAACCTTGTTTGTTGCAGTTCCTTATCTGTAAAATGAGCTGGAGAAGGAAATTATAAACCATTCCAGTATCTTTGCCAAGAAAATCCCAAATGGGGTCATGAAGAATTGGATATGACTAAAAAGCAACTGAACAACAACATATATATGTATATAACTACATATCTATATATCTATGCAAAATATAACAGTCATACTATATATAACAAGACACACATACAGAATGTATATATATTTATGTATATATCTGTGTATATTTACATACACAAATTTTTTTTTAAGTGAGGCAGTTGGGGTTAAGTGACTTGCCCAGGGTCACACAGCTAGTAAGTGTTAAGTGTCTGAGGATGGATTTGAACTCACGTATCCATTGCGCCACCTAGCTGCCCCCATACACAAATTTTTCTATCTATTTATCTATCTATCCTGATGCTGTTGTATCTCAGGTTCAATTTATTAAATTTAACAACCTAAATATAAGAATATATTTAACCATGTGAGCTTTCCTCCCATGTCTTTCCCTCCTTGTCTCATCTTAATCCCTAGTTCCTTAAATTTACTTTTCTCCCCTCCCCTCCCCTCCCCTCCCCTCCCCTCCCCTCCTCTCCTCTCCTCTCCTCTCCTTTTGTCCTTTCTCTATCCCTGCCCTCCTCTGTCCTATCCTCTCCTTTATTTCTTTAAAAGAGCTTATTGTTTGTACAATGATATACTAGATGGGAGACACACAAAAATACAAAGGTATAATACCTGTGAAAGGTACATATTCTTCACTGATTAACTCGATGTGACCTCTAGATACAAGCTCAAAGCCTTCAGTCCCTAGTCTTCCCTGGCGTGCATGAAGAATTTACATTTCTTGGGTCTGAAAATATGTTGATATCTTTGGGGAAAGATGCTATACAATAAATAAACAGTTTAATATTTTTAATAGAGCTATATAGCTTAATGCTTTCTATATACTTCAAATGATTGATAAAACATTTGGGATTTAGTACTTATTTAATTTGGGTTACTCTTAGTTCTATTTAGCTGAGATGGTAACAGATTTAATGCTAAACAGAACCATAATAATCTTAAATTGCATCCCTGAAATCACCATCATAATTACTAACATTATTAATGTTATTATTATTATTAATTATATAGTACCACTTCATATGAAAGACTCGACAAACATAAATATATCAAAAAGGTTGTGGCTGAATTCCTTGAAAGACTTTCTAGCATCCTGAAATCAAAGATGGATGGGAAGAACAAATTTAAGTAATGAACACCTATGAATTGTCAGTTTTAGTGTATACTTTTGGAACAGTGAAATATACCATAAATGATCTGGAAAGTATCCTAACAAAAATTCAAACAATACGAACAAAAAGCATTGGGTCTAAATATCCTCAAGCAGCTATAAAAAGATGAATACTTCCATGCCCAAAAGGAGGAAGATGATTGATGGACATTCTTAGAGGACATGATAAGAAAGTCAAAAACTTGTAGAAATACTTTTGGAATAAGCAGACATCACTTTATAGAGAAAAAATAAAAGATGTTGAAAGGTATAGGTTATTGGATTTGTCAATGTAACAAAATTTGTTTACTTCCAGATATAGATTATGAAGTTACTAAAATACAAGTAAAATTAAAAGGCCTTTGAATGATAATACCCACATGAACATGGACAATGATATATCCACAAAGAGTTTTTGAACAAATGACTGAATTTATGTTGATTTGTTTGTGGAAATCAAAGGACTTATAATGATAATTCAGGACCATATCATTTCTACCCGAAACTACAGAAGGATTATACTTAAGGAGCATAGACTAGTAATCCATGTAGATTATACAAACAAATTGTGGAGACTGTGCAAGAAATCAATGCATGATGTAAAAGTTTAACATCTAGCAAGATATGATCTAGTGGATAGAATGATGTACAAGCAACTTTCTTGATCTGATAGTCAATAAATTTCCATACTATAAATAAAAATCTTGCAGAATTACCTTAAAACATCCTGGAAAACCCAGCTACTAAACCATTTTAACTAGATTGCCATAAAACAGTTACTTACAATCACTCAGACATGAGATTGATTCGTAAAAACTTAAAAACAACATATTTGGCATCTATAGCTTTAGTTTACTTCATGCACAACCATGGTTAGCTCACTTTACTAGTCAGTAAGTACCTCTGAAATGAAGCATTTCCAGTAGTGGGGGTCTTATACTATCTGGTTCTTTTTTTTCTGAAGCAGATTGCCTTCTTGGGGTATCAGAACAGAAAGGAGCACCACTTGCACCTACTACCTCTATACAAAATGAAATTGATCATTATTATAGTTCTGAGTAGGGTTATCCTGAAACTCTATGCTATTCTTATAATCACAAGATTAGTTGTATCACACTGGCTGGGGTGCTAAACAAATCATTGGTGTTGCTAGAGCCTAATTGATTGACATTTCAGTATATCTGGCAACCCTTCATAGCTTCTGTGTCATCCACAGGACAACCCTTTATCCCCCCTGCTGTATGCCACTCCAAATGCCATTCTTTCACTTTGCTCCCTGACCACTCCAACCCTTCCCCAACATGAACAATGGGTTGGGCTTGTAGAAGTTGTAAACCTTAAAGAATGATTTAAATATTATTAGTGCAGACAAGGAGGTATTTTATAGGGTAAAGAACACTGGACGTGGGTTGAGATCCCGGAATCTGCTGCTTACTACCAGTGTGACCCTGCACAAATGATTTAACATTCCTGAAGCTTAGTTTTCTTATCTGTAAAATAAGAGTGTCCTAGATCAGCTCTAAGTTCCTCTCCAACTCAAAACTACACATTATACCATTGCTCAAAAGCCTTGAGGGATACCTGATTGCCCATCTTGTCAAATTCAGATCCATAATTATGGCTTTCTTGGTTCTCTGAAATCTAGTTCCATTCTCTTTTTTCCAATCACATCTCATAATACACTTTCAGCTACTCAGTGTGTGATGTGCTCACTAAACTGTTCTTCTTTCTGTGCTTTCTTTCTACCATGATTTTGCTTACATTGTCTCCATGCTTCTGGATCACTCACTCCACTTTTTTTCCATTGACTTTTTATCTTCTAAAATTTGGTTCAAGTGTTACTTCTGTTATGAAGATCCTTTGCCACAGTCAGCAATGATTTTCCCTCACTTAGTTTGCAACACTAGCATTCATTTTTATAATTTTCCATTATTTTACTTGACTATATGTGATAGTTCCCTGTTAAACTTTTTATGAGAGCATGTACTGTGTTTCTGCTAAACTTTGTTCCCCCCCCCAATACAGAGAACTATTTTATTCAATAAGCAGTTAAATATTTGCTTAATTAAAATTATTAAGGGCAGCTAGGTGGAGAACTGGATAGAGTACTGGCCTTGGATTCAGGAGGACCTGAGTTCAAATCTGGACTCAGACACTTGACACTTGCTAGCTGTGTGACCCTGGGCAAGTCACTTAACCCCAATTGCCTCACTAAAAAAAAATATTAAGCAGATGTTCCATATTGAGAACTTCTACTTCGGTACTTTCTAGGTTTTCATGTTTTCCCTCATGCATTTCTTTTTTCTCTAAGTTGGCAAACAGAGATTCCCTATTTTAATAGGGCAGTCAAGCCTGTCTGTCATAAGCATAGCCCTTTTTCTCTACTTTTTCTCCATGTCCCTTCTATTTCCCATCCACTAACACCTATACTTTCCTTCCCTCCTGGTTTATTTGTCCTTTTCACTTCTTGATAACAGTGTGCTATATGTCAGTTAGATAGATTAATTCATGGTAACGTGACAAATTACTCATATTTTTTCCTTTCTTCATTACTATGCCTTATTCAAGTAAAATGGTGAGAACTTCAGAATCATAACAATGGAGTTCATATTAGTGGGAGAGGAGTTCAGTGATACTTAAATTTACAGCATGTTGGTGACAGATTTATATTCTAGGTCCTACCAGGCCATGAGCAACATGACTGATACATTTGTGTGACTGTATGCATTTACATATGATAAAGATGACTCAGACAAGAATGAAAAATAGAGATTGGCACAAAGGGAAAGATTACCACCTCTGGTATTAGAGGATATGGAATCAAATGCAACCCTTAATACTTACTATCTTTATGAACTTTGGCAAACCACATGGCCTCTGTTGGTCTTAATTTCCACATTAGTAAAATGTGGGTTTGGACTATATTATTTAGCTCCTGAATTCCTTCCCAGTTATAGATCTAGGATCCTATGTGTAAGGCACTTATGAATAATGACAATCATTGTTTGTCCTTCATTCTCGAAGAGGGCCATGTCATTGGGAAGTGATGTCATGACTTGCAGTGAATTGCATTTAAGTGAGGGAGGGCTGTGCAAAGTCACCAGCCTCACTCTTTCCTCCAGAGCCATCTGAGGCCAGTGCAAGATATATATATATATATATATATATATATATATATATATATATATATATATATATATATATATATCAGGATGAATGAAGATAGTCCTGGATGTTTGAGGCAATCAAGGTTAAGTGACTTGACCAGGATCACGCAGATAATAAGTATATGAGGTAAGATCTGAACACAGGTCTTCCTGACTCCAGGGCCAGTGCTCTTTCCACTGCACCACTGAGCTGCCCCCAAATAATATGGATATTCATACTTGAAGCAGCTTGTATCATCACACAAAGTCATTCATTCATTCATTCATTCATTCATTCATTCATTCATTCATTCATTTAACAAATAACTGTGAGTATTGGGAGAAGATTCAAAGATAAATAAAATAAATCTCCTATCCTAAAGGAGTTTATCTTCCATTTAGCAGGTGATGTCCAGTTTTATCTCCACTAGATCTCTGCCTGCACACTGCTGCATAGACTCTCTTACTCCAGGTTTGCCCATTCTTTTCCCTCTTCCCCAAACCCTTCAGACACCTTTCATACATTTATAGTCAGTCACATTTGGATGACATATTTCTTCAGGAATATCCAACTTATCCTGGGTGTTTTGGTGTCTCAGACCAAAATTTTATATTGTTGGTTACAAATTGAGAGTAGTTCTATGCTAAGTTATAAAGCTTTATTTATTTATTTATTTATATTTATTAGGGCAGCTAGGTGGCACAGTGGATAGAGTACTGGGCCTGGAGTCAGGAATACTCATTTTCATGAGTTCTAATCTGCCCTCAGACACTTACTAGCTGTGCAATCCTGGACAAGTCCTTTCACTTTGTTTACCTCAGTTTTCTCACCTATAAAATGAACTGGAGAAGGAAATGGCAAATCATTTGTCTTTGTCAAGAAAACCTCAAATGGGGTCACGCAAAGTCAGACATGATTGAACAGAAACAACAATTTTTTTCTTTAGATAATTCTACATTCCTGGTGCTCATTAATTATTATATATCCTCAACATTCTATGATTATAGACAAATGAAAAGCCCAAGAGACAGTTTTTGGGGTAATTAATAATAAATCCATTAATTATGCTAGCTGATAATAAATAAATTGATGATCCGTGGTTTCTCTTAGTAATCAAAGACAAAACCATAGAGATCCCTGAACACTTAAATAACTTTGGAAAAGGAAGTGCCCCTAACAGGGAAAAATCAACCCTGATTGGCGGACAATTAATGAGGGATGAGCATATTAATGAGGGGGTGGGCTAAAAATCTTCATCTTCTCCTCAGCTCAATGTGAGTTGATCATGAGACTCAGCCATCTACAGCAATCAGGACAAAGGAATTCATCTCTACACAGACCATTCTGTTGATTTTCTCCTTCATGAGCTGAGTTCTCCAAGACTGCAATGGAGGGGTACAAGGGCAAGGGCTCAATGCTTTAGGGCTCGAATGCACCTAGATTAGATTCTGCAGATCACTCTAAAAAGACTCAAGGTCTTCTAATTGTGTGGAGTCCCACCCAAGATCACAGAGCATGTACCCAAAGAATTTGTCCAACCTAATCCATCAGCCTTGTCCTTCAGAGACTGGCTGACCTACAGGGATTGAGTCCTGAATGAGGAAAATAGGAAAAACTTCAATCCTAATTAAATAATTGTTTATTAATATAATAGGAAAATCACTTTTCTCAATTATAACCCTTAGATTGGTTTCCTTGGTCCTTTCTCCAGAAGATAAGTTAGCATTCAATGAAACTAATAGGGATCTGTGTTACTAGAATTGTGTCTTATTTGTCAGTATGATGAAAGCTTCCTGATAACTCACCAGTTTAAAAACAACAATAGGGGCAGCTAGATGGTGTAGTGGATAAAGGACCGGCTCTGGATTCAGGAGTACCTGAGTTCAAATCTGGCCTCAGACACTTGACACTTAACTAGGTGTGTGACCCTGGGAAAGTCACTTAACCCTCATTGCCCTGCCAAAACCCAACAAAAACCAACAATAACAACTTTCTCCCATTGGATAACCTATTGCATGTCTCTAGCATACATCCTGAATCCCAAGGTTTGGGAGCCCTACAGACCCTTTCTTTAAAAATTCTGGAAGAGCTATACTGAATTAAGAAATCTTTTGGGGCTTTTGTGGAGTAGCTCTTAAACCCTCCTTAGATCTTAAATATTCCTTGGCATTAAAGTAGCCACAACCTTGCTTCTGAAGGCTTCAGAACTGGAATTTGGCTCAAGCCAAGAAGAGAATTCTGTGGTTCTTTAGGACTCATAAACCTCTGGAATTTGGAAGAGCAGAGTTTAAAGAAAAGAATCTTAGCGCCTGGTTTTGAATTCTGGCTCTGATAACATGCAACGTATGGGTCCTTAAGCAAGGTACCATATTACTTTCTGTATCTCAGTTTCCTAAATGAGAGGGATGAATTAGGAATGAATGTCCCTTCTATACGTAAATCCTGTGATCTTATAATAGCCTGAAAACTGTATGGATACTAAGTTTCCCTTTTGCTGTATAAAAATATTTACCTTCTTGTAGAGGAAGTCAAATAGACTTTCTTTGTGAGCTGTCCATAATCAAGTACTACAAAGAAATAGGATTCATCACTGTTTTAGGGTTATAGAAAGAGGATACACATACACACACCTTAATATCTTAGTCATTATTACTTGACTTTATAATAGACTACTCCTATCCCTTATAAAAGGAGTTAAAATACCTTCTAGTAACCAATTTCTTCTGCTTTCTTCGTTCTTCATATAAATAGCCAGTAACTGTGTTGGGTGATATTCATCCTGTGGGAAAAACTATAAAGGGCAACTGGGAGGAATCCAAATCATGTTCCCAGGATTACCTTGTCATCTGGGGAACATGTAGCCAGAGGCAGGGTCAGTGTCTACTTTACCAAGTGCTCTAGCTTTCATATATCGACTGTCCTTACTTCCCCATCCTCCCAGTTGCCTGTCTGGGGAAAAATGTATTCGACTTAATAAACGCCTGCTTGTAATATTCTCAAACAAGAAGGCTAATCAAAGGCCCTGTTCAGTAGAACACGGATGCTAAATGACAAGATTAATTTCAGTAATCAGGAAGCTTAATTTGGACATTTTTTTCTTTCTTGCTGATTGAAATTGAGGCACATTTTTGTGCTGGCAAGACTCTTTCCTTGCCTAGTAAAGTTTGGTTGCTGGTACTATATGGAGGAAATAAAGTGATTATATGAAGGAAGAGAATGTGGGGCAAGGTGAAGGAGAAGATAAGGGCATCCTATGGACTGATGTGTGGGGAAAAGAAGTGGGTTAATAGGATTGACTGATACTTCTCTACTGGCAGGAAGTAATGTCAGTAGATGTCTGGGAGCCTCCATATTGGGATCACTCACCTTTTCTGACATGGAATAGAGTACAGATGTCATTAGGGAGCCATATAGTAACCATTAGCAAGATTTCAGGGCAGAAAATCATGAACATTATGGGCTTTGATGGAAATGAAAGGAGAAAATTAAGTAAGCAGAATAGATTGTTCAAGTTAGAATTTGAACTGAGTCATTATAAGTACTCAACCTTATTATTTGAACTTTCAGAGAAATGAGGACACCACCCAGTGGGTGTCTTAACCCATTCCTTTCTATAATGGCACAATGAAGGTGATGTTTATTTGAAAGTTTGATTTACAAATACTTTCTAGATACCAGGGGGTTTTAACCTGGAGTCTAAGAATTTGTTTTCTCTTAATATTTTGATAACAGTATTTCAATGTGATTGGTTTCCTTTTTCATCCTATGTATTTTTATTAATTTAAAAACATTCTGAAAAAGGGTCTATAGCCTGTACCAGGACTTCTACCATGTCCATGACATGCAAAAAGGGCAAGGATCTCTCAGCTAAATTTAACTCTGCTTAGGTCTTGAGGTTATAAGATGTTGACACCTGAGCCATAGCACCTAATCAGTAGGTCAGAAGCTAAGGATTAATGAATCAGCTCTGCCTCCCACCCTGTATAACTTTTAATTGTAAAGTGGGGATAACCAGGGGGGCAGCTAGGTGGAGCAGTGGATAAAGCACTGGCCCTGGATTCAGGAGGACCTGAGTTTAAATCTGGCCTCAAACACTTGACACTTACTAGCTGTGTGACCCTGGGCAAGCCACTTAACCCTCATTGCCCTGCAAAAAAAAAAATGGGGATAACCATAATGAGTTGTCTCATAGGAAAAAAAAAACAACAACTAGTAAATGAATATAAAGTTCTTTTCAAATGTAAAGAGATAAATGCAAAATAATTATGTCAATGGATTCTTTTATTAAATGCATATGGAGCAAATAAAATCTGAGCCAAACCGAGGTGAAGTTAATAGGAAGCAGAAAAGCTTTCTTTGTGGAGGGGGGAGGGATGATAGAGTAAATGTATATTAGTCCCAGGAACTCTGCTCCTTTTCTCCATTTAGCACTGGTCTCCATTCACATGTCCAATAGTGCTAATGATGTCACCTCTTCTTGTGTGGATTATTATAATAAACACCTAGTTTGTCTCCCTGTTTCCTCTCTATCCTTTCACTAATTCATTCTTTACAATCACTAGAACAATATCCTAAAATATAGATCTGATGATACTCTCCTCAAAAATATTCAGTAGCTCCCTATTACCTTTAACATTTAAGATAAATTATTTAACCTGACATTTCAAAGATTTTACAATGTGACTCTGATCTATACATCTTTCACTTTCCTTCATGTACTTTATATTTTAGTCAAATTGGCTTCCAAGCTGTACTGGCTCCTTGCCATCACACCCACACTCTTCAGTGCCTAGAATGATCTATTAGGCTAATTTTGGGGAGACCCAGACCTGTGATTTTATCAATGTGGAGAGCTCTTGGTGGTGGGTTGCTCACACCACGGCAGATATGCTCTTCTTCTGTTCATACAGTTTTAGAGACTTGATCAGACAATTATAGATTAATTGACTTGCTCATGATCATAGTCATTATATGCCATAGGTAGCATTTGAACCTAGGCCTTTCTTCCTCCAAGGCTAGCTCTCTATCTTCACTATGCTACCTCTCCATCAGATCAAGTGCTACCTTCTAAAGGAAGTCTTTTTTTGACACCCTCAGTGATTAGTCCTCTTCCTCTCCCTCCCTCCCTCCCTCCCTCCCTCGCTCTCTCTCTCTCTCTCTCTCTCTCTCTCTCTCTCTCTCTCTCTCTCTCTCTCTCTGTTCCTCTGTCTCTGTCTCTGTTTCTGTCTCTCTGTCCCCCTTCTCTTTGTCCATCTTTCTCTGTTTCTTCCCCTTTCTGTCTGTCTTTCCTACTGTCTGTTTTTCTCTACCCCTGTCCCTTCCTCTCTGTCTTTCTTTCTCTGTCCTTTGTGTCTGTGTCTGTCTCTCTATATCTCTCCCTACCTCCTTCTCTTTTTTCCCTCTCTACCTCCTTCTTCTCCCTCTTTCTTTTTCTCTATTCCTCTCCCTCTCTCTACCCCTTTCCCACTTCTCCTCCCATGCCAAATTATCTTCTATTCATTTTATGTTGTACCCCTACAGTAATATGTAAATTTCTCAAGGACAGGGGCTCTTTTATCTGCCTTTCAATAGATATTTATTATGTGAATTCATATGCTGGGTACTGCTCTAAATACTGGAAGTACAGATATGAAAAATGAAAATCATTTCTTCCTCCAAGAAGGTCACAATCTAATGAGGGAGGACAACACACAAAACAAAGCCAAAAGGGAAGAAGAAGGAAGTACCTCTATGGTGGCATGATGGAAAAGCCAGGTGGGAAATAAAGAAATGGGTGGTCCAGGTGCCCTTCTGAAATGGAAGCTCTGAGAGGAGCTCTTTTACCTGCCCTTTCATCAGAAAGGCAGAGGGTACTGATAGTGGGAATATCAGAGCTAATGCCATCTTGCAGGACAATGAGGTTCCTGGAAGTATGATGGAGAAGTCCAAAGAAATGAAGCCTGGTTGGAAAATGTTTGGACCTGGTACCCTCATCTCCTACTATGAAATGCAGTAGATGCTTGTTAGACTTCCTTGAGTTGAGGAATATATCCTAGTAATGACAAAATAGGATAAATAGGAAAAATATCTATAAGACTGTTATTACAAACTAGGTGGCACTGGACTTGTGGTCAGGAAGACATTAGTTCAAATCCACTCAAGACATTCACTAGCTGTATGACTCTGGAAAGTCACTTAACAGATGTCTGCCTCAGTTTCCTCATCTGTAAAATGGGAGCAATAATAATAACTTACCTCTAAAGGATTAAATGAGATGTTTGTAAAATGCATGGTAAACATTATTATATGATATAAATGCTATCTCTTGTTGTTGTTGCTATTATATCCATAGCCTTTAAGAAAAGATTTTTGGTGGAAAATCATTTATTCATTTATTCCTAGATATTTATTAAGTAATTACTAAGTGCACTATTTGGGATGCAAAGTTGTACAAGACATGGTCCCTGCCCTCAACTTGTTTACAATATGGTATGGGAGAAAAGTCAACCAAATAAACAATCAAGTAAGCATCTATTAAATACCTATAATGTTCTTAGGCACTTGGTTTGGTGCTAGGAATATGAAGACAGAAATGAAATAGTTCTCATCCTCATATTCTAATGAGGGAAGCAAAATGTACACTATCAAAATGTACAGTATAGAAAGAATGTATAGAACATGGATACAAGGCCACTAGGGGAACCGGAAAAGGTTTCTTGTGTAAGGTGATATTTGATCTTGTCTGGGCTTTAGCACAATTTCTCAAGCTACTGATTGGGGAATATGGATGCCAGCTTGTAAGGACATGAGACAAGAAGAAGACCAATAAGAAGGCAGTTGCTGTAGTCCAGGCAAAAGGGGTTGAGGGCCTGAACTAACATGGTGGCAGTTTGAGTAGACAGAAGGGGAGGGGTAGAGGGCATAGAAGGTCAAAATGATGCAATCTGTCAACAGATTAGATCTATGCAGTGAGAAAGAGTGAAGAGCTGAGGATAATGTTAAGATTGTGAACCCAAGGGGAACTAGAAGGATATTGTTTTGGGCATGTTGAGCCACATAAACCAATATTTATAGTACAAGGCAGTTTGTACCAAGTGACATATGGATGAGTAATATAGAATAATTGCTCCAGCCAGCAATGTAGCAAAAAGGGGAATAGCATTTGTTCGGGTGGAGGTGGCATTTGAACTAAGCCTCAAAAGGGGGTAAGATTTCAGTAAATAGCAGTGAAGTTTGGAGGAAGCGTTCCTGGAAGATAGAACAGTTTGGCTGGAGATCTGGAGTCAGTAAAATATAATGCATGTTTAGGGAATGACAAGTGGTTTCAAATTAGAGTATATCATTTCTGTTCAGAAATAGTGGGAGATAAGGATAAAAAAGCAAGATTTAGTCTGACTGTACAAGGCTTTGAATGTTGGACTGAAAGAAATAATAACATAGGAAAGTAAACATATCAGGGCAAAATGAAAGCAAAATACAAAGCATTAGTATTTGTGGGACATGTGGAGAGAATCAGTCTGAAAATTCATGCTGCAGGGCATAGTCAAGACAGTTAATAGAGGATTAATGTTTGAAATCTCAGAATCACAGAATGTCAGAGCTGGAGGGAACTTTGAAGGTCACTCATTCCAACAATTTGTTGTGTGTGACTAGGTCTTTCTATCTCAGCCAGGCTAGAAGTACAGTGGTTATTCATGGGTCTAATCCCAATAGGGACTTGACAAACAAGTTTTAACTCACTCTATTTTTCTGACCTTCTTAGGCAGCCTAGTCTCCTCCTCTCCCCCTTCCCCCTTCCCAATAACAGGAGCTCATTACATTTGTTCCAGGTCTAGGCCAATCCCTAATGTAGCTCAGAACCCCTGAAATCAAGGGACTTGCTGACCTTAGCCTCCCCCAGTAATAGGGATTACAGGTGGGCACCATATGCTCTGTGCTCAACAAGCCTTTGTTCAATGCTTGGTTTGTACAAGGCACTGTGTGAGGTGCAGGGCACACTGGGATAAAAACAGAAAGTCGTTCCTGTTCTCAAGGAGCTTATTTCTATGCAAAGATATAGTATGGAAACATTTCAGTTTATATTTGGCTTGGACCTGATCTATGATTCCATTGACAATTCAGATAAAGAAATTTCAGGGTGGCTGAACAGAGTGCTGTACTCAAGTCAGGAAGACCTGAGTTCAAGTCCAGCCTTTGACACTTACTAGTTGTGTGACCCTGGGCATGTCGTTGAACCTCTGCCTCAATTTCCTCAAATATAAAATGGGGATGATAATAGCACTTATCTTTCAAGGGATATTATGAGGATCAAATAAGATGATATTTGTAAAGCATTTAGCACAGTGCCTGGCACATAGTCAATGCTTAATAAATATTAGTTTCCTTCCTTCCTGTATCTCCCATGAAGTAACTGCTCTGTAATTTGCTGTCTTAGACATTTCCTTGGGGGTATTAAGAGGTTAAGTGACTTGCCCAGCATCAAAAACCTAGTAGGAATCTCATTATAAATAAGGCTGCATTTAAATCCAAGCCTTAAATAGAGGCCAGAATTTCCATTATGCCAGGCTGATTCTCAAGCACAATTTGAAGGAGAGAGAGAAAGCACTACCACCTAGGGTGATAAAGAAAGGGCTCCTAGAGAAGATGGCACATGAGGTGAACCTTGAAGAAAATGGGAACTATTCAAAGAGGTGGCAACAAGGAGGAAGTTGTTTGTCCTTCATTCTTGAAGAGGACCATGACCTTAAGGTGATGTCATGACTTGCAGTGAATTGGATTTAAGTGAGGTAGGGCTGTGCAATGTTACCAACCTCAGTCTCTACTCCAGATCCATCTGTGTCCAGTGGCAAGATATACATCAGGATGACTAGAGCTGGTCCTGGATATTTGAGGCAATTGGGGTGAAGTGACTTACCCAGGGTCACACAGATAGTAAGTGTCTGAAGTGAGATTTGAACTGAGGTCCTTCCAACTTCAGAGTCAGTGCTTTATCCATTGTTCCAAGGAGGAAGTAAATTCCAGGTGTGGATGACACTTTATGCAAAAGCCCTGAGATGAGAGATGGAAAACTGAATTCACAGAATAGCAAATAGATCAATTTGGATGGATTGTAGAGAGCCTGAAAATGAGTAATGTGAAACAGGGTTGAGAGGATAGGATGCAGACAAACTGGGAAAGGCTTTAACTGCCAATATGAAAATTTTTCTTTTATCATAGAGATAACAAGGACCCATTGATGGTCAACTCCTTTAATCTGTACCAATGTACCTTATGGTAACTCACTGGCCTTGGGTACAGTTTTGAACTTGGAGTCAGGAAGATCAAATTTTCCTCAGCTATATGACTCTGGACAAGCCAACTATTCTCTCATTTAAAATATCCTCATCTTTATAATGCAGATAATAACTTGCATATACCTTACAGGGTGGTTTAGAAGATCAAATGATAGAAATAAAGTGCTTTGCAAACCTTAAGACACTATATAATGCTGACCATTATTAATATTAGTGGTTCCTGACTTGGATTTGGGAAAAGTTATTGCCAAGGTGCCACAAATCTATATGTATGCTGGGAATTGTTATTTCAATCTCTATTTGGATCCATCAAAATAGTCTGACTCAGCATAATAAATAAGCAAACATACTTTCTGTTGACTGAATAAATGTGTTACCCACATGTATAGAACTATTTTTAAAAAATATATAACTGTTGTAGTGACTGATAAAAATATAAATTCATTTCAAAGGGTTCCTTATTCATCACTTTTTATAATCACGAAATTTCTCATTTAATGCATTCTAATGGCTACAACTGCTATCATGCAGGGGCTGATGAATTTTTTTATGTTCACAAAGTGATCCTCATGCTCAGATTTAGACTATATTTCTTCACTTTGCCCTTAGGTATGGCATGAGAAACTTTGTTAAGTGCTTTACTGAAATCTAGGAATACTATGGCCTTCACTTAATTTGCCAGTCCAGTATATGGCAATATCAAAAATGTCACTTAATAAAATCCATCTTGTCTAGAAATAACATCCCATTAGAGATAAGGAAAAATAGCTCAGCCTGGGCAAATCTAAAACAAGAAAATGGAAAACAACATTTGACCCTAGAGGAGTGCAAATGCAAGCAGTTAAGCTATAGTTTGGGAGAGAGAGAAAAAGATGATAACACTAGATTTATGTCATCAGGCATTTAGTATATTATTTTCATGCAGAATTTCAGAGTGAGCAGGGATCTCAGAGTCATCTAGTCTAACCTGTTCTGTTTAATATGGTTTGTGACAATATAGTGGACATTTAATATGAGCTCCTTGACTTGTTGATTTGGTTAGAGAGGAATCTGTTTTAGAGCATCTCTGAATAAGCTTACCTGGTCTGGTATGTACTGTTATTATCTATATTTTACAGTTGATGAAACTGAGGCAAACTGAGGTTAAGTGACTTGTCTAGGATCACATAACTATCTGAGGCTGGATTTGAACTCAGGTCTTCCTGATGCAAGAACCAGCACTCTATCCACTAAGTTATTTAGCTGCCTCCAGCTTTATGAGACTTAAAAGCAGTTATTATATTTTCCACTAAATCTTCTCTTCTCCAGGATAAACATCCCTAGTTCCTCTAGTCTTCATATGGCATGACTTTTAGACCCTTATCCATTTTCTAACCCTATAATCAAGAACCTTTCCATCTTGGTAATGGCATTACCAAAACAGAGTGTCTAAAATTGAACACAGTACTCCAGAGGTGGTATAGACCAGGCAGAATACAGGAGGATGATCATACTCCAGTTATGTATATAGTTTCCTCTTAGTGCAGCCTAAGATTATATTACTTTTCTAGTTGCCATATCACCTTTTAGAAATTCATATGGAATGGAAGGCTCATTAAAGCTTCCAGATTTCTTTTCTGGATGAACTGCAGTCTAGTCCTATCCTCCTAAGCTTTTCTTGTGAAGTTGATTGTTTCCGACTCATGTGGAACTTTACACTGACCCCTATCACTTTCATCTTATTAGATCTGGACCAGTGTTTCAGCCTGCCATGATATTTTTGGCTGCTATTATACACAGTGGTACCTGTCTTTCATCTGGAGCTTTATGCCATTGTCAAATCAAATGTATGTTTCCAAATAATTGATGAAAACAATATATAACTCAGGGCCAAGCATGGATCTATAGGACTCTCCACTAGAGACCTAACCAATTTTGACATTGAATCACTTTTTGGGTTTAGTTGTCCAACTAACTAATCAAACTAAAGGCTCTATCATGCAGCCTGCATCGAGGGTTGTGCTGGAGCCAGCTCAATCTGGCTTGTGAGAGCTGATTGTTAAATTTTCAGCGTGGGGATTTATGACCCACAAACTGGCAAACATTACAAAATAGGAATTCATTCATTCATTCATTCATTCATTCATTGCCAATTGTTTTTTTTAATTTATTTTAAATTATTTTTCCAATTACATGTAAAGATATTTTTTGAGTTCCAGGTCTTTCTCCCACCCTTCCTTCCCTCCCCCTCCCAAGGACAACATTGCTGATTGTTTAGACTTAAGAAAGTGATGGAGATGTTAATAATACAGATTAAGCATATAAGTATGTTGTGTGCATATTCCCCTCCCCCCCTCCCCCGTAGAGTAGGTTGTTAAATTTTTACTATCACATCACTGCACACATCTTTCCACTTTGCTTGCAAGCATAGGGAGGGAAGGGAGAGAACATTTATTAAGTACCTACTATGTGCAAGGCACTGTACTAAATATTTTGCAAATATTATCTCATGCATAGCATGACAGACTGTCAAAATACTTTTCTGAAATCCAGGTCTATTTAATGCATGGCTTTTCCTTGTTGTTCTAGCCTAGTAATCCCGCCAAAAAGGGAAATTGATTAGTCTGCTGTGACCTGTTCTGGACAAAGCCATGCTGGTTTATGGTGATCGCTTCTTTCCTTCCTAAACTCTCACGAACCATCCCTCAGTAATGTGATTGAGAATTTTGCCAGAAATCGAAGCCAAGCTTACCAGCCTGTCATTTATATTCTATTCTCTCCTCTCCAAAAATCAGGACATTTCGCCCATCTGTAGTCCTGACACATCTCTTCCATTCTCTAAAGATTTTTTTTTCAGAGCTCACTGACAGTAGCTTAGCAATTCTATCCACAGTTGTTTCTAGACCCCAGGAGATTTTATATGTGTATGTACACACACATACATATACATGCATACATATATATGATAACTATAACTAAAAGCTATAACTTATTATGTGTATATTTAACAAATAGAACTAAAACATGACAGACTTTAGATTATTCATAATTTTGTAGACTTCAGGTTTTAAATATACACACATGTATATAGACATAAAATGATTCAATATTAAAATTAGTTATGTCCCGAGTGGAGAGGCCAAGAGATTCACACTTGGCCTTGAGTTGTTTTACATATGTGTTTAGATATACACAAAGAAGTAAAAACAGTCATTATGTATATTTTTTCAGAATTTTGTAGATCACAGGTTTTAGATCCACATACTTAAACACATGTGTGATATCAAACACAGCATATGTATACATGCATATATACACACAATGCACGCACATGTACAATACATATGTGTAAACAATATATACTACATGCAAGTATGTACATAATTATAAATACTGATTAAAATATCATTTGGACAATCCTAAATGTAGAAGCGCTTAGAGAAACATCTCTCTAATAATGGATGAATGGGAAAAGGACAACTAGAGAAAGACATAAGAATACTCTATGACATTGGCTTTCCCACATGTTCTAGCCAGTATCTGCTAGGGTTCAAAAAGGTCTGGCCGGGCTTAATAAGGTTGTTTTGTTTTGTGTAGTGAGGTAGGAAAGAGTATTGTCAGTCTGAACTGGCAGAGGAGGGTAGTGATTGTCAGGGGAACAATTAGAGAAACTTGGTCAGATCTGTTGTCAGTGAGGGCTGGGATAACCTGGACAGATAGCAAAGACTGTGCAGGGAAAGGGGATCATGGCTAGGTCCTGAGCCTGGGTGCTGAGAAGAGCAGACAGAGGTGTGGTTAGGGAGCTGATTCAGAATTGCAGAAGCTGAGGGGGTTGCCAGGCAAGTACCCGAATGAGGTAGGAAGCAAGAGTCATCTTCCATCTCCCTTCCAGAAGGGAAATTTGTGCCTTAGGTGGGGTGGGGGTGTTTGGAGGGGGTGGGGTGTGTGAGAAGAGGTGGGACTGAAAAAGCATCTCTTTAATAGTGACTGAATATGACAAAGAAAACTAAAGAGAGCCATTATGTAGATCCTTCAGAATTCTGTAGACTGCAGGTTTAGATATTTACAGATTCAAATACTGCGATTTTTCAATAAAAAAAAAAGATTTATTTTGTAAAAGAAGACAATTCTTTTATTCCTCCATTAACTTGTATCTTGGAGGGGACTATCTGACCTAGCCTTAAAATGACATGGCTACCCAAGGGAAGCTGGGCTCCATTATAATTGTACCTATGATTTGCCAGGAGGACTTATCCCAGGAGCTCTCTGAGGCACCTGAGTGCCCAGGATCTGAAAGATAAATTAATCCTCAATACATATGGAGACAGAAAGGGCACAGACCTCTTGAATACTTAGGGATCCTCTTTATGATTTGTCATCCTGAAGTGGGCCCACAGGAACTTATGATGGGATTTTGTTTAGGACCACCTCCCTGTTAATAATCTAATGTAAAGATATTGATATGCAATTCTGTGCTTACCACACCCTCCCCCTCCCCTTCAGATTTAAGGATTTTCTGGGTACTAGAATTTTCCTGAATAAGTCATCATCACCCCTTCAATAAAATCTATCCCTTCCACCTCTAGGATCAAATATAAAATCCTACTAAAAAGGAATTAAAACACTCCATAATCTGGCCTCTCCCAACCTCTCCAGTCTTCTTATACCTTACTCCCCTAAACATACTCTGAGATCCAGTGAAAATGGCCTCCATGGTGTTCCTCATACTCAATCTCCCAACTCTTCGTTTTCACTGGTTCTTCCTTGTGCCTGGAATCCTCTCTCTCCTCATCACCTCTTGGTTTCCCTGTATTCCTTCAAGTCCCAGGTAAACTCCCACCTTCTACAAGAAGCCTTTCCCAATCCCCTTTAATGCTTAGTACCTTACCCTTGAGATTATTCCCAATTTATACTTTAGATACCTTTTTGTTATATAGTTATTTGCATGTTGTCTGACTTGTTAGATTGTGAGCTCCTTGAGATCAGGGACTATTTTTTGCTTTTCTTTGTATTCCTAGAGTTTAGCACAGTGAATGAAACAAAGCAGGTGATTAATAAATCCTTGTTGTCTAAATGACATTATACTTGGGATTCTTTTTCCTTAGTCTCTGAAGAGAAACTGAGGCACTGACACTGAAGTATATACTTATTTCTGTGGATTTCAGATATATGAGTTTTGACTTATGGTCTAACATATGATTTGTGTTTTACATATTGGTTGTTTAAGAACTGTGGACAACAATGTAACTAATACCAATTAGCTCTGCTCCTTGCTTATTCTCTGCCAAGACTCAAAGCTTAAATAAAATTAAGAGCACATTTTACCTTTAAGGATAGTGGAGCATCTTAACAGAGTAATCAGCATATTTGTATAAGTTAAATGGTATCCTTTCATAACATTTATAATACTTCAGTATTATAATTTCATTACTGTGGCTACTCCCTCCACCAATAGTTATCCTTCCACATCTTAATGGATAATCTTTATGTGTCCTTGTGGGTGAAAATAATCCATCTCCTCATGGCTAGCCCTTTTGGGGGAAAGCCTTTCATGACTTAACTGTGATGAGATCTTGACATAGTACCTTGTGAAGGATTATTATTTCAATCTTTCCAGGATTAATGATTTTATCAGTATTAATATTTCTTCCATGGATACAATTCCATACTTCTCCATGTTTTTGTAGAAAGGCTTCCCATCCCCCCAACCCCCAACCTTGGTGAAATGCTGTGGCTACAAAATCCATCATCCTTTGGATAAGATGGCAATGCACTTTTTTAGTTAAAAAGGCCGATGCTCACATGACATACATACAGTTATCACTAGGTCTATATGGAAATTATTTTCAGATTTGTTGGCTCTACTAGAGCTTGGGCTCTCTGAGCATAGCTTTCTATGATTATGTCAATAGCATTCTGAAACATTTGAGGGAAACTAGTTAAACTGAGAATTTTTATTAGTAGTAGTATCTTTAAACACTGTTAATTCATTATGTAAGTCACATTTTTCTAATTCTCATTGTATTATCAGTGATTATAAAATAATTGGATTAAATTATTAAATAATAAAATATAACCAAGTTATCCAAGAAATTATCACACATTATATACACGATAAAATAGTTTCTATAAAACATTTATTTGCATCTTACATGAATAACTTAATGGAAGATTCTCTTTTCTCTGCCAGCCTTTATCTTTCTATTCCACAGCAGTCATCAAACTGCTTAGCATATTAATTACCCACAATTACCCTTGTCCCAATCTGCTCTAATGCTTTTTCATGGTATGGAGGTGGAAGGGGAGCTCCAGCTCTTACCAAGCTGGAGAATGTTTGAATACAGGCCTAGCAACAGACATTTTCTGCAGCTGAAGGACCAATGTAGCTACGATTAGAGAGGCTCATCATCAAAAGGATTGTCTATCAGACAATGAGTATTTTCAATCACATTAATCCATGAAAACTATTCCCTAAAGACATATTACTAGGCATTTAATGAATGCTTATTGATTGGTTATTTGACTGGAGAATTTCTAATATCAATTGGTGGAGGAAGTATAAATAGGTCCCGATTAATGGATTATTGAATCCCCTAAAGTAAATCACATGTATTCGAATCTGCACTGTTGAAAGTTCTAATTATGTAAAATATGGTCATTATTCCAGCCTAATGGAAATATGTGGTGTGAATGAGAATAATGTGATCCCAGGAGGGTATTCATAATTTGTACTATTTGAAACCTACGTGAGTGCACATGATAGCATGAATCTTTGAAGTTTTAAAGCCAATCATGACATCTCTGAGCTGAAAGGGACTTCAGAAGCTATCTAGAATCTCCTCAACAAAGAACTTTTTGCCCTCCCTGAAAGTCTGTAAGCAGAGACCACCTGAACAAGAATGTCTTTAACATCATATCTTATTAATAGTCATCTAGCTTTTCCTTAAAGACCACCAGCAAGGCAGAACCACTCCTTCCTAAGATAACCCATTCCTCTTTTAGATAGCTCTATCTGGGGCAGCTAGGTGCCACAGGGGATAGAGCACCAGCCCTGGATTCAGGAGGACTTGGGTTCAAATCCGGCCTCAGACCCTTGACACTTACTAGCTGTGTGACCCTGGGCAAGTCACTTAACCCCAATTACCTCACCAAAAAAAACCAAAAAACAAACAAACCAAGAAAAACCCCAAAACCATTCATCTAGATAGCTCTATCTGTTGGGAAAGTTTTCCTTATATCAGGGAAAAAAATACAAATCCATTTCTCAAGCACCATCTTTTATTAAAAAAGTCCTCATTTATTTAGAATTTCATTTTTTTCCCAAATTACATGTAAAAACAAATTTTAACATCAAGTTTTAAAACTTTGTGTTCCAAATTCTCTTCCTCCCTCCCTCCCCACCCTCCCTTAAAAACTCAAGCAATTCAATATAAGTTATACATTTGTAGTCATGCAAAACATTTCCACATTTGTCATGTTGTCAAGCACCAACTTCTTAAAACTAATTGTTGATACTTTTTGTCTCAAGATCGTTTCTGAAAAAAACAAAACCTACTCACATCCTTTTCAAATTGAAGCTTCTCTTGTCACAAAGAAAAACTATTAAGCAAAAACCCTATGTGTATGCATACATTTATATGTGCGTAAATATATGTGTGTATTTATACACATGTGTACGTATATATCTATATGTATATATACGTACCTATACGTGTGTGTATGTGTATGTATATATATATATATGTGTATATATATGTATATATATGTGTGTGTGTGTGTGTGTATATATATATATATACACATACATATATACATATATATATATATATATATACATATATATATATATCACTCTGATCTAGCAGTCACTTCTCTGTCCGGCGTAGCACAGTATGTTTTATTATCCATTCTCTATGACCTTCAATGGTTTTCAAATTACTTAGAGTTTGACTTCATTTTAGTGGTCTTTTCATTTACATTTGTCTATATATTGTGTAATGTTCTTTTGGTAATTTCACTCTATTTCAGCTATTGTTCCTTTACTTTATTTGACATTTGATGAGAATCCATTTTTTCCAATTCTTTGCTTCCAGAGAGTGCTGTTTTGAACATTTTGGTACATTTGAACCTAATTTTTGATCTTTCCCTTTTTCAGTAGTGGGATTGCTGCATCATGGAGCAATATATGGTTTAGCCACTTTTCTCACATAAATCCAAATTGAAATCCAGAAAGGGTGGGCCAGTTTGTAGCTGATAGTGTATTGGTGTACCTTACTTCCAAATAACCTATCTAACATTGACTGTACCTATATCTTGATGTTTTCCCTAATTTTCAGGCTATGTGGTAAAACCTTAAGAGTTCTTTTAATTTAGATTTGCTTTCACCGTTAGTAATATGTAACATTTTTTTCAAAATTACAGTGCTGCTGAAAAGTGTTCATCTTCAAGCATTTATTAAGTACTCTAATAATATACCCAGCATTAACTGCTTTTTTGCATATATATATATATGCAAAAAACAGTTAATGCCTTCAAAGAGCTTATAATCACATGGAAGAAAATGACACATAAAATGGAGATGAAAATAGGAAGAGGGAGAGGAAGGTACCTGCACAAGAGCATGGTGCTAGAAAACTGAGAGTGAAGTATGGCTGATCTGGTGCCTTTTGCAAAGTGGAAGTTCCAAGAGGGACTCACCAGTGGAAGAGGGGAAGAGGGAAAAGGCTGCTGGAGCATGATGGTAAAATCCAAAGAGACTGAACTTATGGGGGAATGGTTCTTGGTATGAAATATTTACGTCAATTTTTCATATATCATGTAGATCAGACATTTGATTGGCGATGTGATTCAAATATATTCTCAGGCTGTCATTTGTCTTCTAATGCTACCTTCCTGCTTTATTTGTACAAAAGCTTTAAAGATACGTAATCAAAACTGTCACTTCTGTTTTTTATGATCTCCACTATGCCTTGTATGTTTAAGAATTCTTCCCCTTGCATCTCAGTTTGTATTTTTTCCTAGTACATGACTGATTCTTCCCAAAACAAACATCTTTTTGATGACAATATTCTATTGATAATAGGGATTTTTTGTTCTTTGTATATTGTTTGTGTTTGTGTATGATTAAGTTCAAAATAAAAAGGGAAGTTTTAAAAATGAGAGAGAAATGTTCTTCTCACGATAGTAGCGAAGTTTCCTTTGTTCTTTTCTATTTTTTTTTTTTGGTTATGCTCAGTTAATCAAAAAGTATTTATGAGGTACCTACTATGTGATGGGCATATAAAGACAAACATGCATTAGTTTCTCTTTCAAGGAACTTATGTTCTATCAGGGTAAATGAAATGTACAAAACACATACAAAGAAAATAAAAGATAGTTTGGCGCAAGGGTTAAGATGGAGGCAATAGAAACTAGGGTTTGGGGGTAGGAATCAGTAAAGGCTTCATGCAGAGAGACTTTGAAGGAAATTGGGGAATTGAAGGGACAGTTATGAGGAAGGAGTGCACTCCAGTCATAGGGAACAGCCTACACAAAGACATGGAGGTAGGAAATTGAATGCCAGGTTTTGGAAAATGCAAGTAGACTAGTTTGGTTGAGCTATATAGAATAACTAAAGAATAGCACTATGTAAAAGTCTGGGAACATGGCTAACCAGATTGTAAAAGGCTTTGAATGACTAATGGAAGGATCTGTATTTTATCCTGGAGACTAGTTGGAGTCATTTTGGATTTTTTTTTAAGCAGGGGAATAATATAGTCAGAACTGTGTTTTAGGAATATCACATAAACAACTGTCTAAAGGGTGGATTAGAGAAGGGAGACAGTGGAAGCAGAAAGCTGAATTAGGAGGACATTTCAATAGTTCAGGTGAATAATGATGAGGTTTTGAATTAAGGTGGTGAATTAGCCGCATAAATGGAAGAAGGGAATAGGTGATATGCCCTTTTATATTCAAGTTTTATAACCAATTAGAACTTAATGTTATGCATAGTATAAGATACTGAGTTAAAACTAATTAATGCAAACTGCTTTATACTTTTGTTCAGTAATTCCTGTATAAAAGAAAGTTCATCTGCTATTGATTTGTATTCCTGGGTTTATAAAACATTGCTCTCCTGTTTTGATTGCTCCTGCTTATAGACTTTTCTAGTCTGTTACATGGATATACTTATTTTTACTTTTTAATTTGTATTGAATTGCTTTCATGATTAATGCTTTAATATATAGTTCTAGGTTTAAAATATGCTATGCTACATACATATATGCATATACATATACATATGTCTATATAGTTATGTACTATACTCTCTTAATTTGTATTTAATTTGTATTAATTTTTATTTCTTTTAGAATGTAGATCTTTAGTTTTTCTAATCAAATTTTATTGCATTGCTATTTCTATAAAATATTGTTTTGGTAATTTGATTTGTATAGCACCACATAAGTACTTTAATTTAGGCAGCACCATTATTTTTATTACACTAGTATGGCCCAATTATTAATAATGAGAACTCTCTACACTTATTCTTTTATGTATTCAAAGAATGTTTTGTAGTTGTATTTGTATAAATCTTGCATATATCTTGGTTGGTTAAATTCCAAATTTTAAAATACATTTTGTAGTTATTTTAAATATTGTTCTTTATTTTAATTCTTCTTCAATTCTATTAGTAATCTAAAAATGCTAATGATTTTTGTACTTTGAATTCAGCTATTTTACTGAAGATATTAATTATCCCAGTGTTCTCTCTGATTCTCTAAGATTTTTTACGTATCCTATCACTTCAGTGAAAATAGGAGTACTTTTCTCTCTTCTTTGACAGTATTTATATATTTAATTTTGTTCCCTTTTCTTATTGCCAAAGATAGCATTTTAGAATAGTCATATAATTGTGGTGGTAACAGTTATGCTTGCTTTACCCCAGTTTTTACTGGGAAAACTTCTAGTTTTCCTCCATGACAAGTAATGCAAGTTTACAATTTTAGAAGTATGCTTATAATGATATTAATGAAAGGCCATTCCATGCTTATGCTGGTTGGTGCTTTTAGCATAAATTACTCGTGTACTTTGTCAGTAATATGGTTTTTATAGCTTTATTTATAAAAGGAAATGTCTTAATTGTTTTCTTGGGTTTGAACCACTCTTTCTTTCTTAGTATAACTTCTAGTTGGTTATAATGAATTATTTCTTGGATATATTAATGTAGTCTTATTGTAAGGATTTTATTTAGACTTTAACATTAATATTCACTAGTGATATTAGTCTATATTTTTGTTCCCTACTTTGTTTCTTCTTATTTTGGTAGTGAGAAGGGGATAAGCATTTATTAAATGTCACTATACTCTAGGCACTGTATTAAGTACTGAGGATATAAATACAAACAATGGAACAGGTCCTTTTTGAAAGGAAATGACCCCATTTTGCAATGGTTTGTCTCCTGAAGTGTCCGATCTCTCCTTTATCTAATACTCTAAGAAAGTTTATTACAAGATTGCTTTCACTTCTTTCCATTTCTGTGGGATTGATTCAAAATGCTAGTAGAATTTTCCTTTTTTTTACTTGTCCAACCCAACTCCCACTTCTACCTTTGTGAATAGTTCCCCAGTATCCTTTCTATACTTACACTCCCACCTCTTCAAAAGCAGAAAGAGAAAATTAAAGATTTTCCTTCACCTCTCCTCTTGAGTATAGATCAGTTTTTCCTTGGGTTTCTTGGTTACACCCTCTCCTTGCCCCAACCAAAAGCAGTTCTATGTTGTACAATTACCTATAAAACTGTGTCCTAATGAGGAAATGAGCCTTTTCTTCATGAAACATTAATTCACTTCCTCTTTCAACTATTCTCCTGATTTTTCTTATTATATCTTTTGCTCCTTAGATTCTTTATTCCTTTGATGCTCTTTTTGTCTTTTCAATATTGTTTAGAGTGACAATGTACTAGCATAAAAACAAGCAATAAATAAAACAATTACCCCGCCCTGAATTTGTAACATCTTCTAGACACATAAGAACACACATTTTATTTCTTAAGCTTTCATTTCTATCTGATGGTGTTTTTATTTATTTTTTTCTGTTTAGATAGTTTTCTTATTGAATTCTCTATTCATCTCTTTGTTCTTTTGAAAACATGACTCAAATTCTTCCCTTTTGTTTAGTGTTGAATCATTTTCATTAATGATTAGGCTCACCTTTGCAGAATGCATATTTGGGGGAGGCCAGCTATTTGCTTTGTGGGGGATACATGTATATACATATATATGTATGTGTGTGCATGCACACACATTATCTATCTATCTATCTAATTTTCCTTTGATTTCTTCTAAAGAAGGTGTAATCCTATGGTATTTCAAGTGGTTTTCCTGGGATTGTAGTCATTTTTCCCTTGCTGCCTGCAAAATTTGCTGTTTGATATATTTTTTAAAGTAACAGAATTTGAGAGTTTGGAAGAGACCTCAGCAGACATCTAGTCCAATCCTTGATGACCTTCATGGAAAAGGAGCCCACCACCTCTGGGGACAGACTTTCCACTTTAGGCCATCAGACTCACATTTGCAATTTCTAACTCATTGTTCCTTATTTGGTTATCTGGTGGCAGATCCAAGCCTAATCCTTCCTCCACATCACAGCCTTTCAGATAGTCAATGATGTTCCTCCATGCCTTCTTCCATCAGGCTAACTATGCCCATTCTCTTCAACTGAGTCTCATATGTCATTGATGCAAGACCTTTTATCATATTGGTTCATCTGAAGTTTTAGTATGATGCCTCTTGCTAAGGGGAAGAGGAGATGATCAGAATAGAGTTTGGGGATGACTGAGGGTATATTCTGAGAAATCTTTGCAGTTGGATATAACTTTTGTTTCTTCTGCTGCCTGTTTATTTCTCAGGCTAGCCCAGGAGAGGGATGTGTTTTGTTCTCTCCACTCTCAAGCCATTAGTTACAAATACCTTCTCCTAAAATGGTAGCTTTTATGAGTGATGCTGGGCTACCTCAGCCCAGCACTGAAGTGTATGGCTATGTATTAAGCATGAATATGCCAGGAGCAATGGGATGGTGAGCTGGTTATCAGGTATTTTGTCTTTAAGAATCACCTCCTGATGAGTTCTTCACTTTTCATCTTAAGATTGTTATACAGGCCATGTGTTGAGGTGTTATGATGGTTTATTTGGAATGCTGGAAGAGTGAATCTGAATCCTAGGTTACTTGCCTCTCCACCATCTCCTTAAGATTCTCTACTATCTTTTCAAACTTTCCAAACATTCCTTTCTCTTCTTAATCTCTTTTCCTTTATTAACAGTAGTGAGGAAAATACCATTTATGCCTTTAAGGTCTTCAGTTTCTTGCCCAAGACTTGGTAATCTCTAATAATATTTTCTAGCTTACTTCTTGTATCCTTTGTGTCCACATGAATCACCAGAAATAGGTAATAATCACTCATTTTTAGAAGCCTTATGAAGCTTTTGATCACATTTTGGACACATTCCATGAGAAGAAAGTAAGGTTCCTTTATTCTTGTTATCAAGTAAGCAACTTATTGCCTTAGGGTATACCCCTTAGCAAGGAGTCATCAACCACTACGTGGTCTCTTCTTCCTCTTCCCTTTATTCCCTCACCTAACAGCAACCATGGATCCACACTCTTGTTTCTTGAGAGACAAGCAGGCATGTGCTTCTTTAGAGGATCCCAAATTTTCTTTAAAGGGTCCAGCTCCTGCTTATTTGGGAATCTAAAATTTGGTTTCCTTCTCCAAGTGTTCAGCAATCTTTCTTCCATTTCCCTTTGATATGACATCTTCCCACACTCCCAACTTTTTGG
Organism: Dromiciops gliroides; assembly: GCF_019393635.1. Lineage (NCBI taxonomy): Eukaryota > Metazoa > Chordata > Mammalia > Microbiotheria > Microbiotheriidae > Dromiciops > Dromiciops gliroides. The sequence continues at coordinate 193,125,097 of NC_057865.1, forward strand.
ATACAGAGTAGGGTCTCCATCTGTTTCCTCTAGTTCTTTCAAAATTTTTTTCACATTGAGAACTCTTCTGATTTTTAAAAAAAGAAATATGGCACTGAATTCCTAAATCCATAAGTGTTATCTTTTACAAAAAAGTATTATATAGACTTTGTATTATTTATAAATTATTAATGCACTGGTTAAAAACAAAGTTAGAGTAACCATTTCTATTATTCCGCATTTACCTCTTATTCAGCCAGAAACAGCTGTTGAGCATACTTTGTGTGTGGAATGATGTACTATGGGAAATTTAAAAAGGAATGCAGGGCAAAACCTCAGGCTTTGAAGAGTCTGCATATAACAACAGTGTCATCATCATCATCATCATAGCCATCATAATTATTATATTGTTAATATTTACTCTAGAAGCTCCATGGATCATAGTGCTTAATCATAACTCATTCCATGTTAATGTTTTAATTTGCAAAACACTTTTTGCATACACAATTTTGCTTGATCACCATAGGGGTGATATTATCATCCTTTGCACACATTCAGTGCTTAATGAATGTTTGTTAAATGAACCACCCTACCCCATCATGTTATAGATGAAGAAACGGATGCTCAGAGAAGTTATAACTTGCCCAGGGTCACAGTTGTTAAGTAGCAAACCTGATTTTGGAACTCGGGCATCCTTACTCCTGGTCCATTTGCTACTCTTTCCAGTATTCTGTACTGTTTCTCAGTCTTGCCCTCCAGGAATTTATATCTTAAGGCTGCCTGTCATTTAGACTGTGTTCATACAGTAGAAAGTGAAGAGGAAGTTTTAAGATTGTTTCAAGAACAGCCAGTTCTGATGATTCAGAGTGTTTTTGGTTTGTTTGCTTTTGACAGAGTTAGGGTTATCCAGAATGCTATCTATATAGCCTAAATGAACCAGGTTATTGTTAACTGTCTCCCTTACTTTGTGCTGAATATATCCAGCCTGTGGTTCTTGGGAATGCTGCATCAGTTTCATTTGGCAAATTCAGTTTATGTTGATTCCAGGGATATTGCTACCACCTGGCTCTTCCAGAAGATGACCTTTTAAGGATTATATTTAGTACAATTTAGCAGGGCTTTGGTTACTGGTTACTAACTATGTTTATATAAGCATTCTGTTCATGGGGAGAAATTAGGGAGATGTCAACAACTTGGAAGCAACTCAATTTAGAGTCACTAAAATGATCAGTAGTTTGAAGGGTGAAGAAATAACTATATGAGGCCAGTCAAGGTTAATTGGTACTATTGATGCAAATTATGTCAGGTAGTGGAGAAAGAAGGAATATGATTATCTTCCCATAGATCTTTTAATTTATAAAAATGCAGTAGAGTACCTTGGAATTTGAAAGCAAATAGAAGTAAACTTTTGCTTAAAAAATTATGAATTTTGTTTTCAGAGTTGTGGTATACCCAAATCACTCAAGAGTAGTAAACCTGGATACAAGTTTTGAAGATCAAAATTATAGGGAGTAATGGGAAATATCACCTAATTCTGAGCTCTGTTTTCAATGTGACATAATCTTCAAAGGAAATGGTAAGAATTTCCATTTGGTGAAGTATGTAGGGAGCACAGAAGACGGCGCACTGGACCCTGAGTCAGGAAGACCTGAGTTCAAATTCTATCTCAAATACTTATTAGATGTGTGATCCTGGAAAAAAATCACTTAAGAGCTGTCTGCCTCAGTTTCTTCAACTGTAAAATGGGGATAATAATAGCACTTAACCCACAGGGTTGTTGAATCAAATGGGATAATATTTGTAAATTGAACAGCACAATGCCTGTCACATAGTAGGTACTTAACTAACTTCCTTCCTTCCTTCCTTCCTTCCTTCTTTCCTTCAAGACTGAGGAAAGTATTTCATGCATTGATTAACTGGGAGGGCTGTCCTGTGTGACATATTTGGTACTCTTTACCTTCTAATGTTGATGCTTTATGAAAATTGAATGGGTAGTCTGTGCTATTTGGCAGAACTTCCAGGGAGAAACTGTATTCTGAAAAAAAGGAAATAGTCTATGCAGGTAGAAAAGTTGTGGGTTTTTTATTGTTTCCTTGCCTTTTCTTTGCAGTCTTCTAATGCATCTCTCTTTCTCTGTCTCTCTGTCTCTGTGTCTCTCTGCTGGTGGTGTCTCTGCTGCATCCCCTGCCATCTTTTGATAAGTCAATTTTTTACAGAAACAATCTGTGATGCTCCTGACTCCCCCTTCCTCTTTCCCCTCTCCTCCATCTCCTCTCCTGCCTTCCCTCCCTCCTGCTGATTTGTTATTATGTACTGCAGCTGCCCAGAGGATTTTAAATAGACCCATAATGGCACAGCAGCGCCTCTTGGAAGTTTAAATATAACCTTCTTGTTAATCTTGTTGGTGGCAGCAGCAGCAACAGCACCTGGAGAAGAATGCAATGGGCAAGATGTGCCCTGGGGTCTTACACTGGAATTTAGGCTTAATTTTCTTTCAGGTGTCCTATGATCTGAAAGCAATCAGACACGGCCTCACGTGTTGCTTTGTATAAATATAGGTGGGTACAGTATTGGTTTGATGTGCATAGTAATGTAAGAACAAGAAATACAAGCCGAGACCAATATTGAAAGCTGAAAGCTAACATTTCCTTTTTATTTTTGCCAACATCTCTCACTTATAGGCAATAAGGATATTTAATTTCACTTAAATGTTGGACCTTTATGGGGAAGAAGGGGATACAGAGGGTTAATTAATGTCAATTACATTGATGTCACTTCTTAAAGGACAGGTATATAAACCATAAGAATTACCTAGCCACCCAACAATGGACTCTAAATAGCCATTGGAGGAGAGCAACATGTGTTGCCTCTGACCCAGAGCAAGGGTGAAATCTTTAGTCAGAAGAAGAAAAGTTTATGATCTTGGAACCAGTTTTCTGAGGCCTTTTTTAGGAGGTAACAAAACACACTCAGACACACTCCACTCACCTCACCGTATGATAATAATGAAGTCTCTTATTACATATTTTTGCATCCGCTATGTTTGAGGGGGCCTAAATCCCACAAGTCTTTCTGTGTAAGGACAACAGTAAGAGTTTATTTTACTGTTGGGATTTAGACTCCTGTATGAGGACAAATAATATGACATCTTGGGCCTTTTATTAAGCTTTGGGATTTCCAAGGAAGGGATGCCACAGAACTATAATAGACATTCTTTTCAGGGACTTTGTGAGATAAATGAATTATGTATGAAATGTTCTGAAGACCCTGGAGGAAAGCTGTCATATGGAATTAAAATATCATATTAAATTAAAGAGGATTGGGATGGTACTCTGAAACCTGAATTGGGGAATGGAAGTACTTTGAGACTCTGTCCCTGTCCCTTTTCCCCAGAGTTTTTCTAAGATATATCATTTATCCCAGGATGGAATTAAAGGGGAGGTTGAACAGTCATTATGTGCCCAAGGACTATATAACACTGTGATTTGTGAATGTGGGTAATTGAATGGCAATAGAGTAAGTAGAAATGATTCTTACCTTCAAGCAACATATAATCTAAGAGGAAAACTCAAAGATATAAATATATAGGCTACAAAAGGTATTTTTACTAGTAAGAATGGGTTGAATTTGAGGAATGAATTACATAATATACTAATGCTTTGGAAAATGGGTGGAGTCAATAAGAGAAATTTTCCTAGAGGAAATGGTCTTGAATTATGACCTAAAGGCAGATAGATAGATGGATGGATGGGTATGTAGATAGAAAGATGGAAAGATAGATGGATAGATGGATGGATAGGTGTATGATAATAGTATGTGTGTGTGTGTGTGTGTGTATGTGTGTGTGTGTTTGTATGTGTGTGTGTGTGTATCTGGTGTGGAGGATTAGGGATGTTTTAATTGTCTAATATTTGGCATGAGATTAGAGGATGGGAATATAGGGTTGGGGTAGACTGGGAGACAGCAGCTAGATGGCACCATAATGCATAGAGTGCAGGACCTGAAATCTTCCTGAGTGTAAATCTGGCCTCAGACACCTATTAGCCGTATGACCCTGGGCAAGTTATTTAACACTTTTTGCCTCAGTTCTTCATCTGTAAAATGAGCTGGAGAAGGAAATGGCAAAACACTCCAATGTCTTTGGTAAGAAAACCCCAGTGGGGTCACAAAGAGTCAGACATGACTGAAACAACTGAACAAGAATAAAGGCTGGGAAAAAAAGAGAGAAGATACTAAGAGGACAAACAGAGCTTAAATATAGTTACTATAATATAAAAAATGATGAAAATAGACCAACGGAAACCTGAGATATTTTAATAGCAAAGTCAGTATTTGATATAGAAGGTGCCTTTGGAGGGGAAAAGGGTAGTGGAGTTACATGGCTGAAGCAACAGACATGGAAAATTATTATGGATTAAACTCCCAGAATTGGAAGGGCTCTTAAGAGGTCATTTGTCTAGTTTTTGCCTCTAGGCAGGTGAGCACATAAATCATACAAGATAGATGATCGTTCAACCTATTTTTAAAGATCTCTAGATATAGAGATTGCCCTATATCTGGTTACAGTGTTTTATCCTCCTTTTAAGCAACAAAATTTTTCCTTATATCTTACCAAACTCTCTACAGTTTTATCTGTGTCATGATCTTCTATCTTTTGTTCAAATGGAGAGTAACATTTTTGTTGTTGTTGTGTCGTTTGAGTCATGTTTGACTCTACGTGATCCCATTTGGGGTTTTCTTACAAAAGATACTGTAGTGGTCTGCCATTTCTTTCTCTGGCTCATTTTATAGATGAGGAACTGAGGCAAACAGGGTTAAGTGACTTGCCCAGGGTCACACAGCTAGTAAGTGTCTGAGGATGTATTTGAATGCATGAAGAAGAGTCTTCCTGACATCAAGTCCAGCACTCTTTCCATTGGGTCACCTAGATGCCCCCAAGAGCAACCTTACAATAATCTTTTAAAATGTGGAAAATTTCCCATTTATTCATAAGAAACTCATCTGAAAATGGCCAAAGATGGGTCCTCAATTAAAAGAACCACTGAAGCCATGTGCAATTATTGGGTCTATTAATTATTACTTCAGGTAGGCAAGATAAACAGTCTTCTACCCAAAGAAAAACTAATTCTTCTGACCTTTAACATCATTTTAATAAAGTCATATGCCATGAAGTTGTTGTAAAATCCAAATGGGAAAACTTGTGTAAAACACTTTGAAAACCTTAAAGCACTATAAAAATCAATTATTATTATTGTTATTATTGTTATCATCATCATTATTTTGTTGTATTGTATCACTTCCATTTAGTAGGAAAGTGGAAAGAAATAGAATACATGTATCTCTCCCTCTATGAACTGATAATCCAGGTTAGATGGGTGAGGGATGTTTGAATTGCCTGATATTTGTCATGAGATTAAAGCCAGAGAATATAGGTTCAGTTAGCCTGAGATAAGCATTTATCTGGTATAAGGACATGGAAAAGGAAATGGATGTGCTACGTGGAGCACAGCAGAATTATCTGTGCTCCTGTTCTGACTGTTCCACTGACTCCCTGAGTGCAAAGTCACAATCTCTCCCTGCTTCAGTTTCCTTATTTGTAAAATGAGAGGGTTGCATCAGATGACCTCAAAAATGCCTTCTAGAGGGGCAGCTAGGTGGCACAGTGGAAAAAGCACCAGCCCTGGATTCAGGAGTACCTGAGTTTAAATCCGGCCTCAGACACTTGACACTTACTAGCTGTGTGACCCTTGAGCAAGTCACTTAACCCTCACTGCCCTGCAAAAAAAAAAAAATGCCTTCCATCTCCATGCCTAAATGGGTCAGAGAGCTTGTGTTGGAGAGGAGTGGGAGAAAAAAACTGAATAAGTGTGGTGGGATCTGTTTATGAGCGTCTTGAGATTATGCTGAGGAAGACTGAATGACCTCCATATTTCATGAGTATCTTCTCTTTGGTTTGGTTTTTTGTATCTTCTTTGAGAGTTAACCTGACCTTTTCATTAATAATTGCCTACTTTCAAAGTTAGCTGATAATTTAGTTGGTTTTAATTAATGGTTCCCCCAAATGATTCATTATACTTGATAAGGGCTTATTTGCAAATCACTCATAACTATAGGTAGACAGAGTCACTAGCTTAACTTGTAGTTCTCTTTTTTACGACATTCTATGCTTAGCTATCTAACCCTATAGGAGAGATTCAAATATTTAATTCCTGTGCCGTACAGGACAAAATTCTAACTCCCATGCCACATTTTGGTGGTAGAATACATTCTGGAGTAAACAATAAGTAGGGGTTGTGAAGTTAAAAGGGAATAAACATTTATTAAGAGCCTACTGTAAACAGCATGATTCATCATGAGTCCTGCAGAATTGATTGTGGCTAGTCATTTTCTTGATCATATTTTCTAAGTCTTTCAGAATTGATTATTTTTATAATACTTTTTTTGGCAGAGCAGTGAGGGTTAAGTCACACAACTAGTAAGTGTCAAGTTTCTGAGGCTGGACCTGAACTCAGGTCCTCCTGAATCCAGGGCTGGTGCTCTTATCCACTGCGCCACCTAGCTGCCCCAGTACTGTTATTTTTTAAATTGTTCTTTTGGTTCTTCTCACTTCACTCTACCAAAATTCATATGTCTTCCCAGGCTTATTCTATGAAACAATTCACTTTATCAATTCTTACAGGACAACAGTATTCCAATATATTCATATAACTTACAGTATTCAGCCATTCCCCAATTGAAGGATTCTTCCTTCTGATTGCAATTCACTGCCAAAATTAAAAGCCTACTATATGCAAGGCACTGTGCTAATCCCTTTACAAACCTTATCTCATTTGATCATCACAACCACCCTGTGAGTTAGGGGGCTTTTATTAAGCCCCATTTTATAGTTGAAGAAACTGAAGCAGGATGAGCTTAAGTTACTTGCCCAAGATCACACAGGTAGTAAGTGTCTGAGGCCAGAACTCAGATCTTCCTGAATCCAGGTCTAGAGTTCTATCCACTGAGCTACTTAAATGCCTAGCTAAAAGCATTCAGGGGTTTAAGCATAATATTAATTGGCCTTGGACATGGATTTTAGCAATGAAGATAGGCTGAAGTGGTTTGTAGACATCTATTTTTAGAGGTATCTTAAACTGAAGGTGAGCAGTGGAATGAGAGGCTTGGGTATTACCCATGTACAGGTGATAGATGACGCCTTGAGAATTGATGAGCTTCCTAAAGAAAAGAGGAAAGGGGGAAAGAGTAGAAAAATAAGCCATATTAGGGTGTGTTCCTGTTTACACATACATCCAACAAATATTATTTAAGAACTTACTGTATTCAAAATACTGTTATAGGTTCTAAGGGAGATTAAAAATTTAGAGGGTCTTCATGAATCTGGCAAAGGATTCTTTTTTGTTGTTTGTTTTTTTGGCTGGGCAATAGGGGTTAAGTGACTTGCCTAGGGTCACAAAGCTAGTAAATGTTAAGTGTCTGAGGCCGGATTTGAACTCAGGTTCTCCTGAATCCAGGGCTGGTGATCTATCCACCATGCCACCTAGCTGCCCCCTGGAAAAGAATTCTAACTACTGAGGCACTAAAGTGGTCAACTCTCTGATGAAGGATAGGTATGGAGGAAAGTGATCTTGGAAAACAGGGGTACATTGAAAGACCTGAAAATATGCGGTGAAAGTAAAATGTCAAAGTTTAGGATTTGGAAAGTGGTACAATTCCAAGGAATGATAAGGTCTAAGGTGTGCCCCTGCCTATGTATGGATGAAGTAGTAGAGAAACAGGTTGTTATAGTTGAGGAATTGAAAAGTTTGCAGAACTCTCTCAGCAAAATCAGGTCTTTGAGGATGATGGCAGGAGATGGCATGATGGAATAAATAAGAAGCAAGTATAAAGTCATTGAGAAATTGATGTGGAATCCAGGAGATAATAGTACCAACAATGTCATTAATTGTATAGACTTCAAAAGCAGAAAGATCAATGAGAAAGTAGATTGATGACTGCTTTGAAAGTGGCAAGATGGAGAAAGGCATATGCCCACCCCACTTCCTACCACATTGAAGGGAGATTCCGGTTTCTGTTCAAGAGAAAGGGTTAGAAGCAATGGTGATTAAGTAGTTGAAAAGCGTAGGAAAGTTTTTTGACAAAAGAACAGAGATTCTAGAGGGCACAGCATATGGGTCAAGAGATGGACAAACTGGGGCAGCTAGGTGGCACAGTAGATAGAGCACCAGCCCTGGAATCAGGAGTACCTGAGTTCAAATCTGGCCTCAGACGCTTGACACTTACTAGCTGTGTGACCCTGGACAAGTCACTTAACCCCAATTGCCTCACCGAAAAAAAAAAGATGGGCAAACTAAATAAGAAAGATGCTTGAGGAAGACTAGAAAAGTATGGAGTTCTGAAGAAGGAAAATACTATGGACAAACCACCTGTCTATAAACTGGTAATGTTGGTTGTGCAGTATTAGAATCAGGGATCTAGTACAATGGGAGATTGATTGGTATAGCATTCTCCATCAGCAGAGTATAGCCAGTAGGTCTGCTTCAAAACACAAGATTTTATATGTAGATGCTGTCACTCCTTGTAGCTGTAGGACTTCTGGATTGTTGATAGGAGAACTATGCTTAGTGGCTTGTCTGAAGAGTCACCTCCCAGAAGTCTCATTTCTAGGTATAATGATATTGTTATCCCTCCATGGGGGCTATGAAGGTTCCATCCAAGTGGAAGAGCTAGACCTTTTTAAAAGTCATTCTGAATTTTTAGACCTAGGCACAGCTAAGCTTTCTTTATTCAACTCCATGTAGCACCAAAAACACCCCAAAAATTGAGGCCCATAATATAAGGGACAACATTAGATCTAGGATTTCATTGCCCTAAGTGGGCATTCCAGGAACTATTTTCTGAAATGCACAGAGACATCTGTAGATAACCACATGTTTTTTTGTCTGACAGCTAACAAGTGAGACTAGATCCGTTACATCCCTGTATTATACTTTAGAAGTAAGAAGACAAGCTTGGCATCCATGGTGGAGTTAAATGTCAGAATTAGTTTTTACACTAGGCTAACTTGACTGGAGAAGTGTAGGCTAGATGTTGAGGTTCCATGTTTAGAGAAACATTTGATCATTATGTTATACAGTATAGCTGTCCTTTCTGTCTCTAGCTTGGAATTATTTTTATTACTCAAGCCATTAACAATGTTGTGAGGGAAAAAAGAGATTTCCTCATTAGGTCTTTATAAAAGGTTTCCTTGTGCATTAAAGTGAAGATTTGTTGAAATTTTCCTGGATGTTGCAAGATTTTTTTGACCTGATTTTTCTAATTTTAGGAAGTTATATAGGTGGGATCAACTGAGAGACTCTAGTGTATATTTTATAAAATTGTGGTGAAGGCTTAATGATGAAGAAAAGGACTTCACAATTGCACTAAAATGAATCTGGCCACTGCCAAGGCACCTCTTTTTTGTTGCTGTGGCTGCTGCTGTCTGGTTGTCATAGTAACAGTGGTCCTTAATCAAGAATACATTAACATATATACTGACATCCTAAAGTCATCCTTTGAAAACTAAATGTCCCATGGTAAATGACGGGTAGAATTCATTTCCAAGGGACATGAGGATATTGGAGAAAAAAGCACTGGTTTTGAAGAGAAAAGAAAAAATGGACAGAGATTGGAAAATTATGTAGGGGAAAGAGCCTATTGTGATTAGCTGTTATGACTGGGATAGGAATAGTCCCAGTGGAGTAAACCACATTGACAATAAACCAAAGATTGAGAAAGCCAACATGTAGGATACCTAATAAATATGTCCAGCTATAGAAAAGATTTCATGGGCATGTGGGGGGTCAGTGAGGAGAGGTAATAAAACCAGGGTGATTAGATCAACCATGACCCAAGAGATTTTCTGGGAAGGTATCTCAGGAGAGTTATGCTCAGCAAGGTATTATTGATTTTTACATTGGGGTAGTAGAAAGAGGGCTGAACATGCTTCAGTCATGGTGCTTGGATCTGGCTTCCATTTCTCACTGCCACTTTCTAGCTTTTACCCTAGGTAAATCACTTAGGTTGAGAGTGGCAGCAACCTAAGAGGGGAAGGAGAAGAAAACCACGTGGAACATATGGTCCATGGGGTCAAGAAGAATTGACTGAACAGGCAACAACAAATTATCCATAAAAATTCCTTCAGAGTCTTTATGGAATCTGCATAAAGGAGTTCCTTCCACCTTTGTTCCAGTTATTGCCTCTTGTAGGTTGCTTCTTCTGTCAATAAATTTAGAGAAATGAAATGAGATTAGCCACAATCCCCAAAGTTAGCTCATGGGGTGGAACAAATAGGCCCTACCTGCCATGGCCTCTTCCAGACCAATGGAATAGGAGCTCCTACCATGCTGCATTGTGTGTTGTTCACACATTTCAGTCATGTTCAACTCTTTGTGACACCATTTCGGGTTTTCTTGGCAAAGATACTGGAGTGGTTTTCCCTTTCCTTTCACAACTCATTTTACAGATGAGGAAACTGAAGCAAACTAGGTTAAGTGACTTGCCCATGGTCACACAGCTAGTAAGTGTCTGAAGCTGGATTTGAACTCAGGAAGATGAGTATTCCTGATTCCAAACCCAGTGCTCTATCCACTGTGAAATCTAGCTTTTCTGCCTAATCCTGAAAACTGTTATCCCAAATAGATACAGCTCCATTTCTAGTTTTAATTAATATTTGGTCCTAACAAACATAGAGAAGGTAAAGTGGTAAAGGTGGACAAAATAACCAGAAGTAACAGCCCTAACAGTAGAACAATAACTGTTTGAAAGAGTTTTCAGCATATAAAAAGTAGACATGGCACTTTGGAAATCTAATTATCTTGTGCAACACTGAGCACCTTCTAGGATGGACTTGGTTTCACTAGAAAACATAATGCTATGCTGACAGTAGTTACTCTAATTTAATAGATGCACAACCATCTCAAGTGTGTTCTGAAATCTGAGAAATCATTCTTCTCAGAACAATGGAAGATGTACACAACAGATGGGTATGCAACGGTTTATTGATATCAGTATCATTCATGGTGTTTCCTTGGAAACTTACTGATGTTTGATCCCAAAGGACAAGAGAAATGAAGCCAACCTTGAGTTCCCTGCTCTCAGGGGAAGCAAATACTATTATTCTGAGTCCCATTTTATTGACAGGGAGACTGACAGGGCCTCTGAGATTCTTACCTTACAGAATCTCAGAGGTGGAACAGCTCTGAGGGGCCAACTAACGTCTATTATACCTGAAGAAAAATCCAATCCATCACATAGCAGACAAGAGCTTATTCTTTTTTTAAAGACTTCCAGTCATGGTAAAACAAACAAACAAACAAACAAACAAAAACTGCTTGCTACTTTTTAAGGCAGCCCATTCCCCCTTTGGATAGCTTTAATTATTAGGAAGTTTCATTGTTTCAGTAAATCTAATTTTGCCTTCTTTGTAGTTCTCACCTCTGACACCTCATTTATTCCTTTCCCCTATATTCGGCAGTCAAATGCTTGGAGACAATGTTTATGTTCACAGTCAGTCTTCTTGCCTTTAGCCTGAACATCCCATTCCTTCAACCCTTTCCCTCTTAAACCTTTTTCTCTCTTCTGAACTTCAAAACAACCATATCCCCACCACAGCCTCATCCTGAAATTTTCCTCAGTGCCTGTGGCCTACTCACTCTAGAACATCCAATCATTCCTGTGGTCTTCTTAACCTGGAGGTAATTGTTTTCACCCTTCTCCCATTGGTGGGTTTCTCCTAAAACCCTGATTTCTTTTTGGAGACTACTACACTTTAGTTTCTCTCACTATACCCCCTGCTTGCTGCCTCTCATAATCTCTGAGATACCACATACCTCTGACATTCTATGATTCTGTTAGCTTGTTTGTCAAAATCAGAGACCATTGGGTGTGCTATTTCCCAACCTATTATCCTACTTCCATTTCCAGAGTGAATAATGAAGACATGGCAGGCCAACTCTAAAAGGTTGATAACCCTAATCTGAAGTATAGTTCTAACTTATCGATGAGACTGTCATTTGTGCCGAAATCAAAAGGCTTACTTTAGTGTAAAGACTAAAATTCATAAATTTCAACCTCTTTTTCTATGAGACCTTTTTTCTAGAGCTGTTATAACTGGTAGCCAAATTAATTGGACTTTTATTTCATTTACTTCTTCCTACTACAAGTGGAAGTGCTAATGCTTCATGAAATAAGCAAAAGGAGGATGCCAAGAGGGAAGGGGAAGACAATTCAATGACCTACTTAATGTAACCTTTGAGGGATGGAGAATAGAATTATTTTGAAAGTTGATGTCTATTGAACAGATAGTGTTAAGAGTTTAAATTAACTTTTGGACAAAACAGTTATAGCATCATCAGCAGCTTTCTTTTCCTACCCTTACCTTTTTCTTTATTAAGTACTTTATGACCCAAATGACCAGTAACTGAATCAGCATCTTGATATCAAATGTGAGATGATCACTAAGACCTTTGGAATTTAGCTGAGACCCAAACCAATTTATTCCACATAACCTATTAAAGGCATTTCAGAAATTAATCCTTTTCAGTGGTTATTTTCCCTGGCCTGATTTAGGGCTGACTGCATGCTCCATCCATTCCTAGGATCCATATTCATACTTATTCAGTACAGGTTCCTACAGGAAACAGTTGCTGCAGCTAGAGGCAGTTAACTTGGGAAGAATGAGGGATAAAGCAGCGGGTAAGAGCCAGCCTATCAAAGGTTCCTTGGAGGAGGCGGATTGTCGTACACATTTCTTTTTCTCCTTTCAAGTCCACATTTGTTGTCATTCCTTTGTGGAGAGTTCTCCAACTGGGAGGACTGAACTCTCTTGAATAGGTCCTTTCTCTTGTGCTATCTCTAGCTCCCGCAGCTCCTTGTAGCTGCCCCCTCTCACTGTGAAGTCTAAGAAAGAAAATGGACAAAAGACCCAGCAGCAAAACAAGATGGGTCAGTTTGCTTTTCCTTCCCTCCCTTTGAGTCAGTAAAAGAGCTATTTCCAAGCCTTACATGGCTCACCTGGGTTTTTATTCACCTAGGCCTTTTTTTAGTCTTATGACTAGTTCTTTAAGCAGTAGCCAAACCCTTGTCCCATTTCTGGTGTGCCGGACCTTTTTCTCTATTACCTCCATCTCCTGGCTTCAGAATAGAAATCACCACATGCTCATGGTTGCTTGTGCTTTCTGGGGAAATAGAGGTTTGGGTACTTAAGGTGGCCCATCAGCTTGGGGATTGTTATAGGTCCAAGTTGAAGATAAGTATGATTAAAAGAGGGGTTTATTTCTGTGTTTTGAAAGACAAGTACATTCAGCTCTATGAGGTTTTGTAAAATGATACAAGATGATTTACAAATGTTAAGGACACCTTTACCCCATGTATAATCCCAAACAGAACTGAATTTAACCTTCAAAAGATAAGAAAAATGAAGTTCAATTATTAATTGGACTTAGTCTATTATGCATATGTATTCCCAGGACTTTCTGGACATAATAAAAATCAGATGCCTTTTCTGTCTTAATTCAGGATTTCCGTGGTTCTGTGATCTCACAGAGGTAGGTCTTTCCTCCAAGAGGGCAGAGTGCAGCCCATCCATGCATTCTCCTCCTCTGTGGCTTTTGTCTGGATCTTCTTGTAAACACTCACATGAGATGCACTTAAAATCTAGGGATTTTCTTCTAGATCCCTTGACATAGCATGGAATCTATGTAGACCATGTTTTATCCCTCCTTCTTCCTACACATAGAGCTCAACTCCTTTTCTGGTTCTATATTTCTCTGATGATGTCATCATCAAGGCACAGCACTCTGGGGAATAAAAAAAGCAGGCAGTTCCTATGGAGAAGGGGCTAACCATCCCCATCAACTGCCAACCAACTACCACCCACAGGGTAGGCAAGCCAGCCTCACTGAAGCAGCAGGATCACCCTGGGGGAGAGCCATGAGGCACCATGTGCCAAGCAGATCAACCCCCCCCATCTTGACCACCTGAAGACCCTAATGGAGATAGTCCAGGACTTTGAACAAAACAACCTTGGGGGGCAGCTAGGTGGTGCAGTGTATAAAGCACTGGCCCTGGATTCAGGAGGACCTGAGTTCAAATCAGGCCTCAGACACTTGACACTTACTAGCTGTGTGACCTTGGGCAAGTCACTTAACCCTCATTGCCCCACCAAAAAAAAAAAAAAAAGACAAGACAACCTTGGGAATAGCAATGCTTCTGGCCTATTGTCCACAGCCATCATCTTGGGAAACAAGCCCAGGAGATGCTCATTACCAAATACCTTGGCACAGTCAAATGTTTCAACATCAGAAACCAATAGGATTTTGTCAATGAAAATGACATCAAAGGAGCAGCTAGGTGGCACAGTGGATAAAGCACTGGCCTTGGATTCAGGAGTACCTGAATTCAAATCTGGCCTCAGACACTTAACACTTACTAGCTGTGTGACCCTGGGCAAGTCACTTAACCCCTATGGTCCCGCAAAAAAAAAATGACATCAAAGAAGGGGCATTACTGTCTGTCTTGCTGCTGTACCCTAAGGAACATGAAATGTTGCCATCTGACTTGAAGGTGACACTTCCCATGTAGAAAGGTCTTCCAACAGAATGTGCGCTCCTTGAGAGCAGGGTCTGCCTTATTTCTCTATTTGTATCCCCAGTACTTAGCACAGCGCATTATATATAGTAAACACTTAATAAAGGCTTCATTCATTCATGTCTTCTATACTTTTTGGGGGGTGTAAAATATGTTGTCAATGTGTCACAGGCTATTTCTATGCATGATTCTTTCCCATTCCCCATCAGATAATGCACTATGCTGGTCCTTCATTACAGATAGCTTAGGCAAACATGACAGATACAGTGAGTTAGTCTTGCAACTAAAGAAGATGAAATGAGTAGCAGGATTGCATTTTGGAAAATATGCAGCATTTTCAATAACAACAAAGTTTCTCCCTGAAACAAAATCCCATCTTTTTATTTCACTTTATTTTTAATGTTTTGTTAAAGTTTGTGGTTGTTTATATCACTTCACAGGAAGGAAAAGTTTCATCACTGATCCCTCTGGATCTAAGGAAGTTCCATCTTTTAAATACTAATTGTGAAAGCTGATTTGACTAGAATGATCCAAAATCCCAGGATGCATTTATGCTTATATTGAGTTGACCCATAGAGCTCTTCCTCAACCACGGGCTTTCTAGTTTCCTTTGCCTCTTCCCCTCATTCTTTATTTTTTATTAAGCAACTCAGAAAATACCTTGTTTTCAGGAGTTCAAACTATCCAACTGCCTTGCCCTGTGGAAGATGGATGATGGAGCAGTCTCCTATTAGTGTCACATAAGAGTTCATTCTAAAGTTCTATGTAAGTTTGGGTCCTGAGTGCTTTTGTACCTGAATGGTATATATTTTTGAATAGTTGATCTTTTAGCCTTCTCATGGAACCAGGAATGGTAGGGAGAAGGTCTCCCCCTCCATGCTGTCTCCATTGGCATCTGTCCCTCTTCCATGGCTGCCATCTTTATATGGTGGTGCTTTTTGAGAACAATTCTCTCACCTTTTGCCCTGCACTTATATTCTTTTGGTGAATGAATATAAGAGGAACCCCCCACACACACACACACACATACATTAAGCATTTACTATGTTTCGAGCAATGAACTAAGTACTGGAAATAAGAATATAAAAACAAAGATAGTTGTAGCCCTCATGAAGCCTATATTCTAATATGGACAGACAACACCTTGTGGAGTAGTGGCCAGGAAGGAACACTTTGATCTGGAAGGTTATAGGTATAACAAATAAGGCCATAGGGGAATAGGTTGACACACCCCATACAGGTACAAGTTTATTTGATCAAAATTCTAGAGCTGGAGAGGTGCTAGTGGTAGTAGTAGTGATAGAAAGGACTGATATATAGGACAAGGAGATTGGTAAGGCTCACAAGAAGATGGCCAAGGGAATAGGAAATGGTCCTACTTGGCTGACCATCATGGAATATCACCATTTCCCTTCCTGACAGTTAAGCCAAATTTAGCCAAAAATGTACCAAAAATGTATAGCTTAGTTTGGCTGTAGGCTAAATCTTGCCCTACAGCATTGAATCCTGGCCAACAACAACCTAGAGCGTCTAACATAGGAGAAAATGAAATTTTACCATTTTGGTTTAACTATCTTTACAGGAAAGTGTGCCAAAGTCTAACATCCATGCAGTGCTAGAAAAAAGAATAATTGGAAAGGATAAGAATTCCTTCTTCAGAAAGATGAGATATTGCTATAGGATCATTTGTAATTCGAGAGAATTAGTTTTTTTGTCATGACTCTGTCAATGATTATGTGAATTTGAGCATACATTTAACTTCAGTGGCCCAGCTTCTCTATCTTTCATATGGAAATAATAGCTTTACTACTTGACTCTGTTGTTGAATGCGAAAAGACTTTGTTAAATGAAAAATCCTATTTAAATATAATGTATGAAGATAAAGATGGCAGATTGGGTTAAGGGTTCTATTTACTTTCAGTTTTATTTGAAAACAGTCTTTATTCTTTTTTTTTTTTTTTTTAGTGAGACAATTGGGGTTAAGTGACTTGCCCAAGGTCACACAGCTAGTAAGTGTCAAATGTCTGAAGTCGGATTTGAACTTAGGTACTCCTGACTCCAGGGCCAGTGTTCTATCCACTGCGCCACCTAGCTGCCCTGAAAACAGTCTTTATTAAGCGATTTTTCAGGACAATAATAATGAAAAGAGAGGACATTATGTTAAGTAGAAACTCAGATGCCCACAGGTAATAGTAATAACTGCATATATATATATATATATACATATGCATACATATATACATGTATATATGTATATTGTGTATATATAAAAATAAAAATCTTTGCACAAAAAAGTCATGTTATAGCATTTCCCAAGTTATATGTTAATTTAAATCTCCCCTCTCTACTTTAGACTTACTTTCCATTAGCTAGGTCTGTCCATATCCTCTTTACAAAATTTAATTGCTTGGATACCCAGATGGCAAAGGGAAGCTTTTATTCCCCCCCCCCCATTTCCTCTCCCCATTTAAGTTTCCAGCCTCAAGCCTCAGAGATTGTGGTTTTATTACCAAGGTACACTCTTCCCTTTCCAAATCAACCCTATAATCTCTATCTTCTCTGTTCCTATTCACAATCTATTGAACAAGGGCTAAAATAAGTCACACAATGTTACTATGTGGACCATTACAGATTTTTCTGTTATGAAATTTCAACTGGACCTTCACCACATCATGGCAACCCTCATAGTTTTCCCTTATGGATCCCTCCCACAGTGTCTATTCTAAACCTTCTTTCCTCTCATTGAGTCACCTGTATCTCTGCATCTCAGTAGAGTACCATTCCTCATACTTTACTGAGAAATTTGAGCTCATTATCTTAGGAGTAGCTTCTTCAACACCTCTACAGCTCAAATATTTGGAAAAGCAGTTCTTCCCCATACTACTCCCTTCTTTATTCCAATCCTTGAAGAAGAAGTGATCCCTTTCTTTATCCAGGTCAACCCATTTTCATTTAAGTCCTGCATCTCATTTCTTCCCCTCTCCTTTGTGAGCTTGTTCTTTTGATTATCCCCTTACTCTTGCTAATCTTCAGTCTGTCTTCATCTGCTGCTTCCTTCCCAACATGCCCAGACATCTCCAAAACTGAAGAAAAAAATGACAAAATCCTTTATTTTTGTCTTGCTGTCTCCTGTAATCAACCAATCAAGGAGCACTTATTAAGTGTCTTTTTATTTGTTTGTTTTTATTAGTAAGCATGTTTGTGCACTGGTGATTTAGATAAAGTAAATGAAACAAACCTTACCAGTTAAGAATTTACATTCAAATATGGGATACAACAATATGCATGAACATATAAAGAATAAATATAAATAAATACAAAGTTGTTAAATATAAGTAGCTTGATTTAGAAGGCACTAGCAATTGAGGGGATCAAGAAAATTTCCACCTAATAGATAGTGCTTGAGCTGCATCTTGAAAGAAGATGCAATAACAATAACTAATATTTCTATATTTCTTAAAGTTTTCAAAAAGCCCTCACACCAGCACTGTGGGAAGTAGGTGCTATTATTACCGCTATTATTACCCCCATTTTATAGATGACAAAACTGAATGCAGACAGAGGTTAAGTGACTTGTTCAGGGTCACATAACTACTAAATATCTGAGGTTGTATATGGAGTCAAGTCTTCCTGACTCCAGGTCCAGCATTCTATCCACTGTACCACCTAACTGCTTTTAATTCTGTGAGATGGAGGTTAGGGGAGATCACATTCCAGGCATGATGGGCAGTGCAAAAGTACATAGATGGGAAATGGAAATAGTCTGGTTGGATCACAGAGTGAAGGAGGGGAGAGATGTCCAACAAAACTGGAAAGATAGGTTGGGGTGAGGTTGTGAAGGGTTTTAAAAAACAAACAAAAAATGATATTTTTATTCTAGAGGCAGTAGGAAACATGAGTTTCAGAAGTCTTCATGATGCCCAATTTGAAAGTTCTAATAGAAAATAGGTGATGTGAGATTGAAACTCAGGGGAGAGGCTGAGGCTGGATATATCAACTTGTGAGTCATCTGCATAGCAGTTTTAATTGAACCTATGGGAGCTGATGAGGTCAATGAAGAGGAGCATATAATCTTCATTCTCCTTTGATGGATAATTATCCAGGTTCTACCCTCTATGCATAAGGCTTACCAAGGACTTTGTTCCAAGTCTTTTCTCTCTACACTCTTTATTTTGTCACTTAAATCAGTTCCCATGGATTTAATTGTTCTCTCTGAACAAATGGCTCCCAAACCAATGTATCCAGGCTTCATCTCTCTCCTAAATTTCAGTTTCATATCTCCAACTACTCCTGCATATTCCCATTGGGATATCCCAAACATGCAAAGGTGCCATCCATCAGGTGAATCTGTCACAAAGGTTAATACACTTGGGACTATAGTCAAGACTTTTGTCTCACTTCACATCAGTTACCAAGTCCTGATTATCCTAACTCTCCATCAAAACACCATACTAATCTAGACCCTTATCATCTTCTCTGAACTATTGCAGTAGCAATAGTTCTAATTTGTCTCCTTTATCTCCCCTCTCCAATCTGTCCTCTACATAGCTGCCAAATTGATATTCCCCAAACAGATCTGATCATGCCACTTTCCTGCTCATGAAGCTGAATCCTTGGACCAGAACATAGGCTCTGGAACATGTAACCCTTTCAGCTAAGGAACTTCCCACCTTGGCCTTCCTTTCTTTGCCGCGAGCTGATCTGGGCACCACATTATATCTGGGCACCCCAGCTATGCTTCACTTACTGCTAGACAGGTTCTCACCAGTCACTCATTCCGTGTATTCCTTCTGCCCACTCCCCTTTCTAGTTCTTTAACTAGAATTAAATCAATACTTCATGGTTACTGAAAAGGGTATATTAATCTATTCCCCTATGGTTCCACTCAACATGCTGCTATTTTTCCAAACCAAAATACTGCTTTCCTCCATGTGTTGTCTTCTCAATAGAATGCAAGTTTCTTGAGGGAAGAGGATATTTCTGTCTTTGTATTTGTATTCTCAACTGTTAGCTGTATCCATTCATTCAAGAAGTTTCAGTGGTTCCCTATTACCTCTAGGATAAAATGCAAATTCTTCTATTTGGAATTTTAAGTCACTTAACCAGTGTTTCCAGACTGATTCACATGTTATTTTCCCTTACACCCTCTATGTTCTAGGGGAGTCAACCTTCCTTGCTGTTTCCGGCACACCACATTCTATCTTCTCTCTCTATGACTTTGAACAGGGTGTCCCTCTTGCCCAGAATGCTCTATTTCTCTGCTTGCAGAATCTCTAACTTGATTGTGAAAGCCAGGCTCAGGTGATGCTTCCTTTAGGTGAATTTGCCTTTATTAGACTTTTCTGCCCAACCCACATTGGATTATTCTTTATATTTTATATGTATATGTGTACATACATACATACATACATACATATATATAATGCATATACATGTCATGTACAGGTATGTGTATATAAATGATGTTTTCCCGAAGTAGAATCCATCATAATTTTTTTTGTGTGAGGCAATAAGGGTTAAGTGACTTGCTCAGGGTCACACAGCTAGTAAGTGTCAAGTGTCTGAGGCTGGAATGAACTCTGGTCCTCCTGACTCCAGGGCTGGTGCTCTATGCACTGCGCCACCTAGCTGCCCCTTATCATCAATTTTTTGACACCCAGGACTATTTCATTTTTGTCTTTGTATTGCTCAGGTCCTATCACAGTGCCTGGCAAACAACAACAACGACATCATCATCATCATGACAACAACATATACAGCAGTTGAAATCTGCAAATGACTTTACATACATTAGACACTAAATATATGCTTAGTGAATTGAGTGAAATGTACTCTCTGCCCTGTCATTCCTCTGTTTCTTCCTAAGGGTCTAGGAATCAAGATAAGATGAAGCCCTTCTCTTCTCACAGGAAATAAGGGTAGGGTAGGGAGGGAGAGGAGCACTAATGTAAGGTAGATTAGAAGTAACTAATGCATTAAATAAATATTATTTACATAGGAATACATTTTAATATGTAGTATTACAAAGAGTATATATATATACATATCTGTATGTATGTGTATATGTGCATGTGCACATATGTATACACACATATACACATACACATATGTATACATGTACATATGCATATGTATCTAGACATACTAGTTCTATGATGTCCAGAAGTCTTTGGATAAGGTCTGGCATTTTTTTATTTGGTAGAAGAATGAAGTAATGGGGGGAAAAGTGTTGTTGTTTAGTTGTTTTCAGTCATGCCTGACTCTTCATGACCCATTTGGGGTTTTCTTGCAGATCCTGGAGTGGTTTTGTATTTCCTTCTACAGCTCATTTTACAGATGAGGAAACTGATGCAAACAGAGTTACATGACTTGCCTAGGGTCACACAGCTAGTAAGAGGCTGAGGTTCAATTTGAACTCAGGAAGAGGAGTCTTCCTGACTCCAGGAACAACACTCAATCCCCTGTACCACCTAGCTACTCTTTTATTTAAAACAAATATCTTTCTACATTTTAATTGGTCCAACGAAATACTTCAAGGGGGCAGCTAGGTGGCACAGTGGATAAAGCACCAGCCCTGGATTCAGGAGTACCTGAGTTCAAATCCAGCCTCAGACACTTGACGCTTACTAGATATGTGACCCTGGGCAAGTCACTTAACCCTCAATGCTCTTTCAAAAAAAAAAAAAGAAGAAGAAGAAAAGAAATACTTCAAGTATGAAATAGAAGTGTAAAGTAATGAGCAACTTTCACCAAAGAAAATTGATCTCATTACTGTGTTTTTAAAAAATTAATCATGGCTACAATTGTATTTTATAAATTAATTGCTATTCCATCATTTTTGGCAGTAAGCATTTATTATTAATTAATCATATATATATATATATATACATATACTAGTAAAGGACTAGTAAAAGACAAAAATGGCTTTTTACATATTTATCCCTTGAGAAGAGCAAAAATTCAAATCGATTATTTTTTAAAATTTTTACATTTTTAACTTTTATTTGTAATATGTAATTAAATCTTATACATATATCAAACAGATATAATATGTATATTTTCTATGTTATTACATTTAGATATACCGAGATATATTCTAGTACATATAACTTAGTATTTTAAATCTTTCCTCTTCCTTTTTTTTATAATCAGGCAGTTTTCTTTTTTTATACAGGTAAATAACTGTTTTATAAATAATGTATACATATCGGGGAGCAGCTCGGTGGTGCCATGGATAAAGCACCGGCTGTGGATTCAGGAGGACCTGAGTTCAAATCCGGCCTCAGACACTTGACACTTACTAGCTGTGTGACCCTGGGCAAGTCACTTATCCCCCATTGCTCCACAAAAAAATAATGTGTACATATCAATTTATATAAATATTATACATGATAAATTTGTTTAAATATAATTACTATATAAATAAGACCTAAATAACTCACATATGCACAACATATATATATATATATATTTATGTGTGTGTATATAGATACATATATACATCTGGTTCTTATTTTAAAATGCAGGAATTCTCTAAACCAGGGCAATTAGGTGGCAGTATACAGAGCCCTGAGCCCAGAGTCAGGAAGACTTGAGTTCAAATCTGAATTCAAACACTTACTAACAATGTGACTCTGGGCAAATCACTTCATCCTTGTTTGCCTCAGTTTCCTTACTTACAAAATGAGGATAATAGCATCTACCTTCCAAGGTTATTGTGAGGATCAAATGAGATAATAGTTTGAAAGCACTTAGCAAGTGCCTGGCACATAGTAAGTGCTTTATAAATGTTAGCTATTATTATCTTATCCTTTGTGGCATCATAGAGACCTTTACCAGTCTGCCAAAGCCTATGGACCGACCGCCTTCTCAAAACAATGTTTTCCATTGAATAAAAATACATAAGATTTTAAAGGAAACCAATTACATTGGAACACAGTTATCAAACTATATTTTTTAAAGTTCCCAGTCCCAGGTTAAGAATCCCTCATCTAAACATGGAGTAAGAAAGTTTACCTACAAGCCTTTTCCGCCAATCAATCCAAGTCTATTGTATGACATTGCTGAGAGGAAGCAGAGCACCAATGTAAAGCCCCTTCCTTACCTTCTGAGCAGTAGGGGTTGGCAGAAAGAGGTCAAGCAGAATCTACTTAATTTTTCCCCTTGGAAGGACTATCTGACCTTTGCTTTTAAATTATAGGAAAAGTGAACCTTATTTGGTCAATTCTGATAAATTCATGCTCTTGTTTCAAATTCAGTGATACCTATTTTTCTCCCTTGGGACCCCAACCTACTGGGGAAAAAAAGAAAAGTCTCAAAGACTATAAATTATAAATGAATTACTAATCATTATCAGTGGAGGGAGTTTCCATATAAGCAGTTTTCCATAGTGATGAAATCACAGAGTAGAAGTAAAACATGTATAATGCTTGACCCTGGGAGTACATAAAGCATAACAGAGAATCACAGAACCTTAGCCCTGGAAGGGACTTTAGCTTTGAAGTGTCATAAAAAAAAGATCAAAGCTTAAATTTGAAAGGGATCTTAGAGGTGTTCTAGTTTAACCCGCCACAGATGAATTGTATCCATCATTCCATTAATAAGTGTTTAGGCAAGGGGCAGCAAGGTGGCACAGTGGATAAAGCACCAGCCCTGGATTCAGGAGTACCTGAGTTCAAATCCGACCTCAGATGCCTGACACTTACTACCTGTGTGACCTTGGGCAAGTCACTTAACCCTCACTGCCCCACAAGAGAGAGAGAAAGAGAGAGAGAGAGAGAGAGAGACAGACAGAGACAGAGACAGAAACAGAGACAGAGAGAAAAGAAAATAAGTGTTCAAGAAGAGGCCAATCGCTTACTTTATAGAATTATGATCATTGATTCCATCTGATATTTTACTATAGCAATCACTCCCAACTTTGTGTCATCTCTGTTTGATATGCATACTCTCTAATAATTTCAAGGGACAAGAGAAAATATGAAGCCCTGTGTCCACTAGATAAATTCCTCCCAGTTGATATTGATCCATTAATCAGTACTCTGGATAAAATTGTTCAGCCTGCTGTGAATCCATTTACCTGTATCGTCATTCTACCAATTTATATAAACTTTGTCTACAAAGACATCATTAGAAACGTTGTCAAACGTTTTACTAAAATATTTCATCACCTCCGAAAACAGAATATTTCTCCTTCAAAAAATTTGAAATTCAGACCATAGAGTCATACATGCAAAGTGTTTTGCAAGGTCCAGTAAATCCCTCCTCTTGATTCACTTGGCAAAACCTTATTTTGTAACTTATTTTCTCAGTTCAGCAAATACCATTTTCTCTATAAATAAGTTCTTCCTAGCTCTATAAACTTTTTGGTACTTAGGATATTCGTAACTCTTCATTTATCATGCTCTAAAAGGTCTCCCGGGACCTACCAATACTTTAGTTTTTATTATCAGCCTTTCTTTATGACTGATGCACTTATTCCCTTACTGTGTATAGGGCACTGTGCTAAGTGCTAGATATACAAACAGAAAAGTTCCTCTGTCAAAAAGCTTACATTTCAATAAGGGAGACAACACATAGAGGAAATTTTAGCTTCAAGGCAGATGGCAAGGCACCACAGTCCTTACTGGGTAGTAGTAAATTAGATGGCAGGGCATTGTCTTTCCATTAATAAAAGCATATCAGTTTTGATACTGAACCACTTGATACCACTCAGAACTCTGGAATCATTAACTTTCCTTTCTGAGTGTCCTTCATCTGTGGTTGCTGAGAAGGTAGTTGCTAGGTCACACCTATACAAGTGTTGTTTTCTGGGATGATGGCTGGAAGCATGGCCAATGGAATGATGGATGTGGGAGGACAGACACTGCTATTCCTGGGCATTTTAGTTGACCAGCCCTAAAGTGGCAGGGATTTTACAGTTGGTGTAGGTGATAGTGGCAATGCTGTGCCACCTCTTCCCTTCCTTACTCGATATACTGAATTCATCAAAAATGATTCACCACACATTTCCAGAATTTGTCTAGTGTCCTGTGTTCTGCACAGGGGGACTATTTTGTTATTTTTGCTTTGTGCCTTTCTTTGGATCCCCAGCACTCAGCAGTGTGCCTGGTACATATTAGGTGCTCAATAATAAAGGCTTGTTGAATTGATGACTTGCCTGGAGGAGCCCAGGATTAGTAAGGAACAGCCCTTACCCTAAAGAACTTATAATCAAGAGCCATTATATGTTCTTCCTTGATTTTAACCTCCCTCTCATCCTAGTCTCATTTCCTCAACCATGTCCTGTTTTTGTAGAAGTCTTAAGAAATAATGGTTCATCTGTCACATAAGTGGTAGCATTCCTTCTAGCTGAAATGTAGCCTTAACTGTGACACCTGTTTAAAGGCCACACAAGTATCATTATATGATACCATAGCATGATAAACCATGATGACTGTTTTTTTCTCTGAGTAAACTTTTGTGAAATTCTGGCAGGCATTCACTTAATGATCTGTTACAAGCATGTAGAAGTTACTAGTAGAAATAAAGAGTGGTTTAAAAATATCTCTATAGTGAATAAGAAATTAATTAAGCACCAAGCAAATGTAGAATAAGCCTGCCACTACTTCTTACCTGCAGATATCATTGTAGCAAAATTCAAGGCAGGTTTGGATTATGGAGCACTACTCCCACCCCCACCCGGACAGGGCCTGAATGAGCAATATATCATTGGATTGTTTAAATAGAAGTTCTCCAGGCTAGTGTTGGGGAAGAGAGTGTTGTCAGGAGATGAATACTTTGGGTGGAAGATTGGAAGGGAAGATGGTGATGAACCTTGCTCATCTCTCTTCTCATGGAACTTCTATAGCTTCATTTCTACTGACTCCATTCCAGGTGCCTACAAACATTCCTTGGTCTCCTCAGTCCTAAAAAAGGCTTTTTATTAGCCCATTCAGTCACTATCTGTTCTCTATTCTATCCTTTACTTTAAAAGTTGGAAAAATTTGACTAGATCCAACAATGCCTCCAGTTTCCTACCACACCCTCTCTCCTCACAACCTTGATATCTGCCATCTATTCCCACAACTTTACAGAAATTGTTTTTTAAAAGGTCACCAGTAACCACAGAATTGTCAAATTCAAAGGCCTTTATTTAGTTCTTTACTCTAATACAGCTGATACTACTGACTACCCTTTTGTGCAACAGTGTAAAGACTGCTGGTTTTAGAGTCAGAAGATGTAGCAGGTTCAAATCTGCTATTTTCCACTTGTGTGACTTAGGGGAAGGTTACATAAATTATCTGGGCCTCTGTTTCCTCACCTGTAAAGTAAAGGTTAGTGTAAGATGATTTTTAAGATCTCTTGAAATTTGAAATCTATGAGGGCAGCTAGGTGGTGCAGTGGATAGAGCACCAGCCCTGGAGTCAGGAGTACCTGAGTTCAAATCCGGCCTCAGGGGGCAGCTAGATGGCGCAGTGATTAAAGCATTGGCCCTGGATTCAGGAGTACCTGAGTTCAAATCTGGCCTCAGACACTTAACACTTACTAGCTGTGTGACCCTGGGCAAGTCACTTAACCCCCATTGCCTCACTTAAAAACAAACAAACAAACAAACAAACAAATCCGGCCTCAGCCACTTAACACACACTTACTAGCTGTGTGACCCTGGGCAAGTCACTTAACCCCAATTGCCTCACTAAAAAATAAAAAAATAAAATTGAAATCTATGATCCTGTAATCCTTCTGAACATGTTTTCATTTATCCACATATTTTTAACCGTTATCTCTAAAGAGACAATTCCCAAATATCCAGCTGCCTAAAGTACATCTCTACCTGGGTATCTCAGCAGCAGCTCAAACTCGGCATGTTCAGATCCAGGCTCATAATCCTTCTGCCTAAAGCGACTTTCACTTTTCTGTTCAAGTGCACAGATATTAACTGATCCATGTTTGAAACTCTCATTTTAACTTTGCTTCTAGCTTGTCTCTCACTCTAAGTCTTTTTTGGTTACTAGTGCTGATTTTTCAAGATCTCTAATCTGTCTCATCCTTTCTATGTGTACTGCCTACATCCACATACAAGCTTTCACTATCTGCTGGGAAAATTGCAATACCATCATAATAGTTATCTGTCATCTTCCTTTTTTTATATTTTTCAGGGCAATGAGGGTTGAAGTGACTTGTCCAGGGTCACACAGCTAGTAAGTGTCAAGTGTCTGAGGCTGAATTTGAACTCATATTCTCCTGAATACAGGGCTGGTGCTTTATCCACTGTGCCACCCATCTGCCCCCATCTGTTGTTTTCCTTATGTATAGATCTAATTGTGTTACATTCCTGCTTTTAACCTTTCAAAGGTATCCTACTGCCTCCTAGTTGAAGTAAAATGGACAATTTCAATTACATTAAATTTAAAAAAAGGTTTTGTACAAATAAAACAAATGTAGCAAAGATAAGAAGAAATTAAGTTAAAACTCTTTACTGTAACAATTGGAATGACGTCACCTGCTGGAGACTTACTGTAGAAGAGTTCCGCCCATGAAGCGAAGGTCTTTGAGGGCAAGACCAGGACTCTTTTCTTTGGTGTGAGGAAGTGACGCAGGCTAGTGGGAGGAGGAAGGAAGAGACTGGCGCTCGCTCTCACTCTCTTTCCTTTGGACTCTGGTGAAGAGCGGAGCTAGAAATGTGCTCTCTCTTTAATAGATAGGAATCTAGGCCTTTTCTCTCTCTTTACCAAATTCTTATTCTCCTTAATAAATGCTTAAAAGTCTAACTCTTGCTGAAGCTTATAATTTATTGGCTACCACTCATTGGATATTTTAGACAGACTAGCTAGAATTTTAGCCCTTAACATTACCATAGTAATTTACAATCTATCACCATGTTATTTTAGCAGTATTTTCCCATATTTTTCATAATGTCCCACTACTTCCTCTACCTCCATACTCCCTATACCTAGACTACTCTCCCATCTTCTACTGAAAAGGTTCAGGGGCAGCTAGGTGGCACAGTGGATAAAGTACTGGCCTTGGATTCAGGAGGACCTGAATTCAAATCCAGACTCAGACACTTGACACTAGCTGTGTGACCCTGGGCAAATCACTTAACCCTTATTGCTGTGCAAAAAAAAAAAAAAAAGAACAGAAAAGGTTCAGTTTCATGCCTTATCTCATGTAGTATCTTCCTTGATCCACATAATCAGTAATGAACGAATTCTCCCTCTCTATTAGTTTTTAAAATCTCATTTAGTTTGTTTAAATCTCTTTTATGTACCATCATATGTTACTTTTTTGTACTTATTTGCATATTTGTCATATTTTCCTATTTGACTTTAAACCTTATGAGGGTAGGGACTGAGCCATAGCTAAACTTCTTAATCTCTGCACAGAGCAGGTACTTACTAAACATTTGCTAAGTTTAATTGAAATGCTAGTTTAATGAGAGGGCTGATATATAATCCCCTACATGGAAGAGACTGGAAAATCCTTCTACAAATTCACAATGACATATTGTGACATATATAGATATAGATATATAGATATATATAGATAAATAATAAAAATTCCTTATTCCCTATTTTGGAGCATGTACAAATATACTGTAGCTAAGTCTGATATGCTAACAACATGATAGTTTGCATGGTTACTGGACACTACCAAAGACTGGGAGACAGAGTCCTTGCTTAGATTTTTTTGAAATCAAACTAATGAGGAACAAAGTGCTGAGAGAGTTGCTTTACCTAGCCAAGTAGTCCCTTTCCAGAATGGTTGGATCAGTTCACAGCTCCACCAACAGTGCTTTGGTGTTCCAATTTTCCCACATCTTCTCCAACATTTATCATGGTACTTCAAAATAGTTTTAATTTGCATTTCTCTAATTAGTAGTGATTGAGACCATTTTTTCATATGGCTGTAGATAGTTTTAATTTCATCATCTGAAAACTACCTGTTCATATCCTTTGACCATATCTCAATTGAGGAATGACTTGTATTCTTATATATTTGATTCAGTTCTCTATATATTTTAGATATTAAGCCTTTATCAGGAACACTGTCTGTAAAGATTGTTTCCCAGCTTTCTGCTTTCCTTCTAATCTTGTTTGCATTGGTGATTTTTTTTGGTGCAAAACCTTTTTACTTTAATGTAGTCAGAATGATCCACTCTGCATTTCATAATGTTCTCATCCAACCATCAGTTGTTTCTCACTTGGAAGTGAATTTAGTGAGGCAAATGATGAGTATCAACTGGGTTATGATTGGATTTACTCTCTCCAAGACCAAGGTGTTTATAGGGGAGAGTAGGTTGGAGGAAAATGTTTATAATTTCTTGATGTTTTTCCAATGAAAAAAATCCCCTTACAAAAGTTAATTGATATTAATTGATAAATGGAACTGGGGTACAAATCATGATCAGTGACCATTGGGGGTAGGGAATACACAAACATTAGGGCTTGAGCCAATAGCATTAGAAGAGAATCTCTCTTGACCCCTCAGAGCTATCCTTAGAATCTTGAGGGGTCCATGTAAGCTAGTCTTTCTCTGAGAAAATGAATTGAGTCTTGCTATATTAGAAGTATGTAACAGGGAACATTTGAAATAACATGATGTTAATCTCTGGGAAGCAACTCTAGAGAACTTAGCTAGATGATGGGAAGAGGTAAAGTGTGAGCAGAGAGTGGTAAGGTTCAAATAAATTAAGGCAAGCAACTCTGACTTGAAATTCTTGTTATCAAAATGGACACAATATCAATTTGATTTTCTCAAAACCAGGGACAAATCTGGAACACAGAGTGGGGACTAGTAGAAAAAAGTGTTCTGATCTCTTACTGAAGAATGGAATTAAGGAACAAAGGAGAGAAAAACTGAGAAATGATAGACTGACCAGGGATTGCCAGATAACTTGAAATAGGGAAAGCCCAGAAGAGATTGAGCAAAGCTAAACAGATCAAGTTGAATTCAATAATTTGAAACTAAGTAGTATTTTGTAGTCAAAATAACATTAGATCAAAATGGAAAGATCTGGAATGTAAATCCCAGTTCTCTACTTACTAGTCATGACTTTGGGCAAGGTGAGGAGAAGGGACTGAGACAGAGGTACGCTTCAATCTATAATAGAGATCTGAGACATCCAAATGAGCAGCTATGAAGAGTGCCAGAGCAGTACTCAAAAAGACTTGGGTATCAATCCTGGCGTTCTTACTTACTTTACTATCTGTGTGACTTTGGGTAAATCTCTTATCAAGTTCCTTACCTGTAAAATGAAGGAATTGAACGAAATGATCTCTAAATTTCTATTTAGTTCTAAAGTTATGACTGTGAACTGTTGTTCATCCTTCATTCTTAAAGAGGACTAATGCCATCAGGAGGGTGATGTCTTGACTTGTAAGTGAATTGAATTTAAGTGAGGCAGAGCTGTGCAAAATCAACAGTCTCACTTTTTTCTCCAGAGTCATCAGAGTCTGGTAGCAAGACATAGTTCAAGATGACTGGTGATGGCCCTGAATTAGTGGGAGACTGGCCTTTTTAAGCTAAAGTCTTTTCCAGGTCTCAGTTTGTCTGAGGCAAAACCCGTTCAGTGATTAAAGGCTAGGTAAGAAATGAGGCAAAAGATGTCCTAGTTTGCCTTCATAAAAGAATCAGTCTGGGAGGGAAACTGTGAATAGTGCTAATAAGAAAGACTTCTATTGACTTTTATTTTTAAGTGAAATGAGAAGAGGAGTTTGGCAGCATCCAAATTGAAAAGGTAGGATTTTGAACTTGAGGATGAGATGACTTGTAATCAATCATTTATAAAGCATCAACTTTGTGTTAGGTACTAGGGATACAAGCATGGAAGAATCCTTAGTCTCAAGGAGCTTAAAGGAAACAATATGTGTGTGTGTGTGTGTGTGTGTGCACATAATACACATATAGACATATCCCAATGCATATATAGGTATAAATATTTAGACAATAAATTTAAGCCAGGAAAGGAGGATGTTAGCAGGGGCGATCAGGAAGTACTTTATGTAGAAAGTAGTTCTTCAACTCTCTTGAAGGAAAGTAAGGGGTTCTTTGAGGCAGAGGTGAGGAAGGAATGCATTCCAAGCATGTGGGAGAGCCAGTGCAAAGACACAGAAATGAATATGGGTTGTCCTATGTGAAATACAGTTTGTATGAAGTGTGTGAACTATGAAGAAAAGTGTTCAAAGTGTGAAGTGTGAGAACTGTGAGGAGAAAAGTCCAGTTCAACCAAATTCTAGAGTGAAGAATGGAGATTAACATAAAATGAAGTAGGAAAGATAGATTGGGGCCAATTTGTAAAGGACAAAAAAAAAACAAGCAAAGGAGTTGATATTTTATACTACAGGCAATGTACAGAGACTCTAGTGTTTATAGAAGAGAAGAGTGATGTAGGAGTCATGTTGAGAATGGATTAGAGAGAGAAGTTGAGCCAGGGAGATCAATTCAGAGGTCATGGTAAGAGACTATAGTATTTAAATGAGTTATTTGTATTTAAATATATAGAACATCCTCCTCCCCTCTAGGACAGTTGAATTGAAGACCTCTAGTGTTCATTTTTGAAAGCTGTGTCAGGACTACTCTAATAACTATGAAGTAAGGAAGGGATAGAAATGACCTAATAAATAATGCCTTCCAGCTTTTTTGAAAGAATACTTGGGAAAAAATAATAGCAAAATCAGTTTGAAGAAAAGAATAAGGCTGCTAACTAGAAAATATAGTTTCATAAAGAACAAATCCTGTCAAACTAATTTAATCTTCTATGACAAAAGTCACAGGCCTAGTAGATCAAGTGGAATGAATAAGTGTAATCTATCTTTATAGTAGTACAGCTTTGTGTTTGGTCCTGCATAATATACCCATCAATAAAGGCGAAGAGATGTTTTAGACCATTGATTCCTGAAGGGTCTTATTGAGAGAGTTGTTAGCAGTAGATTATTGTTGACCTAAATATGTGATGTAAAGGATCTTTTAGGGGTTTAGTTTTACTCGTCATTTGCATCTATCACTGAAGAAGAATAGAAGTCCTGCTCCTAAAACTTGTATAAAATAGCTAATGAGGAAGGGAGATTAAGACAAAAGTGGTCAATTTGTTCATTAATTCATTTAACAGCAACAACAAAATTATGAAGGACGATTTTGTGCAACATACTGTTTTAACCACTGGAGGAGGCACAGAGATGAATTAGACAGAACCTGCCCTCCCGCTTACAGATTATTAAGGGTGATAAAGCATACTCATCAATAAGCAGAATACAAAATTCAGAGTTATAAGCAAATGAAAGCTCCCCCTTAAGACCTTCCCTTAGTTATTTACCTCCAGTTTATCCTGTATATGTCTTGTTTGCACTTAGTTTTTGTGTATGCTGTCTCCCCAATTCGAATCCAATATTCTTGAGAGAAGGGTATGCCTTTTGCCTTTCTTTGTGTCCCCAGGGATTTCTGCAGTACCTGACTCATAATAGGTTCCTTTTGTTGTATCCCTAGGGCCTACCCCAAGGCCTGGAACATAGTAGGTGATTAATAAATGCTTTTTGACTGACTGAAAGAGCCACCATAAATTACATGTCAGAACCAGGAAGGGATCCTGCATGCTAACATCTCACTTTAGAAATGAGGGAATTGAGGCCCAGAGATGTAAACATCACTTGCATGTGATCACAAGGCTAGAAAACAACAGAGCCCATGCAAGAACTCAGGTCTTCTACTTAAAGATTCAAATGCTTATTCCTCTGTAGCACACCTTATCTCTCATAGATGAAGGATAGATCACTTTATTCCTACTTTGTTTTAATTATAAACTTAACAAACACAAACTTAAACACACACACAAAAAATGTAGTAAGGTTTTTTTTTGGGGAAGGGTCCTTATTCCAAGTCTCACTCTTACTATCGGGTTGCCTCCCCAAAGCTTGGGTATTCTTATCTCCCCTTCAAGGTAGTAGTACCCTTGAAGGACAGTGAGGTCCTTCTGCTAACATTTTAGTACAAATTCCCCCATTATCAGTAATAATGATACTAGCAGCAGCTGCAATTAGGACCAGGATAATACTATAAGGTTTGCAAAGCAGTTTACAGATATGATTTTCTTTTATTCTTACAATGACCCTAGAATATTTTGCAGATGAGGAAATTGAGGCAAACAAAGGTTCAGTGTTTTAGCCAGGACCATCCAACTAGTAAAGTCTGGGCACAGATTTGAACTCAGGTCTTCCTAACTCCAGGTGTCGCATTCCAGTAGCACCTACTTGCCATATGTTAGCTAATACTGCTTATTATGATTTGTTTCAGTGATTACTATTCCACTATCAATTTAACCAATCTATTTCTCCTCAAAATTGATTAATGAATTAACATCAGGTTGCTTTCACAAGGGGATAGTTACTGAGAAGATATTAAAAACAGAAACAAAAATACTCCCCTTTCCCATCCTGGACACCTCACCTCACCCCTCCCTGCCCTGCAAACCAGGAGTATGCACTCTCTCATCTCTGTCCCTTGGGTAAGTGGGTTTCAACTTAGAGCAGCTGCTCAAATATCTGCCCCACCACATTCAATTCCGGATGTGGTATAGTTTTTGACAAGTCACTTCCCTTGCTTGCAGAACCCCGTTTTTCAGCTGACATTTAAATTTGCTGTTGGACTGGGCCAAGTAAATCACTTCTTAGGCTGCCTTCCTTCCTAGGCTTGGCCACTGGATCTCTGGCAGCTCATCCGACCTTGTCTCACAAAACCCACTACTAAATGAAAGAAGACAATAAAAGACACAAAAGCAATACATGCCCCCCCACCCTCACCCCAGCTGTCTAGGAGGCTAAGTACTCACAAAATTGACTGGATGGGAGGGACGGCATCCCTTCCTCCCCACAATGGCTATCCAGAGCTCAGATATTAACCTTTAAACCATATGGTCTTCAGGAAAGAAAAGATAACATGGAGATTTCAGGCTTTAGAGACTGGAGAATGGTCATGTTATTAATAGAAATTATGCAGTTCAGAGAAGGATTAGGTTACTGGAGAGCAAATGGTGAATTTAATCTTAAACCAGAGGCATCTGTGTAGTACAATGAGTGGATAGAATGCTAGGCATAGAGTTAGGAGGTCCTGAATTCAAATCCAGCCTCAAATACTTACTAGCTGTGTGACTCTGGGTAAGTCACTTAACCTCTATTTGTTCTATTAAATGGGGATACTATTAGCATCTGTCTCTCAGGGTTGTGAAGATCAAATGAGATAATATTTGCAAAGTGTTTTGCAAGCTTTAAAACACCATTTAAATGCTAGCTAACAACAACAACATCTGATGAGATGGATGGAGATGTCTAGCACACATTTGTAAATATGAATCTTGAACTTTGAAGAGTGGCCAGGACTAGAAATAAAGATAATGGAATCATTCACATGGAGGTAATAGTTGGAAACATGAGAGCTGGTTGTTAGTTGCTATCTGAAGGGATGAGAGGGGATGAGATTGCCAAGTAAGATGTTTCAGGTGGCAAGATCATGCAATAGTAATAATTACTAGAAAAAGGGGCAGGACTAGTCACCCATTATTTTGCTTCTGCCACTTCTGTCAAGGAGAATAATCCTCATCTTAAAGGCATGCAAAACATGTTCATAAGATTTAGTGCTAGGAAGTATTTGAAAGATAATTAATCTAACCACTTCACTTCTCAGATGAGTAACATGAGGCTTGGGAAATTTAAATATTTTGCCCTAGGTCACCATATTTAGTAGCAAATGCCAGAATTCAAATCCAGATCATCTGAATCCAAAGCAATATTATGATATGCTGGCTGGTTAAGAGGGAAATCCTCTCTTAATAGATTTATTATATAATTTAATTAATCATTTCTTACTTTTTCCATCTTGTCCATTGCTGCTTCACCTGTATTTCTGAAGGAATTTTATCTTTCAGATCATTTATGTTACAGAATTTGTTATTTTTTTTTTAATTTCAAATTGGAGGTAGCAGCAGTGATCTAAGGGTGATTTGGAGCCATTGCTGCTGCTCTCTGACAGTTGCGAAGCTTTATTTGGATTCCAGGGAGTGGAGATGGGTGGGTATTCCTTCTGACCTCATTAATATGAGGATAGAGAAGCAGGGAATTGGCTTAGCTTTGGTGGGGTAATGGGATATTTCCTTAACTTTCAGGAGGGAAAGGGAATAGAGGGTGGGGGTCATGATAAAGGAATCCTATAACTTTTAGCCAGTGATACACTGCCATTGGTGGAAGCAGAGGGTTGGCAAAGAGAGATATTAGATTGCAGCTATGTATAAAATATTAAATAAACCTATAGAAGATACAAAGTGGGAAAAAAGGATTCATTATTTAACAAACGTTCTTGGAGAAATTAGGTAGCAGATTGTTGGGAAATGGATGTAGAGCCATACCTTGACATATACCTCATTGAATTTTAGCCGGGTGAGAGACTAAAACATATAAATAATTAAAAGATGTGAGAAAATGACATCATTTAGTTCCATTGTGATGCAAAGATTGTTTTTTCTGATTAAATAGAAGGAATTATTAGGCATAAGATAGATGTGTCCAATTACACAAAAACACCTAAAAGCCCATAAAACTCAAATATGTTATCAATGGGAAAAAAAAGAAATAACACATCAAGAGAAATTTAATAATAAATATGACAGGATAAAATTTGACACAAACTAAATTAAGGGACTTTGAAAAATGTACAAAAGCAAATTGTAGGGGGCAGCTAGGTGTCACAGTGGATAAAGCACTGGCCCTGGATTCAGGAGGACCTGAGTTCAAATCCAGCCTCAGACACTTGACCCTTACTAGCTGTGTGACCCTGGGCAAGTCATTTAACCCTCACTGCCCTACAAAACAAAAACAAAACAAAAAAACAACGAAGAAAAGAAGAAATGGACAAACCAAGAATCCTCATACAGATAGAGTAGGAGTTATGGTGACATTTATGTTATAAAAGTTGTTATGACATTTATAGATTGGAATTCATTTATTTAAATGCAAATAATAAATCAAGTTTAATTAGTTGCATTAATGTTCCACATTAAGTTAATAATAAATTATTTAAAAACAAAAAAATAAATCCATGAGTTTTACAAGCAAGAACTCTAAGAGGGGGTGGCTAGGTGGTGCAGTGGATAAAGCACTGGCCCTGGATTCAGGAGTACCTGAGTTCAAATCTGACCTCAGATACTTGACACTTACTAGCTGTGTGACCCTGGGCAAGTCACTTAACCCCCATTGCCCCACCAAAAAAAAAAAAAAAAAGAACTCTAAGAGGCCTAGGGGAGAAAACCATTGATAAATTAGAAGATCTCAGAAAGTTTTCCAGAGAAGGTAGCTTTTGAATTGGAATTTGGAGAATGGGTAGAATTTAAATCAGGAAAAGGTAGTCAAGAGTGTTCAAAGGGTATAAGAATCAGCATGAACAGCAGCAACAAATCAGGAAAACCTGCAACAAATGCAGGGGGTTGTGTCAATAGTCCATGTTACCTTCAGCACAAGTGGGTAGAAGGAAAAATTGTGAGATGAAAGTGAAAGAATAAGGCGACTCCATTGTGGGGAGGGCTTGAATGCCAATAAAAGGAGTTTAACATTTTAATACACATACATAGAGATGGTTTTAAAATTGTAATGAGATAAATAAATTTAACTCATTTCTCCTGTATATTTTATATTTGCTCTTCTTACAGTGTCTTGCTTAAAACATGTAACACCTGGGGCACCTCCTTCTCATTCATGGTGCCCTGTAATAGCTACCCTAAGTTAAAGGTTCTTTTTCCAAAAGTAATAAGACTCACAGTAGAACATTCCTTCTCTAAGCCTAGGGCTCACCCTTCTACACACACACAGTTAGTTGGGAGAGTATGCCTAAGGATCATACATGAAGGGGACAACTCACATCTGGACACTGAGATGTTACAGGTGGGGTAAAACTCCCCAGGGTCTCCAAATCCTCTGTGTTCCTGAAGTCTCCTTGTGATTTCATCGTGATGCCCTTACAGAGCCTGTGCTTTAATCAGTGGTCCTGGATCCTCTGCTATGTGTGGCCCTGTATTGGGCCCTGATCTTCTCCACTGAGTGGTGCTCCCATGGTGGCTGAGAATATGATTTTTGCTCCCTATGACTGTCTTTTAGGTTTATCTCTTCAGAAACAGGCAAGCCACCTCGGCCTCAGGTTAGGGTATGGGAGTTAGAACCTATTCCTGATAAAAAGGTTGGTTGAGGGGCAGCTAGGTGGTGCAGTGGATAAAGCATTGGCCCCAGATTCAGGAGTACCTGAGTTCAAATCCGGCCTCAGACACTTGACATTTACTAGCTGTGTGACCCTAGGCAAGTCACTTAACCCCCATTGCTGCACAAAAACAAAAAACAAACAAACAAACAAAAAGGTTGGTTGAGAGATCTTTTGTAATAACAAGCTCACCCAGATTTTTTTTTTTTTTTTGGTGAGGCAATTGGGGTTAAGTGAATTGCCTAGGGTCACACAGCTAGTAATTGTTAAGTGTCTGAGGCCAGATTTGAACTCGGTCCCTCCTGAATCCAGGGCCAGTACTCTATCCACTGCACCATCTAGCTGCCCCCCAGAATTTTTTAAATGCCAGGTAGAGGGTCCTCAGATTAGGATTAGGTTTTTCCTTTTTGATACCTATGTTCTAGGCAAAGATCAAAGCCTTCTGTTACAAATAAAATTTTATTATTTCCTTTAGTAGTATTTTATTTTTTTCTAACTACATGTAAAGATAGCTTTCAACAATATTTTTTTTGGGGGGGGGTCAGGGCAATGAGGGTTAAGTGACTTGCCCAGGGTCACACAGCTAGTAAATGTCAAGTGTCTAAGACCAGATCTGAACTCAGATCCTCCTGAATCCAGGGTCAGTGCTTTATCAACTGTGCCCCCTAGCTGCCCCCTCAACAATCATTTTTATAACATTTTGAGTTCCAAATTTTTCTCCCTTCCTCCCTTCCCTACCCCCTCCTGAAGCCAGCTAGCAATCTGATATAGGTTATACATTACGATCATGTTAAACATAGAAATCACTATTTAATTTTGAGATAGATACTCTTTGGTATCCCCAAGATCTTTAGGTTAGTTGCAAATGAATTTGCATTTGTATAAAAGAGTATTCTTCATCCATCTCCCTGCACTGTCGTTTGTATATCTGTCAGTAATAAAGTCCATCTAATTGCTATGTTATTATATTTTGATCAATGAAAAATCTCAGTGTCCTGACAGGTATACAAAAAACCTTCTTAATTAAACTGAAAAGACTTAAGAATTTGTCTGATCAATGCATAAACTATCCATGATTCCAGAAGACTGATCTTGATGAATGCTACTCACACTCAAATAGAGTAATGAAGAATTCAAGATACAGAATAAGTCATACTTTTATTTTTTGGACATGGATGGCCACTGGGGGAATTTGTTTTAACTTGATGTGCATATTTTTCACAAGGGTTTTATTTTTCTTTTTGTTTTCTCAGTATGGTGGGGAGAGAGGAAGAAAAAGTAAATTCTTGTTCATCGTACAAATAAAATTTAATTAAAAAAATTTACTGGAGGTCTAAATTAGTAATATATTAAAATAGACAATTTTTTAAAGGTGCCTTGTATTTTATAATTCAAATCTATATAGTTTCCTTAAAAATTAGAAGAAAAGGGGGCAGCTAGGTGGCGCAGTAGATAAAGCACTGGCATTGGATTCAGGAGGACCTGAGTTCAAATCTGACCTCAGACATTTGACATTTACTAGCTGTGTGACCCTAGGAAAGTCACTTAACCATCATTGCCTCCCCGACACACACACACAAAGAAAATTAAAAGAAAAAGTGTTGCTAAATAGAGGTTATTTCTGGTGTCTGCTTTATTGATTATTAATTTATAATTAATAGATACATTATATCTAAATGTTTTTAAACTCCATAAAGCATGATCTACTAAACAGATAAATTTTCCTCCTAGATATTTACTTGTACCTTGCATCTTTTTTCTTTATGGATCTTTCTTTATGGTTCAGGTAGTAATCAGCAAAAGTAGGCTTCAAATCTCAGCACCACACACCCTTTCTACCCAGCTTTTATGTTCAAGGTTTGTCCTCCAACTACACTGTACAGCCTCTTAAGGAGAGAAGTTAAGCTGTAGTTTAACTTCTTTGTGGTTCTTTCAAAGGGTAGCTTCAGCCTAGATACTTACCAAATCATTAAATTAATGATGTTTTTTCTTTAGGGTAAAATTCCTGCACAATAAGCCAGAGAGTTTGGAAGAATTTCAGTTAGAAAACTTATTGATGATTATTTACTTCCCCATCTTGAAATGTGTAGAAAACTTGGGTTCCCTTCCTTTATCTGATCCAAAACCTTTTTTGTAGAAGAAACTGTCTCTCACTGACACTTTGCAAGAGGAATTCAGATATCACGTAAACGACAAATGCTGATATTCTACATCCAAATAATTTCTACCCTTGGTATGTATGGTATAATCAGGGGGCAAAACAACATACCTAGTAAATTTCACATTTCACATCTGAGGTTTTCATGTTATGATTCAAGCTATGTAAAATAAAGTAATACATCCCTTGTACAATAATAACAAATAAGATTAATGGAGTAGGTTTTGCAACATATAATTTTAACTGTGGGAATTCCCTTTGTCAGAATTGTACCAGCTTTTTTTAAAAAATAAGAACAACGTAGAATAAACCCTCAACCCTTTCTTTTCCAATACATTCTTAAGAATTTCATGGAGGTTGCAATTCCTGAAGTAATAGAGCAATTACTGGGCAGTTGATTTTTTCCCTGTTATTTCCTGTTACTTTTGAAAATAGGAATTCATTATTTTAGTCTGTTTAAATTAGAAATCCAGAGCAATATTTGGAACAACTAAAAAAAAGTGTTGGACCATTCTTCTATTTCTTTTTCAATATAAAATGAATGGGACTTTGCTGGGGATCCAGCAAT
The DNA here is from genome assembly GCF_019393635.1 of Dromiciops gliroides. Lineage (NCBI taxonomy): Eukaryota > Metazoa > Chordata > Mammalia > Microbiotheria > Microbiotheriidae > Dromiciops > Dromiciops gliroides. The sequence continues at coordinate 193,164,639 of NC_057865.1, forward strand.
TACTGATCTTTTTTGAAATATCATTTTTTTCATTCCCATGACAGAATTGGGTTGAATAAACTACAGTTTAACTTCTCTCCTTGAGAGGTTGTGCAGCATAGTTAGAGGAGAAACACTGAACATAAAAGATGGGTAGAAAGGGTGTGTGGTGCTGAGATTTGAAGCCTACCTTCGCTGATTACTGCTTGAATAACCTTGGACAGCTTCTTTGTCCTCTTCGAATGTTGGTTTCCCACTCTCTGGAGAAAGGAGAATGGTGGTGAGCTATCTCATGAAGTTACTGTGAGAAAATGCTTCTGTGGGACTTGATTTGCTATAGGAATGTGAGATTGTTTGTGCCCAAGGACATTGGTGAGCTTTCATTAGAACAAACATCTCCCTCTTTGCTTGGGAAGATAGAGTGCCTGCAAACGAATTAAAGATGGCTATCTTCATGTCAAAGTTTTTTCAAGGGCTATCATAGGGGAAAGGATTGTTAAAATAATAACAAATGAAAAAAATTTTAGAAATTTAAAAAATAACAAATGACACTTTTATTTTACTTTAAAGTTTTAAAATACTTTGCATGCATATTCTTATTTGAGTTTCACAACAACCCTGGGAGGTAGATACTACAGGTATTATCATCACCATTTTACAGATGAAGAAACTGAAACCAAGAAAAAATAAGTGGCTTACCTATGGTCACAGGGCAAGTGTAAGAAGTGGGATTAGAACCGATGTCTTTCCTTACTCATATTTAAGTTGTTCTACTGTATTTGGCTTCTGAGGACAAAACTAGGAACAATGAGTGAAAATTGCCAAGAGACAAATTTAGACTAGATGTAAGGGGAAAATTCCTGATGATTACAGCTGTCCCAAAGTGGAGTCAGCTGCCTCAGGATGTAGTGAGTTCACTCTCACTGGAGATCTTTAAGCAGAAGCTGAATACTTGTAGAGTATGTTGCAGAGAAGGATTTTATTCCTATCTATGCTGGATCCTGAAATTCTGTGATTTAACAAACTTACTTTTAAGTCTCAGGTGGGAGCCACAATGAATATTTACTTCACCTGAGAATTTCTCTGCTTTGATATATCCAAAAGTGGTGTGTCACTTTGTGCATGGTGGCCATGTGGGATGAGTGGGGGAATTTTTTCATTCCCATTTTGTAGGGGTAGTGAGGCTGGAATTCAGGAGAACACCTGAGTTTAGAGCCAGAAGAAACCTCAGTAGTCATCTAGTCCAACCCCCTCATTTTACAGATGAAGAAAATAAGGATCAAAAAGTTACCTTGTCTAATGCCCTTTAGAATATAAAATCTTTGATTTAGAGAAGATGGACATATGAATATACTGTTCACTGAGTTGCAAATTGTGTCCAATCCTTGCGGAAAACAAGGTGTAATTAATTACCAATAAAAAGTGACTAAAATATTTGTATAATCTTTGATTCAGAGAACCCATGGATAAGCACATTCTTCCAAGAAGTCACAAGTCAAAAGAAAGGTTCTATATAAAACAAATATTCACAGCAGCACTTTCATGTAGGAAAGAACTGGAAACAAACTCAGTGTCTATCATGTGGGGAATGGATAATCAAATAATGATACATAACTATAATGGCATATTATTACATTGTCAATGTCAATAAATAAACATTAATTAAGCGCTGAGGACCAAAGAAAGGCAAAGAGTCCCTGCCCTTGAGGAACTCACAGTTTAATAGGGAGACATTATAAAAACAGTTACATACAAACAAGCTATATACAGGATAAATTGTAAGTAATCAATAGAAGAAAGACAGTAGAATTAAGGGTAACTAGGAAATACTTCCTATAGAAGGTAGTATTTTAACTGGAACTTGAAGGAAGCCAGGAGAAGGACAGGAAGTAGGAGAATATTCCAGGCTTGGGAGACAGCCCAGTCAGGAGATAGAAGTGTGTGTGTGTGTGTGTGTGTGTGTGTGTGTGTGTGTGTGTGTGTGTAAAGCAAGGAGGTCAGTGTTACTGGATAGAAGAGTATGCAGAGGGGATGGGGTGCAAGAGAACTGGAAAGTTCGAGGAGTGATAGATTATGAAAGGCTTTGAATGCCAAACATATTTTATATTAGATCAGAAAGGTGCTAGGGATCCAGTGGAATTCAATGAAAATGAGATTGACATGGCCAGATCACTTTGACAGCTGAGTAGAGGATATACTAGAGATGAGAGCGACTTGTGGCAGGGAGACCAACCAACTATTGTAATAGTTCAGGCCTGAAGTGATGATGAAGGTAAACTTGTTAGGCCTTGGCAACAGATTGGATATGAGGGGTGATAGAAATTGAGGAGTAAGGATGACGTCTAGGTTGTGACTGTGAGGATGATGCTATCCTCAATAGTATTCGGGAAGTCAAGAAGAGGTGACAGTTTGGAGAAAAACAATAATGAGTTCAGTTTTGGAAGTGTTGAGTTTAAGCTGTCTTCTGGACATTCAGGTAGAGATATTTAATAGGCAGTTGGACTTGTGGGGTCACATCTTCACATTGCTGGAGGTCAGGGATCTGAGACACATGAGCTGACAGACAGCAAAAAAAAAAAAAAAGGAAAAAATGTACATGACTGAAATCTTCCTCTCACCATCTACAATGGTAAATGTAAAGAATAATAAAACAGAGGCAAGACAGTAGAGTGGAAATGAGCACTGGTTTTGGAATCAGAGGAATTGGAATCAGCTGCTACCCTGACCCATGTTATCTTTGGCAAATCACATTAATTGTCTGGGACTCAGTTTGATAATTTGTAAAAATAAGAGATTTACCCTAGATGGCCTCCAAGGTCTCCCTTCTCTTACCTTCCTATTTCTAGTCTTATAAAACTGAATGCTGTATAATTATAATGACCATGCTTGGCCCAATAAAAGAAATGAGAAAATGAACTTCTCTGTTTTATTTTTAGGGAGGAAGGAGGCTATGGGTATAGAATATTGTATATGTTGCCAGATGGGATTTCTGAGTTGTTGGTTTGACTAAACTAACTTTGTTACAAGGGAAGGCTTGATGGTAAGGGAAGGGGAAAGGAACAAACATTTATTCAGAGTCTATTCTATGCCATGCACTAAATGTTTACAAATATTACCATATTTGATCTTCACAATAGATAGGTGCTATTTGTATTCCTATTTTACAGTTGATGAAGTTGAAGCAATTAGTTAAGTGACTTGGCCAGGGCCACATAGCTAGTCAATGTCTGAGGTTATATTTGAACTCAGGTCTTCTTGTTCACAGGGCCTATGCTCTACCCACTTTACCACGTAGATGCCTAAACCATAAGAAATAAGAGAGGAAAGGGGCTATATTCAGAAGTTAATATTATATAAAAACAAAGAGCATCAATCTCCTGAGCAGGGGCTGTTTCATTATTTGTGCTTATATTCCAAGTACCTAGCATAGTGCCTGAAACATAGTAGGTGCTTCATGAATACTTCCTGATTAATTGATTGTGAATGGAGGAATAAAGATTTTGGTGTTGGTCTTATAGCTCTTTGCTCTCAGCCATGGTGAATCTCTTTAGGTTATTTTATGTAGGAGCAGTAGTGATAGGAATAGGCAGGTATACGAAGGCACCTTGGTGTCTTGGTCTCAGTCATTACAAGAAAGTCTGTCTAGATTAAGTAATCATTTATACTCTTGATAACAGGCCAGAGAAAATTTGTGCAGAGGAGGAAATGATGAGCAAAAGCATGGATGCCAGCCAGAGCATATAAATAGACTAAGCAATCCAGCATGGTATGGAGGTAGGGAGGTGAGTGGGTAAACCACATGAGACAGTGACTGGCTAGTTAGCTCAGCTACTTATAGCACTTTGTTAATGAGGATAAAGTCATGTTTCATTTCTATGTAGATCAGTAAGTTTATCTTCTTCCCTGGCTAACCATATTGCAAATGGGTACTGTTGCTCATGAAAGAGAATGGATGAGGGAATAGGACCTTGTCTATACTTTCAAACGCATTAATTCCATTATTTAAAAAAATATGTGATTTTCAATGATGTGGCTATTTTCTTTCAGGATGTAAATCACAATTCTATTACATCTTAGTAGAATTTCTTCATGGATTTCTGTGAACAAAACATTTTCCCCTAGTTGCCAGGTTTCTGATGGTAATTTTCTCAGAACTTGCTGAAGGCTTTTTTGTGGATCATGTAGATCTACTTGGCCTCCATGTTCTTATTGAAGCTCAACAGTATCTGCCAAACTTTGCGCTGGTAGAATTTCAATTACACTGGTAGCTTTGGTCTACATTTGTAGCCTTGACTTCCCCTACCTTCCATTCCCCCCACCCCCAAACTGCAATTCAAATCTTCCCCTTGGGCTTCACTGGTTTACTCATGTGCCCCAAGCATACCGTTCATGTATCCATCTATTTGATTTAACTTAATCTCTTTCTAGCCTCCCTGGCCTAAATTTCCTTATCTTTTCTTCTGTTTTGGGTTGGGTCATCCTTCAAGCCCCAGAAAAATTCCTCTCTTCACCACGATGCTTCTCCTGATCACCCAAACCCAGACTGATCTCTTCCTAATCTAAAATCTATAGCACTTACCACAAATTTGGCATTTAATTATGTATTAGATTCTGTTAGGGTTTTGGGAACCTTTTTACATCTTATAATCTCCCCCTCCCCACTGACTAAATTGTAAAACTCAAGTACAGGGATTGTTCATTAGTAGCCATCATTCCTAGTCCTCTCATTTGACAGCATTATATTACTCATTTGGCTTTACATGAAGTAGGCACTTATTAAAATACTGACAACCTGATTGGTTGCTTTTTAAAGTGAGGTAAAAGAGAATAGCAAAAGATGCTAAATGAGTTCAAATAATTGAACTCACACAAGGACATTGGGAGGGGAGGGGTATTTGTAGATATGATCACTTAAGTGTTATCTGTGATCTTTGAGGAATAATGTAAATTTGGAGAGGACCTGGGGGACTGGAGAAGGGCAAATGTCTTGATTTTCAAGAAAGGGAAGGTGGTAAGTTAGACAAACTACACACCAATTCCTGTTATCATGCCCAGTTTAAAAATTATCTGGAGCAAGTTACTAAATGGATGTTTTGTGAGCTTTTACAAAGGGAAGCAGTGCTAACTAGAAATCATGTCTTCACTAAGAATAATAAACTAGACTTATTTCTTTGTGTGACCTAGAGATATCAGCAAAATATTTTATATTTAGTATATATAGGTCCTAGCAAGACATTGGACAAATGTTCATGACCAATATAATGTATGTCATAGAATCTCACAGGATCATAGATTTAGAACTCAAAGTGTCCTCTTTAAAGATCACTAAGTCTAACCATTTTCAAGAAGAGGGAACTAAGGTCTGAAGAGATTAAATGACTTATCAAGAGTCATGTAGCTAGTAAGCATTTGAGGCAAAACTCAAATGCAGGTAGGTCTTCCTGACCCCAAGTCCAGCACTCTGTCCATTATACCACTCTGCCTCTAGCATCTCAGTGCTAGGATAGGGACTCCTGATTCTAAATCCATGGCCTTTCCAACCATGTCATTTAAAGACCTAAGAAATATTTAGCATAGGTTAGAGAAGAACTTGGGAGAACATCATTAGCAATCTTCAAATATTTAAAATCTACCCTGTGGAGGCAGGGTTAGATTTGTTTTCTGTACTTCTACTGCTGTTCTCTGAAATTTTCACATAGGAAAATAGATAGAGATCTCAAAAGCTGTTGGTAAGCTGTGAATTAATGTAGCCATTCTGGTAAGCAATTTGGAATGATGTCCAAAACGTTACTAACTGCATATCTTTTGACCTAACAATTCCATTACTAGACCTATAGTCCGAATTATTCATAGCAGGATTTGTGTGTGTGTGTGTGTGTGTGTGTGTGTGTGTGTGTGTGGTGGCAAAGAACTGGAACAAAGGGAATTTTCATTAGCTGAGGAATGACTGAAAAAATTATGTTATATGTGTGTAATGGAATACCTTTGTGGCATAAGAAATAGCAAAGAAGGCCGTTTCAGAGAAACCTTGGAAAATTTGTATGAAATGATGCAGAGTGAAGTGAGTAGAAACAGGGATAATTGTTTCTAGCATAAAAATGTTGTGAACATGAATATTTTAAAAGACTTTAGAAGTCAGATCAACCACGATTCCAGAGAACAGATTATGTAGAATACTGTCCATGTCCTGAGAGAGAGATGATGAATTAAATATGAAAAATGAGACACATTTGTGGAACATAGTCAATGGGGAAATATGTTTTCCTTGACTACATATCTTACAAAAGTTTTATGTGTGTATGTGTATGTTTGTGTGTGTGTGTGTGTTTGTGCATGTGTATGTTGGGTGGAGGTGAGGGGAAAAATAAATGCTTGATAATTAAAAGAATTTAAAAATAAACAGACAAAAAATCAAAGAGAAAAAATTTATAAAAGAAAATGTTGGCTTCTGAATCATTAATTCTATTCAAAATGAAATAGACTGCTTTGGGGATTATTTCTATTACTGAATTACAGCAAAGACTGTAGGACTAATTTTTAGGAAAGTTGTAGAAGAATTTCTACAATTAGATAGGGGGTTGGGTAGCATGTCCTTCAAAATCCCTGCCAACTCTGGCATCTTATGATTATAAGAAATAGTTGTGGGATCTAGTCTAGGTATTTAGGAAAGTGAAGACAAATAGGAGTTGATAGATGGGGAGAGTTTGGAGATTTTTAGAAACTAGAGGTCACAATGAAGTGGAAGAATACATTTAGCATCAACAGGGGAATTGGTCATGCAAGTAATTTCAAACTCAAGTAGCATGTTTATTTAAAGTTTAAATCAGTCATTTATTTGCATTACTACTAGATAAAATTTTGTCTTCACAAAGACTTATTAATCTGATTACATGGTCATCTGAACAAAAAATAAATAAAATAAAGAATGCCATTGTGGGCGAGAGGTAATATTTGTAAGCAGCCTGAAACTAGGGGTTTAAGATTTTTGTTCTAGATGGAAGGGCAAGAGTTTACGGATAGAGGAGGGAATGTCAAAGTTCAAGGTCTTAGAATACTATGGAGCACACTCAAAATTTGGCTGAATGAATGGTTGAAGTAGAATAGAGGTGAACATTATTGGAATAAAGGAGGTTGCAGAATTATGAGATCAAGGCTGTTGGATTAGATTATCAATATGGATGTTAAAAATCACTGATGATGGTAATAGAAAGTGGCATGGTGGAGAGCTAAGACAAATGTTGAAATAATTGAGGGGTTAGGAAATAACAGTGATGAGAGATGGAGCATAAGTGGAGGAGGTCAATTGCAAAGTTGTTTAGTGATAGAAGTATAATAATGGTTTTGGAAACTGCATTAAAGGGCAAAGAGTATGCCCCCCTGTTCTTGTGAATAAGGGTGAGTAGAAGAAAGAATGGACTCTACTGAAATGGTTTTTGAAATGGATTATTCCACAATAGAAAAACCAAGTTTTAGTTAGAGCCCGGGAATGAAAGGAACACTTAGGGATTCTCATTAATTCATTTAAGCATTTATTAAGTGTACAAAGGAGGGGGAACATGATCATCCTGTCCCCTAGCTCAGGTGATTTAATCATAGAATGCACTTATACAAGATGAGGTTTAAATGTACAAACCAGGTTTATCTATACACCCTGTGAGCCTCTTTGATTGGGTCTACAAGAGGACAGATTGGGTTGAGCAAGTTAGCCACATCTAAAGAGGCTTTAAATAGGTAGATGAAGTTCAGCAGTTGAAGTTTAAGAATTGAAGAATCTAGGCGCAATAATGTTTTGGGGGGTAGGGAGACTTCTTTGGGGGGTAATTGGGAACTTTCTCTCTTCTCCCACCCTTCACCAGCTATGTCATTCAAGCTACTGGCACAATAGGAGAGAACATATCTAGCTTATAATAGAGATAGTCTCTATTGTGGAGAGAATGTGGAGAGATAGACATGTTAAGGGGAAGGCAACTTCAGGGACCATGATCCATCATGGTAGAGAAGAGTGTGAGTTATCCAGAAAAATGCAGACCCTGGCAGCCTATTTGAATTGCCTGCCCAGCTGACACCAAACTGCAGGGGAGCCATGTGAGGACTCTGCAAAAAAGAGAAGGGCATGGCCTGAAGGCTATTCAGTACCGTAAGAGGGAGGCAACCTTTTGCTACTTGCATACCTTATATGTGTTTCTCACTCTCTCTGAACTCCTGAACTCACTTTTCTCATGGAAACTGAGTGCAACTGTTGTATGGGGAAATGTTTTGTGCCAACTCTCCTTACTGTGCCAACATAATATAGTCCTTTGCTAAAAGGGAAGTAAATCTCCTTGCTAGTTCTTAATGGGAAGCTAGTAGATGGGGGCTTCTCCTTATAACCAAAGTAGCACTGGCCTCTTTGAGCTACTCCTCCAACTTGTATTTAATGGTTGGGTCTTGTTCAATGTAATTGTTAACTTCATCCATTTATTTAAAACCCCCTATAGATGTAGCTAACTTGTTTGCCCAGACAACCGTGATACTCCTTTCTTTTCTTTCTTTCTTTTTTTTTGCAGGGCAATGAGGGTTAAGTGACTTGCCCAGTGTCACACAGCTAGTAAGTGTCAAGTGTCTGAGGCCAGATTTGAATTCAGGTTCTCCTGAATCCAGGGCTGGTGCTTTATCCACTGTGCCACCTAACTAACCCCTCCTTTCTTTTTCTTTCTTTCTTTTCTTTTTTTTTTTTTTTGGGCCGGGCAATGGGGGTTAAGTGACTTGCCCAGAGTCACACAGCTAGTAAGTATCAAGTGTCCGAGGCCGGATTTGAACTCAGGTACTCCTGAATCCAGGGCCAGTGCTTTATCCACTGTGCCACCTAGCCACCCCCCTTTCTTTCTTTTTTTAAAATAGATTTTATTTTTACATTTTTCCCCAATTACATGTAAAGGTATTTTTTTGAGTTTCAAATTTTTCTCCCACTCTTCCTTTCCTCCCCCCTCCTGAGGCCAGCAAGCAATCTGGTATAGGTTATACATTACCATCTTATTGAACATATTTCCACCTTAGTATGATGCTCCTTTCTTAACCCAATCAAAGAGATTTGAACCAGATGTCTCTTGTATACACCTGAAATCCTCAGCATTCAGTGATTTCATCAACTCAATTTGGAGGGGTAAAGGTAGAAGTGATTCTATCACTTCTCTTTTACATGTTCAAAGCACTGTAATGAACAACAGTCCTCTACCAACTTTGGAATTAGGAAGTTGAGGAGGAAGCTAAGGATTTTAAGGGATGGAGGAGAAGAGATGAGTTCTGGGAATGGGGGCTAGCTTATGCAAAGACATAGAGGAGAGGAGGATGAAATATTGAGTTCAGAGAACTACAAGTATGCCATGTTGATTTAAATAGAAATGGGTAAAATGAAGTAATGTGAAAAATCTGGAGCTAGATTGCAAACGTGAGTGTTAGGCTAAGTTTATCCTAGGGTGAACAGTGAGCCACTGGATTCTTGAACTGGGGAGTGACATGGTCAAGCTTGTGCTTTAGGAATTTCTATTTGACTTGATGGCTACATGGAGGATGGATTGGGAATTAATAATGATATTAATAATAGCTAGCCCTTACATAGAGCCTTAAGGTTTGCAAAATACTTCATAAATGTCTCATTTTGAAAGAGGAACCAATGGAAGCAGAGATTGAATTCAGAAAAGTGAGAGGTAAACAGGAGGGATTTCATTAAGTACATTTTTCCCCTTGATACTTCAGACCACATGGATCGCTCCTTTCTTAGAGCTCTCATGGCACCTGTGGTTTGCACCACACATTTTGGTACTTAATTATACAGTGTCCTATCCTTTACTTGTTCTGTTTGTGTTAATAACCCATTTGGAGAACAAGAACCATGTCATGTAGTTCCTTTGTATCCCTTTCTGCACCTTGTAAAATGCCAGGCACATGAAGAATGCAATTAGTACTTGATTGATTGACAGATAAAAAAGGGCACAGACATGAATATGGTTGTATGCATGTACACCAGCAATAAAAGGCTTAGATGCTTAAAGGATTTTTTAAAAATGTCACAAGTGCAGCCTCCACAGCCATCATGCAGTGAAGAAACAACTTCAGAGATTTCCAGCCATCCCTACCAATTGCCAACCAACCACCACATATGTCACAGGCAAGCCAGGCTAGCAAAAGCAGCAAGATGGACACGAAGTAGAATGTTCCAGGAAAGTCAAGTCATTATCCCTCCTTCTACCATTACTCAGACCCCAGTGGAGATAGCTTAGGACCCTGAACCCAAGGGCTTTAGAATAACAATACCCCTGCCTTTCTGATGACTGGCCCTATTTTCAGCCTGGGCCCTAAAGTCATCATTGAGGGGAGCAATCACTGTGGAGTAGAAGCCCACCTTGCATGTCACCTCTAACAATAAAACTGCTTACCAACTGCCACTGAACAGCAGATAAACCCAAGAGCTACCTCACTCCCCCCCCAGTCCTGTTTCTAGCACAGCCCCCACAGTTATCATCCTGGGAAACAACTCCTGTGGAGATGCAACCCCGCAACAAATTCTCTGGGCATTGCATGCTATACTTCTTCAGCAACCACAGCTACTCAGAAAAAAAATTCTCAACAACAAAGACTTTGATTCAAATTGTTCAGCATCAAAAACAGAAATACTTTTATTGGTGGAAATAACATTAAAGGAGATGCATTATCCTCTTCTTTGCTATTGTACCCTAAGCATCATAAGCCTTTCCATCAGACATGCAGCGGAAACCTACATGTTCCTTTAGAATGTGAACTCCTTGAAAGCAGACATTGTCTTGTTTTTCTAATTGAATCCCTGGCACTTAGCACAGTGCTTTGAACATAGTAAGCATTTAATAAATGCTTTTTCATTCATTCATTTATTAGTTGGCAGTGTGGCTCTATAAAGGTGATACTAGGATGTATAAATAGGAGCTTACGGCATAGGAATTATGAAATAATCTTCTCACCACACTCAGCACTGGTCACTTTGAGCAATTCTGAGTTTCATAATTAAAAGGTGATGTGGAGATAGTTCACAGGGAATTACAGAGAGGATTAAAGGGTTGGGAAAGAAGACCTTTGAGAAAATACTAAAGTGGGTCTGCATAGCCTGAAGAAGGGGCCCAATGTCAATTTAATAAGTATATACAAATGCAGATGTTGTTGTTGCTCAACTCTTATTCACCTCCAGTGAGAAAAAAAGAAAAAAAGAAAACATGTTTAAACTGAAGCTTGAGGGAATCAGATCAGACATAAGGGAGGCTTTGTAAGCAAAAGTTTCTAGTGGCACTCAACTCAGTTATGAAGGGGAATTGTGGAGTCTATTCAGGAAGCTTTTAAAATAGGGTAGAGTTTCTTCTTTAGTGACTTGTTTAAGTATGATCCTTACCAAGGATAGAATAGGACCCTGCAAAATCTCTTGATAAGAGTTTATGTTTATACTTATAGATCTGGTGGTGGGCTAGGGGCAAACATGTAATGCACTTTCCTGTGCTTATAATTTTTAAAAAGTTAAGACATAAGGCACAGCTTAAAACTGCAGAATTAAACTGTCATTGCTTAGCCAGAATAGTAGGTGAATTTTGATTTATTATCACTCTTATTAGCATCAATGTGTCAGCTAGTTGGTGCAGGTGACAGAGCACTTAGCCTGGAGTCAAGAAGACCTTAGTTCAAAATATAGCCTCAGATACTTACTTGCTATGTGACCCTGGACAAGTCACTTCACATCTGTTTGCATCAGTTAACACACGTGCAAAGCAGAGATAATAATATCACTTGCCTCCCGGGGTGGTTGTCAGGATCAATGAATTGATATTTACAAAGTGCTTAGCACAACATCTGGCACATAGTAGACTCTATCTAAGTGTTAGTTATTGATGACAGTTCACAGTCAGTTAGCAACAAGCTTAATATTTTTCCAGTGGTTTTATTTTGCTGCTAATTTTAAAGATGATTGGCTTTGGTTAAAATCTGGGCAATAGAGATTTTTTAATCAAGCTGGTCTTTCTTGCATGGGTGGAGAAGCCAAATGGTGTTGTAAGATTATAGATAATTGACAGGTTGTTCTTCGATGGGGGGGGGGGTCGGTGTTGTGTGAGGGAAGGCTTTGATTTAGCCATCCCAAGTCATCCTCAAACAGGAGCCACTGGAGAACTTCACCGTCCATAGGGTTCATCTTTGATCTGGACTCTACCCTGGATCCCTGACACCACCACTCCAGTAGTGAATACCTTTGGCAAACTTAAATCTCTCTGTTTCCATGGAAGCAAAATCCCTTCTTTCAACACTAACATTCTACTGGTATTACTGCATAGCTGTAAGATAACTGCAAATGAAGGATTTAAGCTGGATGATCACACAGAGGACAATGGAGAAGCACACTGTGCGTCTGTGTAGACTGTAGCTTATAGCCAGGGAGGGACCATGAAGAAAAGAAGTCCAGGATATCCAAGAGTTATGTGTTACTAAAGTCTTATATAATTCCCTCCTAAGTCTTTACCAATTGTGCCATCTCTGATCAATGACTGATGTCACTTAGCTTACACTTTCCAATCTCAAAGTCTTAGAAGAGGTTCTCATCACCCCTCACCTGAACTATTGCAGTAGCCTCCTAATTGGTATATTGGCCTCCAGTCTCTGCCCTCTCCAAACAATCTATGCAACTACCAATTCAATGGTATTAAAGCACTGGTCCAGTTATTGGCACTTCCCCATTCAGGCAAACAAACAAAAAACTTCTCTGGTTACCTATTGCCTGTGGACTAAAATACAAATTCCTCTGTCTGATATCTAAAGCCTTTCACAATTGGGTAAAGGTTTTTTGTCACTGATCTGACATTTATCAAACCTAGACTTAGTGCTGTTGAGACCTTTCAGTTCTTTGAGGCTCCCTGATTTTGTCAGTGTGGTATTCCTTCTACCAGTTTGGATTTCTGCTTCTCCATTCCAAACTTCATAAGTTGTTGAGGTCAAAATAATTACCAAAAAGCTATCTGCTGATAACCAGCTTTCTGAAGAAAAACCCACTTTGACTTTTGCTAGTGTGCTTTCAAAACTAGACATATAGTTCCTCTTTAGACCTAAAGGCTCAGCTATTTAGAACGTGTTTGCCTGTTCTAACCCCACTGTTTTACAGCTGAGGAAACTGGGACTGCAGTATAATGATATAGGTCATTAAGTGACAGAGTTGATATTCAAACAAAGGTTGAATGATTCCATGTCCAACATTCCATTGCACCTTCTATTTTTTTTTGAAAGCTTGGTAGACCTGTAAAAGGTTTTTGTTTATTTGTTTGTTTGACTGTAATAGACTTTGAAAAACCTTTTACAACAATGAGGCACTAGAAAAGAACTTTAGTGGAGGGGGACAAGGTTACCAATGGCTTGGTGCCACATTGACAAGGTTCATATTGACCAGGAAAGTAATTGAAAAAAATGGGGATAAAGACTGGACTTGTGAGGTTTTTTTTTTTTTTTTATTTTGAGGATGAGGAAACTCCTTTAATCTATTCATTTCAGCACCTTCTCTGCAACTAATATTCTTAGAGAGTTGAACTGGCCAGAACATCAAGAGATAAAGTGACTTGCCCAGGGTCATACAGCAAATATGGATCAGAATAGGAACTTTAACACAGATCTTTCTGGTACCAGGGCCAGTATTCTATTACACCATGCTACTTACATTGCATTACAATAATACTTTGGTTTTTGCAAAGTGGTTTACATATATTAGTTCATTTGATCCTTGAAACAACTCTGTGAAGTAGAGGATATTTTTATCCCCATTTTACAGATGAGTAAACTGAGGCTTAGAATGTTTGGATGACTTGCCCAGAATCTCTAAGGCAGAATTTGAGCCCAGCTCTTCCTAACTCCAAGTCTAGTACTCTAACAGCTATCCAAAGGAGGAATCTTGAGACTGGGCTATTACAGTATGAAAGCAGTAGAGGAGAGGGGCTTTAGGAGAGAATTGGAAAGTTGAGACTAGAAAAATAGGAGGATTCTGGCTGAGTAGGATAATATGATCAGGGATTGGGATAGAAATTCAAAGTCATTGGAGTCAGAATGATGATTATCCTCAATTTAATCAACTTATTTGTTACCTGTTGGAATATCAAGCAACAATCAGTCAATGAGCATTTATTAAGCACCTAATATGTGCAAGGCACGGTACTAAAGTTTGGGATATAAGTACAAAGAATGAAACAATTTCTATTACCCTATTCTAAGGGGAAAGACAATAAATACACATATAAATATATAGTTTAAATATGACATGAAAATGTATACAAAGTAGTTAACTACAAGGAAGTATCGGGCAAAGAGCATTTGGGAGCATCAGTAAAGGATTCATGTAGAATATGGTGCTTGAATTACATCTTAAAGGACCAGAAAGACTCTATGAATTTGAGGTGAGAAGGGAGTGGTTCTAGGTATATGTGAATAATTATTACAAAGGCAAGGAGACAGGTGGTGGAATATCATATATGAGGAACCAATAGGAGAGTTTACTTGATTGCAGAGTGCTATATGGGGATCAATGTCTACTCAGGTTAGAAAGAAGTTGGGAAAGACTTGTAGAGGACTTTAAAAGCTAAATAGGGAAGTTTATACTTTATCCTAGAGGCAATATGGAACCTCTGGAGTTGATTGAGAAGGGGAGTCAATGGTCAGATCAGTGCTTAAGAAAAAGGATGTTGGGGGGTAGCTAAGTGGTACAGTGGATAAAGCACCAGCCCTGGATTCAGGATGACCTGAGTTCAAATCCGGCCTCAGACACTTGAAATTTACTAGCTATGTGACCCTGGGCAAGTCACTTAACCCTCATTGCCCAGCACAAAAAAAAAAAAAAAGGAAAAAGGAAAAAAAGAAAAATGACATCGGTAGCTGTGTGGGGGAATGACTAGAGTGTTAAACTTGAGAGAGTGACAAAATAAAAATAATTGAATTATTGGACTGATTTTTAATTAATAATCAAATTATAATTAATGACTAAATTGTTAAAATAATCTAGGCAAGAAGTGATGAGAATGTGAACTAAGATGGTAACTGTGAGTAGAGAAAAAAATTCTTTTGGGGAGAGAAACAGTTAAACTTGGCAACTGATTGGTTATAGTCAGATGGAGAGATGGACACAGATCCAGTAAGAGAAACAGAACATTGATGCTTCTAATGAAAGTTCAATTTTTCATTGTCTCTGTTCTAGCCATAGCATCATATGAAGAGTATAGTTCTACTGTGTACATTTCATAATCAATTCCACAGTAGCTGAAGAGGGTATTGTTGAAAAGGAAGTAAAAGAGAGTAAGCAAAAGGAGCAATGCATTTTTTTGGGGGGGGTGAGGCAATTGGGGTTAAGTGATTTGCCTAGGGTCACGCAGTTAGTAAGTGTCAAGTGTCTGAGACTGAATTTGAACTCAGGTCCTCCTGAATCCAGGGCTGGTGCTTTATCCACTGTACCACCTAATTGCCCCAGGAGCAATGCATTTTGAAAGCTCCATTTTCATTGCTAATAACCAGTGGTCATAAAATGGATCTAACAAAAAATAAATCATGTATAATGCCAAAAATGGAGAGTAATTTTCATCATAATAAAGAGAACAAAGAAAATCTCTCCTTCCCCCCAAAATAAAAACAATGATGATTTCTTCTCCTCCTACAGCCATTGTTAACATTAACCCAGTTGGGAGTTTTTGTTGTCATCATTGTTGTTTTGTTTTGTGTTGTTTGTTTTGTTTTATGACACTTCCTCATTTTATTTTCAGTTCTGGGCTATTTCAAGATTCTGTCTCTTTTTAGCTGAAAACTAAATTGGTCTAGGAAGAGAAGAGGAAAATCAAAGAGGTTTTAATTGTGAGCAGTTAAACACATCTCTTAAGTGAGGTTGCAGCAATCTGTTCGCCAGCCTAAGGTTCTAAGGAAACCTATCATAGAGAGCTTGAGAAAAGTGTTCCCAGTAGACCTCTCATGCCATATTGCAGCCAACGGTTCCCTAATCTACCTCAATCAATCCTGACTAATCCTGTTTCCAAATCAAGAGCTGCTCTCTGCTCTCTCTATACAAAGAAGAACAGATGGGCCAGAGACAGCTCGGTGAACTTCCTACTTTCCTTTTCTTCTTGAAGTTAATAAGAATTTTAGAAAATATACTTGATAATGTAGGTAGTAAACTTTACAATTAATGGACTAGTAAATGCGAGTTATTATCATCTTATCTGAACCTCAGAACTCTGTGTGATAAGTCCTGGAGGTATTATTCTTTTGCTATCAATTATCTTTTAGTATTTAATTATAAATTATCTTCATTGTACAGATGAAGAAACAGGCTCACATGAGTTCAAGTGACTTTCCAAGAGTCACATACTTAGTAAATATCAGAAATAAGATTTGAAACCAGTTCTTCGTAAATCCATTTCTAGTACTATAGCTACTATAGTACAAAGCATTAAATTTGAGCCTCTAATCATAATCATAATTATAAGTCATCTAGAATCATATGCCTAATTTCTAAATCAAATCTATACCAAAGTGTGTAATCATACAAAATTTCTTTAAAATTAGCATTCCCCCCATAAGGTATTTCCGTTTTGATTTGGTGTAATTGAATGGAGCCAATTTTGTTTTTTAAAAAATATGCAGGGGCAGCTAGGTGGCACAGTGGATAAAGCACTGGCCCTGGATTCAGGAGGACCTGAGTTCAAATCCGGCCTCAGACACTTGACACTTACTAGCTGTGTGACCCTAGGCAAGTCACTTATCTCCAACTGCCTCACCAAAAAAAAAGTGCAGATGCTTCTGAGCATTGCATGCAAAGGATTTAATTAATTACATTTATTTATTTCACATATTGACAACTCTATTACTTAACCAATACCAACATTTTGAAAAGTTATCTTAAATTTTTTTCTTTTTTTATCTAAAAAACCCCTTCATCTCTTAGACTAAGCAATACCAAAGGCGTAACACTTATCTTTAATTTATTTCCCTCCTTTAATCTTAAAAAGAAAATTTTATTTTGTTTTTTTAAAAGAATATTTTTTTTGTCAAGAAAATTGATTGTTGGTGAACTTGTCATGCTGATTTCTTTGGAACTAGATGCCCTCTAATAGCCCTTCTGACTAGGTTATTCTATGAACAGAAAGGTCCTGCCAATAAACACACAATTCAACCAGCTTTAGAATTGTTTTGATGTGCATAATAGAGAAGCTCATAGAAAGGAATTGTTAATTTAG
The DNA here is from genome assembly GCF_019393635.1 of Dromiciops gliroides. Classification (NCBI taxonomy): domain Eukaryota; kingdom Metazoa; phylum Chordata; class Mammalia; order Microbiotheria; family Microbiotheriidae; genus Dromiciops; species Dromiciops gliroides. The sequence goes on from NC_057865.1 coordinate 193,181,858, forward strand.
GGAGTAAAATAGCTTTGTTAAATCTGTTTTGGCAGTTGTGTTCTTTTCCAGAAAAAGAGTAAACACATGCAGAAGGATTTCTGAGTTTCTCTTAAGTTCTTTGTTTCCCTTAGACTAATTGAATAATTTTTTTAGGGATCCTGGTTGGAAGGAAAATCTTCTTACTACCTTTTCTGCTTTTACTTTCTGTGTTATAAAGCTGATTCTGAGACCTCAATGTCCTGTTAGCAATGTGAATAGCTCACTGCTATAAATGTTGTTAATTCTGGTGATTCAGTGTCACTGTCCAGGGGGTTAATCAGGGAGAATGAAAGCAGTTGTTTTAGGAAATACCCTGCCAACTTCTTGAGACATGAACCAAAAAAAAGTGGCGTTTGTAGGGTGAACTTCATGGTATTCTTCTAGACTTTGCTCACCTGAGACAATGTGCTAATGAAACGATTCTAAACTATAGGATATAGTATATTCCTTCCGCTGTGCTCTCTGAAATGCATGCTTACAAACTAGCAAATTCCTTTTATCTTAAACCTCTTTCTTCTCACTCCTTCCACCTTCTATCACTTCCTGAACCTTAGATCCCACCTACTGGAACTCTTAGTTAGACAATAAGAATTTATAAAGCATCTGCTATGTGACAAACACTGTGCTAAGCCCCAAGGATAAAAAGAAAGACAAAGGAGAGTACATAGTTTCAAGAAGCTTACAATCTAGTGGTGGAGACAACATGAAGACAACTACATACAAACAAGTCACATAACAGGAAGCAGACAGAAGAATTAAGGGATATCAGAAAAGGCTTCTTGCAAAAGATGGATTCTATTTGTGACTTGAAGGAAACCAGGAAAGCAAAAAAGTGAAATTTAGAAGGTATGGGTATTAATCAGCCAGTGAAAATTCCCTAAAACCTATCTATATTTCTTCTGCAAGTAAATGCTATGACATTGAGCTGATGGTCAATAACTTTTTTAAGTAGTCAAGGCAATTCTAATTCTAAATGTCTAGTCCTCTTTCCAAGAACTGTCATGACACTTCCTCGAAGAACTCTTAAGTTGAGTTTAAAGTACAGCATCAATTCTAGTTGTTGGAAAATATTCTTTCTTATTTGGAGCAGGAATCTAGCTGCAAGAAACTCTAAGCTTCAACATTTGTTGCTGACAGTAGGAAATGAAGAAGAAAGCTAGGCAGAAATAGCTGCTAACCAATATACAGTGTTGGTCTATTTATTTAAAGATGTCACCATGGATAGGAAATGTTATTTGTGTGTGCCATTTGATTGTTGAGAGGGATGCTTGACTAAGTGTCATTTTAATGCTTAGCCAATAGCCCCTTCTGTACTCCCTTGGACACTGAGCTTTGTTTTATGTTTGCAACCATTATTTGCAACAGCGTACTTTTTTTTTTTTTTGCAACTTAGTCTCTTAGACTTACAGACAGTTTTTGCTCACTAAATAGCCCACATACTCATTCCAGATGTATAAGCCAGAGTAATGTGTCACTAAATAACCTCTGACCACCCCTCATGCTTGGAAATCCTTGTCACTAGATTTTCTTGGTTTCTTTTTTTGGCCCCATTAAATCCCACTTTCCCCTAAAAATTATTTCAGAGAGACATCAAATTCATCTAATAAAGCAATAAAAAGAAAAGGTGGATGACAGGGAGGTGTGGTTATGGCTGGAAAAGAAAGAAAAAATAGAGTATGAAAAGGAGTGTGTATGTTGTATGGACACACTGTGATTCTTTTCTCCTTTACTTAGGGTGGTAGGAAAAATAGCATTAGACTTGTAATCAGAACACCTGGGTTTGGCTCACAACTCAAACATTTTCTATTTATATAACTTTGAAAAATGTTATTTCCTCCTTCTAACCCTCAGTTTCCTCATTTGTGAAGTAGTTACAGAAACACTTCTGCCACATATCAAACTTTCATGGGTAGTTTGGGATCAGTAAAGAAGTTTTGCAATTTCTCAAACATGATCAGTCCGCTCTCTTCCTTCTGTTTAGCTATGTATGCATCCAACTTGTCCATCTGGACTGTTTATCCCAGATATGCAGACTGAAGGACAAGCTCTTAAAAGTGTCCATCTGAATGCATGTTGAAAGAGATTTCAATAGGTGAATAGGAAGATGAACCTATTCCCACTGATGCCATTTATTTTTACATCACATTAATTTTTGATTATATCTCTCTTCCTTCGCCTTTCTTCTACCCAATTTATGCAATATTCATCAACTTGATCTTTTCTTTGTAGACAGAGTGGTCAAAATACTTTGTCTGGTTACAGATTACTTCTAGGAGGCTTTGCAATATTTTGGATTTTGTTGCAGTTAGCATCAAAACTCTGAATAGTTTGGATGATGGTAACTCTGAAAAGTCACTTCCAAGACCCCTAATGCTGTTGCTGTTCCAGTTTCATTAAAGTTATGCATATACCCTATCTGTTGTCCCTAAATTCTCAGGGTGCTAGGGTAGGAACATTTGGTAGACCTCATCATCCACTAGGAAACCTTCTTGGATCGACACTTTTTTCCTGGATCTCCTCTATCACAATGTTGAATACCTTTGGTAAAAATACACCTTCCTGTTCCCATGAAAGCACAGGACTATCTTTTTTGTACTAACCTTCTACCAGTGTTGGTATATGGCTATGAGACATGGAATACAACTGCTTCCAAAGAATTAAAAATGAGTATCAATCATACTGAGGGTAAAGGAAAGGTTCACGGTGAATATGAGCAGATATGTATGTATGTACATACATGCATACACATATTTAGGAAGGTTGAAGAACAGGAGATTTGTTTTGTTTCAATAAGGCAGTCAAGCTGGACAGAAGGACCTGGTGTTCTTGATATGCATAGTTGAGTGGGCAGGAGGGCAATACGGAGACTAAAGCAGTGGGGGTAAGGGAGTGAAGACCAGGACTCACCTTCACTTCAGTCTCTGTGTCCTGAGAGTTTGGGGACAACAAATAGGGTTTATGCAGTTTTAGTGGAGCTGGGATCTCAGTAGCACGAGGGGTCTTTTCAAGGGGAGGAACCATCAAGGCTGAAACAAAAGAGAAAATGCCCCCAAAGAACCTAGGAAATAAAAGGTTCTCCAGTCCTGGTCTATCTTCTATGTTCTGAGCTGAGGTTACCTGGGATATATGGGGAACTCTTCCACTGAGGAGCTCTGAAAAAGAAAAGGAGTGAAAGATGGCATCAACAAATCAGCAAAGGAAAAAAAGATGGACTAGTCAACATGGCAAGAATAAGGGATAACAGGTGGGAACCTAGAGTACTCCACTGTACACTCATGCTATTGTAAGAAATAAAGGAAAGCCTCTAACATGGTGGGTGAACCCCCAGTGGAAACTTATTGGAGGATATTTACAAGAGTTGCACAGGATGGACAGACATGGATGGGTTGAGATTTGCCTCATTGAAAGGAACTCTTGAGCATATACTACATAGTACTATTATTAGAAAAGTTCTTTCTAAACCTTTAAGTATAATATAAATAAGTCATAATTGATGTTATTATATGTATTATTAGAAAACATATACATGAATATATAAATATACCCATACATTTATGAATTTTCACCTGGTAGTATTTTTGCCATTTTAAATATCAGGAGAATTTTAAGGCCATAGGAAGTATAATAGAGACAGGCCATTGGAAGGAGTGGTTAAGACATGGGAAGGAAATAAAAGAGTCATTTGAATGCTTCCTTGGATCCACCTTCCTGTTACATTAATGAATACTAGGCCTGGGTTCTTTTCCTACTGATAAAATTCCTAGCACACAGTAATACTATAGCTAGAATTTTAGCTTCTTACAGCACTTAACAAGTGCTAATTGACTGACTGACTGAACTTCATTGAATTGAGTATTATTTCTTACTGTCCATCCATTTATTTGCCACTAAATGGGTATTCTACTTTGCTCACATCTGTATTCCTTGTTATTACATATTTCAGGTAATAAGTAAAGTAAATATGGCCTTTTAATAAGCACTGGGTTTGCCCTAACCTGTCATGCTGATTTGACCCCTTTAAAGAATCTTTGCATATGCCCATTAGCTTAATCATAAGAAGGGAACATGGTTTGTTGCTAGCAGTAATGGCTATTTTGGCTCAGATAGATTTTTTTTTAATTGTCTCCCTTTCTTGGCAAATTAGATCTTTATAAGATTCTCAAAATTCATGGGCAACTTGCTATTCCACCATCTTGGACTTAAATTGTGCATTATCACTCATAATCAATATAGATTTGGCTGGATGAGTTTATAGGAAGAAATATTCCCAGGAGGATCAGTGAGAGAACTCAGAAGAACTCATAATTTTCATCAATAAGCATTTATGTAAACCCTATTTTCTTTCAAATTGCTTCTATTATAAATTAATAATGTCATCTGTGACTACTAAGTAATGGAACTTCTCCTTGGGCTCCCACAAAAATTCTTTCTACGACCCTTTCCCTATTTTATGTCTAGGAATATTCTGATCATGTACTTATAGGGTAACAGATATAAGAAATTCAGCACATGCCCTTCCTTCCCCTGTCAAGAATATGTCCACCCAAAGCAGAAAACTATCTTAAGTTCTCTTTTCTCCTAATCAGCAGCTGAGAAAGGAGCAACATTTTGCTTAGAGCTGAGCACAGGATCAACCAGACCTAGTTTTAATAACTGTTTTCCTAAATTTCAGTTCTGACAACATTACTCTCCTGCTCAAGAAATTTCAGTGACTCCCCATTGCCTCTAGGATAAACTCCTCTGACATTTAAAGTCCATCACATCTGCCTCTAGCCTCTCTTCAGGGTGATTATAAACTACTTCTCCTAATGAACATTATATTTTGTTCAAATAGGCCTTACTTGTAGACATTCCATATCCCCAAGTAGAATGTGATCAATTCTTTGAGGTCAAGGAGTTTCTCACTTTTGTATGTGTATTCTGAACACCAAGCACAATGCCTTGAACCTATTAGGTACTTAATAAAGGTGTGTTTAGTGATTACTAGTTCTTTTTTGTTAAGCACATTTATAGGTTTACAAATAATTTCAACGCATTTTTTCTATTTCATCCTCACAATTTACCCCACTAGGTAGATACTATAGATATTATTATCTCCATTTTATTGGTTAGAAGTTAAATGACTATCTTATTCAATTCAATTCAATGATGACTTATTAAGTACCTACTATGTACCAGACATTGTGTTAAGCATTGGGGATACAAATAAGAAAAGGAAGGACAGCCCCTGCCCTCAAGGAGCTTACTATAATTTAAAAATATTTATTTTAAATATTCATTTAAAAAATCAAATTCTAAATTCTTCTTCAATGTAATATCAATTATATGTTTAAATTAATGAAAAAATATTTCCATATTAGCCATGTTACAAATAATAAAAACAAAAAACATAAAGAAAGTGAAAACATATGTTTCAAACTGCACTCAGAGTTCTTCAATCTTGTCTCTGGAGGTAGATAGCATTTTTCATCATGGGTCCTTTGGAATGGTCTTAGATCACTGTATTGATCATAGTAGCTAAGTCTTTTGTTGATCATTGCCATTACTGTGTTCTGGTTCTGCTCAATTCATTTTGCATCAGTTCATATAAGTCTTTCTATATTTTTCTGAAACCATTCTGCATGTCATTTCTTATAGCATAATAGTATTATTTTACAATCTCATACCATAACTTGTTCAGCTACTTCTCAGTTGAAGAGCATACCTTCAATTTCCAATTCTTTGTAAAAAGAGCTACTATAAATGTTTTTGTATATATAGGTCCTTTTCCATTTCCTTTAATTTCTTTGGGATATAGACCTAGTAGGTGCATTGCTGGCTTAAAGTGTATGTATAATACCAAACTGTTCTCCAGAATGACTGGATCAGTTCACAACTCTACCAACAGTTCATTAGTGTCTATTTTTCCATATCCCCTCCAGTATTTGTCATCTTCCTTTGCTGTTATGTTAGCCAATCAGATAGGTGTAATGTGGTTCCTCAGAGTTGTTTTAATTTGCATTTTTCTAATCAATAGTGATTTAGAACATTTAAAAAATTGACTATTGATGGCTTTGATTTCTTCTTCTGAAAACTGCCTGTTTGTGTCCTTTTTACATTTATCAACTGATAAATGGCTTTCTAAAACCAAATTTGGCTCAGTTCTCTATATATTTGAGAAATTAGGACATTATTTGAGAAAATTGCTAAAATTTTTTATCACTCTTTTCTGCTTTCCTTTTAATTTTGCCTTCAATGATTTTGTTTGTACAAAACATTTTTAATTTCATTTTACTTCCTGTGATCCTATCTCTTCTTTGGTCATAAAATCTTCCCTAATCCATAGATCTGACTGGTAAATATTTTACTCCCCTAATTTACTTATGCTTTCACCTTTTATGTCTAATTTTTTTGCTCATTTTGACCTCATGTTGGTATATGTGTGAGATGTTGTTTTCTGCTTAGTTTCTGCCAACTGCTCTCCACTTTTCCCAGCAATTCTCATCAAATGATGACTTCTTACCCCCAAAGCTTGGATTGTTGGGTTTATCAAACACTCAGTTACTATGGTCATTTTCTACTCTGTATCATGTATCTAATGTATTCCACTGATCTATCACTTTGTTTCTCAGACAGTACCATATTATTTTCATGATTGCAATTTTGTAATATAGTTTGAAATCTGGTACTGCTAGGCAGTCTTCCTTCATGTTTTTTTCATGGATTCTCTTGATATTCTTGACCTTTGGTTCTTCCAAATAAATTATTATTTTTCCTAGTTCTATAAAATAATCATTTGGTAGTTTGATTGGTAAGGAACTGAATAGGTAAATTAATTTCCATAGAATTTTCATTTTTATTATATTGGCTCAGTTTTACCCAAGAGCAATTGCTATTTTTCTAGTTGTTTAGATCTATCTTTATTTGTATGAAAAATATTTTGTAATTGTGTTCACACAGTCCCTGGATTTCTCTTGGCAGGTAGATTCCCAAGTACTTTTTACTGTCTGCAGTTCTTTTAAATGGAATTTGGCTTTCTATATCTTTCAGCTAGTTTTTTTTTTTTTGGTAGGAACTTACATTCTAATAAGGGAAGACAACACAGTAGGAAGCAAAAAAGCGGGGAGGGGGGGGAGGAAAGGAAGGAGAGAAGGTACCTGGTAAGGATATGATGATAGTCAAGTTGAATCCAAGGAGTGCAGCTGCTGGGAAATGGTTGGGCTTTGAGCTCTCTGGGCCCTCTTTAAATGGAGGCTTTAGGAAGACTTTTTTTTCTTCACCATCCAACAATAAGGGAATAGAGTTCACTGAGGGTACTGATGATATGTGTGAGCACCAAAGTCGATAAAATCTCCAGGATGATGAGTTTTATGGTAATGGGATTTCCCTGGGAGCAAGATGATGGTGAAGTCAAATCCAAGGAGTGCTACTGTTGGGATATTATATAGTCATCATTCTAAGCAATAAAATGAGAAAAAAGGGCTTAAATTTGAGTGTTCTAAACTCTTAAATCCATAGCACAATGCTGTAGTGTAGCAAAGCCAGAATTTGAAATCAGAACTTCTGACTCCATTCCTAGTGTTCTAGTCATTATACTACACCTTCATATAGTGTACACAGAATAGTTCTATGGAGAAACACTTAATAGTAGGGATGCATATCGAAATCACTGTATTTTGTCCCTGAAGCAATTGGCTTTTTCTCATTTTGTGCTACATTTCAGTATTTTGTAGCCCCCAAAAATGTTTAAATAAGATCCCCTCATAGATCTGACACTTATTAGATATAGATCTTAGATAAGTAAGTCATTTAACCACTTTGGAGTTCAATTTCCCCACCTGGAAAATAGGGATAGTAATACTCATCTAACAAGACTATTGTGAAAATCCAATGAGATAAATATATCATAAACTTTGTAAATAGTTCTATATGAACTTCATTTACAATCTTAACAATGATATGTCCTTATAAGAAAATAGCAGCATCATTTTAAGTCCTGTCCTAGCTGTTGAAAGAAAATTTTTTAAAATTTAGGTGGAAGAAAAAGAGGGAAAATTATAAATATATAGGAATCAACAGTTCAACAAACTTTCTTTTAAGAGAAATGTGTGTATTCTAGACATTTCCCCTCCATCAACAAATATAATTATCTCAACACAACATAAATTTGCATAAATCAATCTAAAAATTTCAAAGCAGATTTTTGCTTTAAAACATTATGGTAGGGGCAGCTAGGTGACACAGTGGATAGAGCACTGGCCCTGGATTCAGGATGACCTGAGTTCAAATTCGGCCTCAGACACCTGACACTAATTAGCTGTGTGGCCTTGGGCAAGTTACTTAACCCCAATTGCCTCACCAAAAACAAATCAAAACAAACAAACAAACAAAAAAAACATTATGGTATCATTCAAGACTGAAACCTACATTTTCAAATAAGAGAAGAAAATAGAGATTTCACATTATTGACCAATGAGCTTGAGGAATTTGAGTCCTGGGAAAACTCTAGAAAGGATCATCAATGAGACAGCTGGTAAATATCTCAAAAGAGAAGTAATAATTATAAAAAATTAGCATGGTTTTATCTAGAGCAGATCATATGAGATTAACCTCATTTCCTTTTTTTAAAGGATTAATAAAGTAGAAAAGAGGAGAAAGCTGTGGATAAAGATGACAGGTTTTAGCAAGACTTTTGATTAAGTTTCTCATGCTGTTCTTGTGGAGAAGTTGGAGAAATATAGATTAAATGATATGAGCAGTTAGATTCATAATTGGTTGAATGGGTAAACTCAACAAATGAATGGTTCAGAATAATCCTGGCAGACACGCTCTAGTGGAATATGCTAGGGAATCTGTGTGTGGTCCTGGGGAGTGTAACATTTTTATCAATGACTTGAATAAAGTCAGAGAGGGCATGATCATCACATTTGCAGAGAACACAAAGCTGGGAAACAGTGCTAATAGTGGATAACAAAATCAGAATCCAAAAGGAGCCTGACAGGCTAGAACACTGGGCTGAATCTAATAAGATGGAATCAAATATGTGCCACCGAAGTTTCATGCCAGCAGTATTTGGATGAGGCTGTCCTCAATGATGGATGGAGTGAATAATAACTCAGTACTGCAAGTCTTGGGCAGCTAGGTGGTGCAGTGGAAAGAATGCTGGGATCAGAGTCAGGAAGACAGAGCCCCATGAATTCAAATCAGGCCTCAGACACTGACTAGCTGTGTGACCTTGGGCAGATCACTTAACCCTGTTTGCCTCAGTTTCTTCATCTATAAAATGAGCGGGAGAAGCAAATAGCAAACCACTCCAGTGTCTTACCAAGAAAACCCCAATGGTGTCACAAAGAGTTGACTGAAAAACAGCTGCACAACAACTTCATGTCTGAGTGAGTCCTCCAATTCCAGAGGACTCATGATGAAACAGGTTGCCCAACACTTGGTAGAGAGGTAATGGACTCAGAACGAAGAGTAAGGTGCTTTTTTTTGACATGGCTAATGCAGAAATTTGTTTTGCTTGACTATAAATGTTTGTAATAGGTTTTGTTAAGGCAGATAGGTGTCACAGAGGCAGACCCCTGGGCTGGGAGTCAGGGAGGTTAAAATCTGAACCCAGAAAATTACTAGCTGTATGATCTTGGGCAAGTCACTTAACCTCTGTTTTTCTCAGTTTTCTCAATTGTAAAATGAAGTACCTCCCTCTCAGGGTTGCTGAGAAGATCAAATAAAATGATATTTTAAAAGAGGTTAAGAGGAATGTCCCTCCAGAAATAGCAAGATGAAAGTGCAACTATGTTCTGTTGAAGAATATTCTGAGAAGGGCAACCAGTATGTTGATGGGTCTTGAGTCCACAATGTGAGGATCAGTTGAAGCACCTGGGTATTTTGCCTGCAAATAAGAAAACGCACTGTGGGATGTGATAGTCATCTTTAAATATTTGAAGGAATGTCCTGTGGAGGAGAAATTAGGCTGCTTCCATTTGGCTCTGGAGGGCAGAAGCAAAAGAAATGTGTATAATTTATAGATACAAATTTAGGCCTGAAGTCAGGAAAAAAATTATAACTTCAAGAGCTGTTGAGAATGAACTAGGCTGTCTTAAAACATAGTAGATTCCTCTTCCTTAGAGATCCTTAAACAGAGATCTAGTTGACCACTTGGTGAGCATGTTATAGTGGAAATTCCTTTTAGCTCAATTTGTACTAAATGCCTGTGAAGGTCTGTCCCAACTTTCAACTTCTGAGGTTCTGTGATTTGTTTCTTATCTTTGAGGAATTTTTCATGTGAATCAAGATGCAGCTGTATTATGAAAAGAGCTGATTAAATCACACCTCCAGGAAACAGGAATAAAAACTGTTAGCTAATGCTTTGAAAGAACATGACTTTAAATTTTTCTTTAAAAAGGGAAAAACTGGAAAGCAAAGAGTCAAAAGAGAAGAGTGATTTCAAGTGAGGAACTTGGTCTCTATGATAAGCTTATTTATTATTTATTTTTGGTGAGGCAATTGGGGTTAAGTGACTTGCCCAGGGTCACACAGCTAGTAAGTATTAAGTGTCTGAGGCTGGATTTGAACTCAGGTCCTCCTGAATCCAGGGCCAGTGCTCTATCCACTGCATCACCTAGCTGCCCCTATAATAACCTTCTTTGAAGATGTTTAATAATGCTTCACCTTCTTTCACTGCCAAAATTTCCATAATCTACTTTGAAGGCACAATGCAAGCTAAGTAAATTAAAAATTATAGTTTAGTTCATTTTTATGTTTCAATTTATTTTATTTTTTCTAAAACCATATTCAAATAGTCTTTGTTTTACTCAAATTATAAATGTTAAACATTTATAAACTAAAACAGGAACTGACAATACACAAATTTTTAAACAAATAAATCTTTCTAAGAATTAAAGTTTATGCTATTTTACCAAATAGAAGTTTCTAGGTATCTACTTATGGAGGAAAAAGAAGGAATTAGGGGAGGGCAGCTAGGTGGCGCAGTGGATAGAGCACCAGCCCTGAAGTCAGGAGTACCTGAGTTCAAATCTGGCCTCAGACACTTAACACTTACTAGCTGTGTGACCCTGGGCAAATCACTTAACCCCAATTGCCTCACTAAAAAAAAAAAGAAGAAGAAGAAGGAATTAGGGGAAATATAGTCAGTTATTTAGTTATGCAATTGAAGGAATTGATATTCAGTTTCATCAGGAACCTAGTGCATACCTTTCTTTGTAACAAAGACTAAAATGAAAGAGAAAAAAGACAGTTCAGAAAAACCAACCAACACATCAACTGAATCTGACAGTATATGTACTATTCCATAGCCAGTCCCCCACTTTTGAAAATAAGGTAGAGCATGTTGAGTCCTTATTTATAATAAAGAAAAACATTTAAGCATAACTAATCAACAGATTGATCATATCTGACAGCATATGAAACACTCTTTACCTTTAGTTTTTCATTTCCAAACTGAAAGGAAAGAAATACACTTCCATCAATTCAGATGTCTTCCTATGTTTCTCTTCAAAGTCCTTTTTGGGCACTTCTGTGGCCTGAGACCAATTCATATTTTTCCTAGACGCTTTGTAGTGTAGGAGCCTTGACGTTACTATCTTCTTCTGAGAGTATACCTTGATCTTCCTTGTCACCAAAGAAACTTTCTATGGTATGCATCTTTTTTCTGCCTGCTCATCTTGCCAGGCTATTTCTTGACTTTTAACTCCTTCTTTAAAGTGGAGCACTGTTTCCAGGATGCACTGTCCCAAGCTTCAGGGGGTCCCAGGTGGATCAATTTAAGGAGAGGCAGGTTCCTCACTTGCCTGGCCTGTTTTCTGGTCTGTAAATAACCCCAGGCCTCCTTGCTCTTCAACCAGGAAACAAAATTTGGCTTCGCTAAGGTTGAGAGCTCTAGTAAGCCTTTGCCCCTCCCCCACCTGGGCCTCTGCCACCACTCAAGACTGCTTCCTGTTTTCCTACATGGGTCAGTGCCAGCAGAGACCCCTGCAATCTCCCCCTGGCCAACTGCTCAGTCCTCTCCCTAGATCGTGAGCTTAGTTCCAGAAGACGCTGGTGCTGCAGCTGATTTAGAGGCTCCAGGAGTCTCTTTCTCTGGCATAGCCTGCCTGGGGCTGGAAATATGTCAGCACAGCTACGTCTGGGTGGCCAGCCTGGGTCTGGATTTGTGTAGGCATGACCACAGGGTTAGGCTCCAATCTTGCACTGGCACAGCAGCCCCCTCCTGCTACTCTTCTAAGTCATCTTTAGCTGGAAAATAATCTCACCCTGTCCTTTTGTGGGTTCTGCTGCTCCAGGAATTGTCCTATGGCATTATTTGGAAGTGTTTGGCTTAATCATGCAGGGAGGTCCGAAAGGTTACTGCCTTTCTTCTGCCGTTTTGGATCTGCCCCCACTCTGGCTCTATGTTTCTCTAATAATTCATATTCAGTGTTCTTACTGTGCATCCCATTACATTCAAATGCAGGAATTCCTCCTCATTCCAAGACAATAGTTAATAGGAAAAGGTCACATAAAGCATGATAAAACTTTACCATCAACAGACAGTGTAAAACTCTTTAAAAACCATCTATGGTATAACTGGAAATAATAAAAAATGCCTTTTAAATATTGGCAGAAACCCACTACCATCATTGATGTAAAATATTTTTTAAAATAGATGGTCACTGATCATTGAACTGATCTGACAAACTTTCCTGAACCTTATCATGGGTTGTAAGGAAAAAACGGGAAAGGAAGACATCATTCCCAACACTATACATAATGTATGATATCCTGGCCACTTAAAACATTCTTCTAGCCAAGGGAATGCTAGATTCAGCTTTCATTGATTTGTGGAAGCCAATTGTTCAATGTTCAATGTATACATTCGCACCTTGGAAATACTTGAATGCTTCAGATTGGGGCTTGATTTATTTCAGGTTTAGATGGAATTATCATTTATTTTTAAAGAGTTTTATATTGTCTGAGGATGGTTAAGTTTTATCATGTATGGTATCATGAATATAATTGTGATTCTAAATATACCCAGTCTTACAGACTTGACACAAAAGGGTTTTGGACAAGACTTGCTTACTTCTCCGCCTTCTACCACACCAACTTTTCTCCCTCTCCCTTGCTATGCTTGGCTCAGAACTTGATGCTGATTTCTTTTATTTGATTTCTCTCTTTCTTTTTTGTCCCATTTTAGGATGACTCCTCCATGTTCTTCCAGTTTGGCCCATCAATTGAACAGCAAGCCTCAGTGATGCTCAACATCATGGAGGAGTATGACTGGTACATCTTTTCTATCGTCACCACCTACTTCCCCGGATACCAAGACTTTGTCAACAAGGTCCGCAGCACCATTGAAAACAGCTTTGTGGGTTGGGAGTTAGAGGAGGTGCTCCTGCTTGACATGTCCCTAGATGATGGGGATTCCAAGATCCAGAACCAGCTGAAGAAGCTTCAAAGCCCCATCATACTTCTTTACTGCACTAAGGAAGAAGCTACCTATATCTTTGAAGTGGCTAACTCTGTAGGGCTAACTGGATATGGCTATACATGGATTGTGCCTAGTCTGGTGGCAGGGGATACAGACACAGTGCCCTCAGAGTTCCCTACGGGGCTCATCTCGGTATCATATGATGAATGGGATTATGGCCTTCCTGCCAGGGTGAGAGATGGGATTGCCATCATCACCACGGCTGCTTCTGACATGCTATCTGAACACAGCTTCATCCCTGAGCCTAAGAGCAGCTGTTACAACACCCATGAGAAAAGGATCTACCAATCCAATATGTTGAATAGGTAAGAGTGTGGAGCAAGATGCAATTAGAGGGTGGAGGAAGGGCTAGGTTTCAAACACATGAATTGAATGGTGTGGAGTTTCAGAAACAGTGAGAAATGCAGGACAAGGCAGCAGTGGGTTGGAGGCTGGTGACTGGGCTGAGGGCCTAGAACAATGAATGGTGGGGGCGATTCTGATCCAAATTGTGCTTCTTTGTGTTTCTGTTCCAAGTGTCCTTGGTTGTTGGTGTAGCAGTATACCCCAAGTAGGAGGAGACGAGAGAAGGCCAATCCACTGTTTCCTCTGGAATGCCACATATGATGGGTGAATGGTGAGCAGGTGATACATAGGTCTGTGGGCATGCCGACAGTATTCTCCCCTCACAAAGTGGGCTGGATTATATTGGGATGCCAGTACTTCCCCACTGAAGCAGGCCACAGTGGGATTAGCCTGCTTGGTTGCTTCTAATGACTAAGTTCCCAGATTTCATTAGCAAGGAAAGTCCTGAGCATGGTCACTTTCACCTGGTATCGTCTCCTACAACATAGAAAGTAAACTACAGTGACCCCCTATTGGGAGCATTGTGTGGTCTGATAGAGGGTAGACTCTTGAAAGGTAAGAAATCATGCAGGTTGTGATGAGCAGGGTCCTTGCTGTCCTGCTGGGCTCCACTATTTCTGCTCACTTACCCCATACAAGTGGGCTACAATTTTTGCCCTGGTTAAAAGCCCTCAATTCGGTGCTTATCCTGGAATACTGGCATAGTCGGTGATAAGTTTCCATAACACAAATGCAATCAGGACAGATTTTCCCCCCATCATTGGATATCTAGGTTGGAATAATTTATCATGGTACCTTTGTGGGTATGAGCTATCCTATCTGATACCTCTTTGCAATCCAGAATTATCATATTCAGTTAGGGTTTTCATTATGACATAATTCTGTTTTTTTTTTTAATTCCTATAGATTTTGTTCTGAGTTCTCTTTTCTCCCAGTCGGGTTTCAGGATATTTCACATACACAAAAATGGTTTCTTATTAAATATAAATACATAATCCTGTAGGAAACTCCAAAACAGAAGTTACCAAATAATATAAAGGAATCATGTAAATATTACCTTAAAGCTTACAGATATGGTAAGATGGTTTCTTTCTATTCTAAAACCTGAGGAGAGAAATCAAAGGTTTCACATACCCTGCTTTTCCCTTTTGTTTCACAAACTCCTACTGTGGTGTAGTTCTCCCCAACTCTCACTTCCACTTGTGGGACAGCTTCACAGAGGACAGCCTACCTCTTCTTCTCCCAAGGTATGAAGGGTAGGTAGCCTTTGAGAGGTTGACATTTTTTTCATGCTATCATTCACAAGTATACTTTCCAGGTGCTCCTCACTATCAACCAGCTGGCATCACTAGGTTTTCTCAAAGGGATATTTACTCAGAAGGTATAGCAAGAGTAAAAGTACAAAAATATCCCTCTCCCCAACCCAACCCCACTCTCCTCTGGGAAATCGGTTGGTATAAAAAAAAATTTTCCCTGCCCCAACCCTGTGCACACTCTCCATCCTACTACTACAGGATGTCCCAAAGTTCTTATTGAAATTTTAAGCTTTAATTTAACTATTAAAGTATAGAACTTCACTAAAACTTTTGGGACTTCCTGTGTATATACAAGGATCCTGGAGAGAAAGGGCTCAAACTTGAAGCACAAAGCTACCAAGACACATACATACATAAAAAATGTACACATGTGATGGTGGCTTGTGGGGGGCTACCTCCTGGCCTGGAAATTCTTTAGTTCTTTTCTTAAGAGTTGCCACTAAATTCACTTCCGGATGTGGTATAGTTGATGGACAAGTCTTTTCCTTGCTTGCAGGTGCTTTGTTTGACTTCTGGGTTGGTTCACTCCTGGCCTGGGTCAAGCAATTAGCTCTTCAGGTCTGGCTCCTCAGTGGACTCAGCTGCTGTGGCTACTGACATAATCTGCCACTAATTCTGATTGCTAGATGTCTGATGGCTCCTCTGACCTTTCAGAGATCATGAGGTGTCTGAACCTGGTGTCTGAACCATTCATCCAAGATCAGGAAAGAATAAACCCAGGAGACAAAAGAAGCAGGTACATCATGTATTTGCAGACACCTGGCAACTGAACAGGGAGATTAGGCAGCTGTACCTGAAGCCACTCATCGTGTCCTACCCCCTATCAGAGGCTAACAGCACACCTAGGCATATTAATACTCTAATCTTTCTGGGGTCAGAGTATTGTGACTGGTACCCTTTTAAATGACAAATCACAAAGCCAAGAAAGATAGCCATCATGAAAACATGCTGAAAATAAAACTGCTGCAAACAGTTGGCTTATAAACATGCCTTTCTTCAAGGATGGCCTGTAGCAATAACAGGGCAAAGGAAGGTCCTTCACTTTTCAGACTGTGGAATATGGAGGCTACCTCGAATCAAACCCTCAAGGATCAGGTGGAATCAGGGGTCAGTGTTGGGAAAGGGACCTCTCCTCTTGTTAAGAATATTAGTTGCTTTGTTGGCACATCTTTACAGGCCAGATGTTGGCACATCGTTAAGGTCCACTGAGAGTTGACCAAGGCCTGTTTATTTCCTACATTGTTTTGAGGAAAATTCTGCATGACAAATGGATTTATATGAAATGTCATGGGTTTTAGAAGAATTCCAAATCCAGGATACAGGTGAGTACTTGAAGGGATTAATTTCTTTTGTTACTCAAGGAAGATTAAAGATTTAAAAAATGATGCTGTTTCATTCTCTGAGAGGGCCCTTAAAGATGTATTGTTTCCATTCTTTGTGAACAAGGAACAGCATGATATGTCAGCCTAGAATCCTTATGAATTGAATTTGTTCCTTAAGTCTCTGTAGCATTACCAGGTAGACTTAGTGATATTTAAACATTTCACCAGATGAATACTTCTCTTGGTGTTGGTAAATGTGGCACATTTGTTCCCATCCTTTTAGTAAACATGGCACAAAAATGCACCATTGCCCAAATCATGCTGAGTCTTTGACTCCCCATTGAGAAGATAATTTGATTGAACATGAAAAAGAATTCCTTATCCCATCTATCTCCATGTGCAAGTTTTTATTAGAACCCGAGGGTGGTCTGAAAGAACCTTTATATCAGATAATATAAAATTGTTTTGGAAATGATTAGGTCAAATGTCCAGAATCATCTTTATCCCCTTGAGCTAGGGGAGAGTTATTAGCTGTTAGTAGGTATGTTGTCTCTATTTTCACTTCATCACTTCCTTGGGGACCAATTAATGATCATTCTCTCTCCTAGTGTGCTTTCTAATGCTGTGTGGGTCTATTTATGTCACTTGGATGATGGAGCATTGTCCAGTTACCTCAGGGCTTTCTTTTTGGTATAAGGGCGCAATATTCCTACTCTTTCTATAGCTCTCCCTTTAAAATTAGCAGAAAGGAAAGATGCTATTTAAGGGATTTGAATCTTAATTTGACACATGTTTCATGTATTTTATGATGATTATTTTTAACTCCCTAGTATTCTAGATTAATAATAGCATTAGACTTGTTACCTGGGAAGCTAAGTGGCACTTGGAACCAGGAAGTCGTAAGTCTGAATCCTGTCTCAGGTAGGATTGTGTGACCCTGGGCAAGTCGCTTAACTGTCATGTGCCTCGATTCCCTTATATGTAAGATGAAGATAATAATAACATATACCAAGTAGGGTTTTTATGAGGATCAAATAAGATAACATGTAAATAACTTTATCTTAAAGCACTGTATGTGCTAGTTATTATTATAATTATTATAATATTTAAAACCACCCATCACTCATCTTTTATGAGGCTTGACTCATTTTCCCCTCCTCTTCTCCCCCCACCCAAGTTTATTCTCTTTTCATTTACTTTTCAATATCTTGTTATCTGACTTTGAATTGCATCATTCAACTTAGTCTCCTTTGCTAGAAAATTAGCCACACACTGTCCCCTCACTATGGGTATCCCCAGGCTATGTCTTAGACCTTTTCTTCTCTCTCTCTCCATGCCACCCCATATTTTCTGATAATCTCATCAGCTTCCATGGCTTCAATTATCTTCTCTATGCAGGTGGCTTTCATATCCAACAATGATTTCTTTCCTGAGCCGTAGGCTCCCATTACAAATGGTCTGTTGGACATCTCCAGTTAAGTATATTAGAATCACAGCAAATTCATTGTGTCCCAAATGTGACTCACTATCCTCTCAAACCCATCCTTCTTTCATACTTCCCTATTTATTTTGAAGACACCTCATTCTTCTGGTCCTTCAGGTGTGCCAACTCAAAGTACTTCTAGGTTCCTTCTTCTTCATCTCTCTCAATAGAAGTTTTCTTTTTGTTTTTCTTTTTTCATTTTTACTTTTCAAGTAACACCTATTTTGTAGTAATCTGTCCCTCTCACTACCACTTAACCCACTGAGGAAATTTTGTTAACAGAAGAAAAGAAATCCCTTATTACATCTCTACATAGTCTGCCAAGACACATTCCCACATTAACCAAGTTTGAAAATGTATACCACTCTCTGGATTTTAAGTTCATCACCTTTGTGCCAGGAGGTGAGTGGAATGTTTCTTTTGGGAAAATGGAAATAAGTTCCATTTAAGCATTTCTTATGGCACAGTAATATTCCTTTTCATTCATATAGATAAATACAAAATGCTTTGAAAACCTTAAATGCTACTTTATATAGTGATTTAAGGTTTGCAAAGTATTTTGCCACAATTTGTTTATCCATTCCACAATATGAGGATACTCCTTTAGTTTCAAGTTTTTGACTACCAATGAAAGAACTACTATAAATACTTTGAACATGTAGGGCTTTTCCCTCTTTCTTTGATTTCTCTTGGCATAGTGATAATGGTGATATAGCTGGGTCAAAGGGTATGCCAAGTTTGTTAACTTTCTGGGTGTAGTTCCAAATTGTTTTCCAGATTCATTTCTAATTGTTACTAAATCCTGTTAAAACTACCTCCACACTATCTCTTTCAACAGTCTCATATGGCTATCCCTTAATTCAAGGTTTCATTACCTCTCTCCTAGATTATTGTTCTACAGTCTTCTAATCTCCTCATTTCTATTCTCTTTTCTCATTAATCTTTTCTCTGTTTAGCCACCAACTTTTCTCAAAGCACAAGTCTGACCATGTCACACCCTCTTCAGTGGCTCTCAATTGCCTCCAGGGTTTTTTTAAAGCATTAGCTTGGGGGCAGCTAGGTGATACAGTGGATAAAGCACTGGCCCTGGATTCAGGAGGACCTGAGTTCAAATCTGGTATCAGATACTTGACACTTACTAGCTGTGTGACCCTGGGCAAGTCACTTAATCCTCATTGTCTCACCAAAAAAAGCAATAGCTTGGCATTTAAAGTTGCTTTGCAATTTCACTCCAGTTTACCTTTCCAGGCATATAGCACATTACTTCATACAATCTACATTTCAAATAAACTGGACTATTTGCTTTTAGCCAAAGTCTAAACTGCTCTGTGTCTCTCCCATACCTGCAATGTGCTGCCTGTCCATCTTTCTCTCTTAGCATTCCTCAAGCCCTAGATTATGTGTGGTTTCCTAGAAGAACCTTTTCTTATGGCTAGTGATCAGTGGTTAGTACTCTCTCCTTTCTCCTTAAACTATCACACGTATACTTGTCTATGGGTTATTTCTACCACCAATTGCTACCAACTCACTCTCTCCTAGTAGAACCTAACCATGTCATCTTGCTGAGGGCAGGTGATGTTTTAGTTTTCTCTCTGTATTCCAAGCACACACTTGAAGGCCTGTTGGATTGTGTTGTATTGAATTGGCCAGAATCTTCCTATTCCTTCAGCCTTTGGGCAATAGGGGGAATCTCTTTTGTCTAATTGATGGGACAAAAGGAGCTTTGTTAAGGTCTTGTTTAAACAGCTACCATGAAAACAAGGGTTCTAAAATCTTGAGGTAGCTCTCCTTAGAACTACTACAAACTAGATTGTTCCCACAGGAACAGCCTATTTGACTTTGCTTGGCCTGGAAAGTGTTGAAAGGTGTAAAAATAAATGAAGGATTGAGGCAATTAGTTCTCAGATAGTGCAGGCAAAATCTACTTGACCATTACTTATTTCACTGTTATTATTAAATGTTTATTGAGTGCTAGGTATATGTAAGACTGTGTACTACAGGTAAACCTCATTTTATGTAATAGAGTTGTTACATATGAGTGAATAGGAACATTGTGTGTCTTCTTCATAAATTGAGTCATATTTCAAACGCACCAAAGTAGCTCACTATTTAAGGAACCCTGTGCTGAATTCTTTTTCTATCCTGATAATCATCATACTCTGACTTCTTCCATTAATCTACTATGAAAATCTAAATTTTCACGTATTTTGCTTAATGTCTGCTCAATGGAATGGAGAGTATACAAAAATCAAGGGAAATAATAAAAGAACATACTAAAACATTGGAAAGAGAGGGAGGCAACAAGGTAAGAACTGAAAGAAAAAAGAGAAAACTCTCTGAAAAATCAGTACTTGGTTATTAATGATATTTTCAGGTCTTCATAGTCTTTATTTCTCTCCTGTTTCCCATATTATTCTGGTGTAGTCATATTATGTGGTTATTTCAGGAAAGTTCTGTTACTTTTCTTTTAAACTATACAAGTATTCTCAATTATAGATTGTTTCCAAAGTCAAATAGTTTTTCCTTTATGATAGTACTTCATTTTCTAGCCCATTTCTAGATCTCTAAATTTGCCTGTGGGTGTGGAGAAGGGAGGCTTACACCCACTGAAGAAATTTGGTGTTGGGTGGAATATTGAGTGTGTCTGTGTGCATGTGCATATGCATATGCATGCACTGGTGGGAAAAGGATGTAAGGCATTTTTTAAAAAGAAAAAAAACATGGTTATGATAATAGGAAAAAGAAAAAGAATTGTCAGATTAGGCTGACTATTATGCTGAGTATATGGAGCAGGTGATCTGAGTGGCTTCAGTAAAGAAGGGATATGAGTTGACAGAAGAAAGAGAGAGAAGAGCTGGAAGCAAAGGTAAAAGAAGTAATTCCAGCATCAGTTTGGAAAGGAGAGGACCTGAGATAGATATATAGAGAAATCTCACCTTTGCTCGATATACAAGTTAGGCCTTAGGGGCAGCTAGGTGGCACAGTGGATAAAGACCAGCCTTGGATTCAGGAGGACCTGAGTTTAAATCCGGCCTCAGACACTTGACACTTACTAGCTGTGTGACCCTGGGAAAGTCACTTAACTCTCATTGCCAGGCAAAAACCCCACAAAACAAACAAAAACAAGTTAGACTTTAGATAAACTCTGGTGAATACTAGCAATTGTTAGAAGCCCTATCCTATTACAGTCATCTTCATGAGTTCAAATCTGGCCTCAGACACTTGGTGATATGATCCTGTTCAAGTCACTCAACCCTGTTTGCCTTAGTTCCTCATCTTTAAAATGAAATGGATAAGGAAATGGCAAACCATTGCAGTATCTTTGCAAAAAACAAACAAATAAACAAACAAAAATCCAACCAAATGGGATCATAAAGAGTAGACTAGAACCAAAAATCAAGTGAACAACTAAGTTTGGGGTGCTATGGTACACATAGGTAGAAGTCTACAGTAGACAGTGACAAAGATTGGATTAGAAGAGAGATGAGGTTTGTAAATATAGATTTGGGAGCCATGTCCATAGAAACCATATGCTACTTTTGAGAGATTATGAGATGATCACCAAGAGAAGGAAGTGAGAAAACAGATGAGAATCCAGGAAAGAACCTTGGGACCCACTCATGCTAAGGGGGCAGGATCTGAAAGAAGATAAGAAGATGAGAAAAGATCTAAAGGCAGGTAGGAAGAGACTTAAAAGCACTATCATGAAAATTCAAGAAGGAAAGAGTAAACAGGAAGAAGGATGGTCAATAAAGTCAAAGGAAGCCAGGAAGGATAAGACAGATATTTATTAAGTATGTACTATATGCCATAATTGTGCTAAGCACTCAGGATGCAAAAAGAGAAAAGAAATCACCTTTAACCTCAAGGAACTTATATTCTCTTGGGGATGACAACTTGCATATATCTATTAAAACTGGTATTATATAAGTATATGCAAAATAAATACATAAAGTGACATAATTTGGGGGGAAAGCATTAGCATCTTGGGGGATCAGGAAAGATCTGCTATAGTTAGACATAGCGGTATATATTTCTAATCCCAACTATAGGGGAAGCCAAGACTATATTTCAGTGGACTATGCCAATTTTCACTAAGTTCAGCATCAATGAGGTTAGCTTCTGGGAACAAGAGGCCACCAGTTTGCCTTAAAAAGGACAAATCAGCCCAGGTCAGAAATGGAGAAAGTCAAAGTTTCTGTGCCAATGAATAGGGGGATTTGACCCATGAGTGGCACCTGCCTTTGCATCCTAGACAAGATGAGAAACAGTCTTTAAAAAGAAAAGATGGGGGAGGGGGTGGCGGCTAGGTGGCACAGTGGATGAAGCACCGGCCCTGGATTCCGGCATACCTGTGTTCAAATCCAGCCTCAGACATTTGATACTTACTAGCTGTGTGACCCTGGGCAAGCCACTTAACCCCCCATTGCCCCGCAAAAAAAACCCAAAAGACAGTGAGGTGGGCCCTGTAGAAATTGATATTTGTGCTGAAAGAAAATAAATTTGAGAAAGTAGTGCTCTCAAGTCATGGAGAACAGCCTATATCAAAAATATAGAAATGAGACATGCAGTTTCATGTGTAAGGAACAAAAAACTAATTTGTCTAGACTAAGGAGTTTGTGAAGAAGAGTAGGAAATTGGCATGTAAAGTACCTTCAATACCAAACAGAAGTTTGTATTTGACCCTAAAGAGAACGGGGAGCCACTGGAGTTAAATAAGTAGTCAGATCTGTGCTTTGGGATAAAAAAACAAGGCCACTGGATTTGGCAAGTCAGAGATTGCTGTTAAACTTATAGAGAATGATTTTAGATGAGTATTGAGGTTTGAAATCAAATTGCACTTAGAGATGAGTAAGTAAATGCATAGAGAAAGAGTGTGAAAGAGAACTAGTCCTGGCCTAGGTTCAAATCTTAATTCTTTCATTTACAAGTAAACTGTGTGACCTAGGGCAAGACAAAGAAAGAAAGAAAAAGCTGTGGGAGTGAAGGAAGAAGGAAATGAGGGAGAGAAGGAAGAAAAGAAAGATTTTAAAAATCATTTATTAAGCTCTTAATACTGAGAATGCAAATGAAAAGAAAGCATAGGGGGCAGCTAGGTGATGCAGTGGATTCAGGATGACCTGAGTTCAAATCCAGCCTCAGACACTTGACACTTACTCACTGTGTAACCCTGGGCAAGTCACTTAACCTTCATTCCCCACCCCTCCCCCAAAAAAAAGAAAAAGAAAAGAAAACATAGCCCTTGCCTTCAAGGAGCCTACATTCTAATGGAAGAGGAAAAAAGAAACAAACATACAGCAGAGTAGTGACCAAGGAGGAAGACTTTGTTCTGGAAATTTACCCAGATGATGAGTGGGGCCAAAGTGGAGCCCAGCTAAGAACAATGACAAAGTTGATCTGACCGTTATTCCAGAACTGGAGATGATAGATACTTGGATGTGGGGGTGGGGTGGGGGAAGGGTATACATTTAAACTGGTCAATTAAGGAGGAATGAAGGGAAACAAAGTGTCTGGGGCTAACCTGAGATAGTGGTTCAGGAAACACCAAATCAGGAGAGTTGGACTCCATGGAGAAAATTTCTTTAATCCAGGACATGGTCTCTGATTGCTCTGACCCTCAGTTTCCTCATCTATAAAATGAGGAGGATGGATTAGGTAGGCTCCAAGGACCCTTCTAAATCAAAATCTGTGATCCTGTAAATGTAGAAAGGAATTTCTGGAGTTCAGCTATGAAAAGATGGATAGATATGGGATGATAGCTTGAATGTGGCATAGTAGGGTTAAGTGAAGAATTTTCTTTTAAAGATAGGTATATCTGGGCATATTTGTAGGCAGTAGTTAAGGGGCTGGTAGGTAAAGAGAGACTGAATAAGAGGGGGATGATTGGAAGGATCTCATCCTGGAGAAAAAGGCAAGGATCAAGGGCTTTGGCAAGGAGAAGAGCCACCTCCATTTAAGATTGGGGGAGGAAACAAATGAGGGGTGATGTGGAAGCAATTTGAGATATAGAATTAGGGAGAAGAGGTAGCTTCAGTACATGTCCTTAACTGAGTGGGAGTCTTATGGCATCTGTTTTTTTTTTTCCTTCCCACCCCACCCCCCATTCGAAGATAAAGACTGGACAATTAGGGGGCTGGACCTGAAGTCAGCAAGACTCATCTTTCTGAGTTCCAGTCTTGCCTCAGGCATTTACTAGCTATGTGACCATGGAATAGTCATTTAACCTTGTTTGTCTCATTGGGTCATGTAGTCTGCTTAAAGGAATTATAACCTCCTTTCTGGCAGGAATTATGTTTCCTGGTTGTGTAGGATAGTGGCCTGAACACCATTAGTAGTGAATAGGGACTGGACCTGTGATTTTATTGATATGGGAAACTTCTAAGTGAGAAAAGTCCAATGCAGATCAGTACCTTTTCTGAAACTTGTATTCAGAGAGTTTATTAATATGTTTTGATAATAACTGACATTTATGTAGCACTTTAAGACTTATAAAACACATGAAATAAATTGTTCAATTTGCTTCTCACAAGAACACATAAGTGCTATTTTTTATTATTACCCCATTTTTACTATTATTGCTAATCTTCAGTGATTTATTTACAGAGGGGACTACAGCTAGTACCTGAGGTGAACTCAAAGGATATTTCATATCCAGAATATGATCTACTTACTATACAGCACTCCCTCTCAGACTTCCTATGTCTGTAATATGATGGTAATCTTTACCAGAGAAGAATTCTCCAATGTAATGTTTTGGCTCAATATGGCTGGCAGAATTTTTTTAAACTTAGAAGAACTGGCTTTCAAACAGTTTGACTCTAAGAATCAGTTTTTAGGTGGTAGTGAATCACTGTCTCAAAGAAAGCAAATTGACCCTGTTTTGGAAGAAAGAAGGGGCGAAGAATTGATGGTTAGTAATGAGCAGAGACCATTTAGCTTTTCAGAACTTTGGAGCTGAAATTTTGTTTATGGCTCATTCTTTTCCTGGAGAGACTGGTGGGGTTGGCTTGCCTTAGTTAGTGCCAAGTCCTCTAACTGTGCAGGCTGGTCACACACAGAGTAACTGCTGCTGACAGATTAGAGATCCCTGCTGCTGAAATCTGTTCACTCTTGTCCAGCTTCCAGCAGCAGCAGCAGGCTGGGAGCTGTTCATCCACCTCCTTTATTGCTCATACTTTCTCTTTCTCTTATTTCCTTCCTTCCTTCCTTCCTTCCTTCCTTCCTTCCTTCCTTCCTTCCTTCCTTCCTTCCTTCCTTCCTTCCTTCCTTCCTTCCTTCCTTCCTTCCTTCCTTCCTTCCTTCCTTCCTTCCTTCCTTCCTTCCTTCCTTCTTTCCTCTCTCCCTCCCTCCCTCCTTTTGTACCTCCCTTTCTCCTTTCCTTACCTCCTCTCTTCCTTCCTTCCTTCCCCGCTTAATTTTTAGCTCTTGGTCCCACCTCTCTTTAGGCATTTCTTATTCAATATGAATCACACAGTTTCAGTTTTTAAGAAAACCTTCCCTTACCTTTATTACTATCATTTGCCATTTTAGGTATGTTGTAGATAGGGTGCTTGCGAGCAGTGTTTGTAGGAGAGGCTGCTTTTGAAAGATCTCAAATAAATAATCTGAAAATTTTTGATTTCTCTATCCTTCTAATTGAGTCAATTACTTGAAAGAGCCTTATGATTTCTATCAAATTAGGAGAATGAACAAATTTGGAACTAGCTCTAATGAACTAAAAGTTTTTACTTTATCAGAAATTTAGATCTCTCTTTTGTTATTTCTTGGTCTTTGCTGACTGTGTCATTTGATAATAGTATATTTATCTGTATAATAAAAGAGGTAGATTCAGCTTCCAAATATTTTATACCATCTTCGAAATTCCTAAATAAGTTCCTTATCTTTTCAAAGTAGGACACTTCCCTGGCCATTTTCCTGCAATATCTTCAGAAGCCATGACACAAAATTCACAGTGATTCTTTTCAAACTCCTCATAGGGTCCAGGATGCTTGACTTGGAGTCACAAGACTCGTATTCCATTCTGGATCTGCTCCTAATGAGCTACCATTTAATGAATGTCATTTAACCTCTCGATGCCTGAGCTTATGTACTTCATAGGGCTACAGTGAGGAGGTGACTTTGTAAACTCTAAAGCCCTATAGAAAATGAGCTATCATTAATGCTGTTCTTATTATTTGGTGTCTGATAACAGCCTGGTGACTCAAGATTTTATGTTATTCCTTGAATAGATGAAATATATGCAGAAGACAATACAAACCCCAGCTACGACTCTATCCTGATCTCCCTCATATACAGGATCAAGTATAGAATCCTCCTTGCTTCTAATCAAGCCCTTCAAAACCTGACCCCCATCATCCCACCTTTCCCATCTTCTTATACCCTACTGCCATATATGCTTCAATCCAATGATACTAAGCTCTGTGTTGTTCCTCTCCACTGAGAAACTCTACCTCTGAACTCTGGGCACTCACTGGCAGTCTCTTATGTCTGCAACTCTCTCTTCCCTTATCCCTACTTCCTAGCTTCCGTGGCTTTCTTTAAAAATCAGCTAAAATTTGCCCTTTTACAACAGGCTTTTCCTAATCTCCTTTAATTCTAAAGCCTTCACTCCATTGATAATCTCTGATTTACCCTGTAGATATCTTTTATTGTAGATAATTGTTGGCATATTGCCTCTCCAATTAGGCTGTGAGCTCCTCAAAAGCAGGAACTGTCTTTTATATCTTTGTAATCTCAGTTTAGCATGGTACCTGGCACATAGTAGGTACTTGATGCATATTTGTTGGCTGACTGAAAGAGCAAAATGCAGTTAGTATTAATAGTCACAGGACAGCTAGGTAGCATAATGGATAGAGAACTGGGCTTGGAATCAGGAATACTCATCTTCCTGAGTTCAAATCCAGCCTCAAACACTGACAAGCTGTGTGACCTTCTTTGCCTCAGTTTCCTCATTTGTAAAATGATCTGATGAAGGAAATGCCAAACTACTCCAGTAGCTTTGCCAAGAAAACCCCAAATGGGATCATGAAGAGTCAGGCACGACTGAAATGACTGAACAACATTCTTAGTTACATAGTGTCAGAACCAGCAAGGGATCCCATATCTTAAACCATCATTGTAGAAATGAGAAAACTGAGGCCCAGAGAAGTGAAGTTAAGTTGCATAAATTTACAAGGCTAGGAAGCTTAATAAGTGCTTGAATGAATCCCTCAACCAAACCTATGCATTATTTTCCTTTTATTTTTTCTCTCTCTTAATCCAAAATCCACAGGAACCCTGCTAGTATGCAGAATAATAACACAGCTCATTATTGCTGATATTTGAATATCACAGAAATCTCAGAATTTGGGCCAGTTTAGCTAACCCATCCCTGAACAAGAATCCCCTTTATAACAGGCAAGGAGGGAGGCAATGAGAGGAAATGTCATCCAGTGGAGAGTTCTGGTGTCAAGTGAATTGTGTTCAAATCCTGATTTTATTATTTACCTACCAATGCAACCTTGAAATCAAGTCACCTCACATCAGCAGCAGCAGCAGCAGCAACAGCAAAAGAAGGAGGAGGAGGAAGAAGAGGAGGAGGAGCAAGAGGAGGAGGAAGAAGAAGAGGAGAAGAAAGAGGAAGAGGAGGAAAAAGAGGAGGAGGAGGAAGAAGTCCCTTTTAGTGATAGGATCCATGATCCAGTGGTTAGCTAACCTTTTCTTGAAGACCTTCCATTATGGAAAGTGTGTGTGTGTGTGTGTGTGTGTGTGTGTGTGTGTGTGTGTGTGTGTGTGTGTGTGTGTGTGTTTAGAGGGCTTTTTTTTTTGGAATGCTAAATCTATCATTCATATTTGTTATTTCTCCTGGTTTTGTTGCTACAAGTCATGGGACTTTTCACTGGAGAATCCCTTCCAAATTAACAGTGAACTATGTTTTGAGTCTGGCCATTTGACCACTTCTAAGTCAACTTAAATATATTGTTATCTAGCCCACATC
Source organism: Dromiciops gliroides (assembly GCF_019393635.1). NCBI lineage: Eukaryota > Metazoa > Chordata > Mammalia > Microbiotheria > Microbiotheriidae > Dromiciops > Dromiciops gliroides. The sequence goes on from NC_057865.1 coordinate 193,209,789, forward strand.
TATCTATCTATCCTCTTCCACAGGGATAGCATGGGTGATGTCAAATATTTAGATAAATTTTATCTATGACATTTCACTGTCCTACTTCTAAAAGAGGGAAATAAGGTTGGTTTCATGTGACTTGTTCCTCATGAAGCCATACAGCCTTTTTATGATCTTCACTTCTGAGTCTAGGTGTTCACTAAACATCCCTTTTCTAATACATTATGGAATTTTACCAGGAATTAAAATCAAGCTTACTTGCCTTTACTTTTGTGACTCTTCCTTTCTTTTTGAAAACTATGGCATTTGAGTCAAATTCATCTTATAAAACTACATGTCGAGAAATATATTATATACATATATACATATACATACATACATACACACATAAATGCACACACACACAAACACACCTATTACATATGTTGTTGTTGAGTCATTCAGTCATGTCTAACTCTGCTTAGCCCCATGGACATCATTCCAAGTCATTCTATCCTCCACTATCTCTCAAAGTCTGTTCTAGCTCATGTCTGATGACTGTTGCTTCCATAATACTATCTGTCCATCTCATCCTCTGCCATCCCCTTTTCCTTTTGCCTTCAATCTTCGCCAACATCAGTTCTTTGCCAACAAGTCCTGTCTTCTCATTATGAGGCCAAGATATTTAAACTTCAGCTTCAGTATTTGACTTTCAAGTGAATAGCCTGAAATAATTTCTTTAAGTATTGACTGATTTGCTTTCCTTGCTGTCCAAAGGACTCTCAAAAGTCTTCTCCAGCACCACAATTCGAAAGCATCAATTTTGCAGTGCTCAGCTTTCCTTTTCCTCATAGTCCGACTCTCACAACCATACATTGCTACTGGAAAAAACAAAACATAGCTTTGACTATATGGATCTTTGTTGGCAAGGTGATATCTCTGCTCTTTAGTATGCTGTTCAGATTTGCCCTAGCTTTCCTTCCAAGGAGCAAACTTCTTTTAATTTCATGGCTGCAGTTGCTGTCTACAGTGATCTTTGAGTCCCAGAATAAAAAAATCTGTCCCTGCTTCCATTTCTTCTCCTTTTATTTACCTTGAAGTGATGGGACCAATGACCAAGATCTTAGGTTTTTTTTTATATTAAGCTTCAAGCCACCTTTTACGTTCTTCCACACACACAAACACACATATCTATGTGTATATGTATACATACATACATACATAATATATCCTTTGGTGGACCTTTGGTTTCATTGTTATGGGTACTTCATGTACTAAAGTAAATGATAATTCATGTGTACTATAAAAGCTGTGAGAATGATCCAGTCAATATGTTGGAAGCATCCTTTGGTCATTCTATTTATTAGGGAAAAACTATTTAGAATATCATTTGTCTCTCATTCACATTCTGTGCCCAGCCTATATACCCTTCTGGACATAATGTTCTCTATGATACCATTGTACATCATTGCTTAGCAAGTCACTAGTAGGCTTTAGTTTATTTTTATCTGGGGTTCATCTTTCTATAGCTCTTTAGTTATTTGTAATTTTAATGCTTCTATAATTATGGAGCTTCATAATTTGTAGCTATTATAGCATCACCAAGAGAAAACTGAGGTAAAAGAGATAAAAAAAAAAGAGGTAAAAAAAGAACGCAGGCCATCATTAGGCAATTCTTTGAATGCATTGTGCAATTTCCCAGATGGGATCTCCTCTTTCTCTTTGCTTTGCATACAATCCATTGCTTGTCTGGTTTTCTGCCTTGATACTTTACATAATCTGGGTGATGTGTACTGTTTATTGACTTTGCCTCCCCATTGTCAATGGTTAAACCAGTCTCTTTTTTCATCAATATGTGTTTTACTCAGAAGGCTTTCTAATGTTCTAGGGCTCAATGTAATTAGCATTATGGCCTATGGAAAGTGGAGTATCTAGAGTACTCTGCCATTAATAGAGGGTCTTTCTTATTTCCGGATGTTGTTCAGAACAACCTTCACAGTAGTGGATATCTCATAAATGAGCTGATTTTTCCTTGTTTTATATCTAACTTGAAGCCCATATTTAGCATATTGTCTAACTGTAGACACAACTGTCATTGAGTCTTGTGTAATATTAATATATTCATGGAAAATATTTTGTTTAAAGAGAAATTTCAAGAATGCATTTTGTTCTACATGATCAATTTTTAAAAATTGGTGAACAATGGCCATATGCTGGGGCAGTTAGATGGCACAGTGGATAAAGCACCAGCCCTGGATTCAGGAGGACCTGAATTCAAATCTGGCCTCAGACACTTGGCACTTACTAGCTGTGTGACCTTGGGCAAGTCACTTAACCTTCATTGCCCCACCAAAAAAATGAAAAAAGAAAAACAAACAATGGCTATATGCCTCTAGGCCAATTAATCAGTTGCACATTTATGTGAAGATGTGTTCAGCAGGAGAAATGTGCATACAATAGCCAGACTCTTCCCTTACTACCAAGGATATTGTCAGTCTGTGCAGACCATTATTATAAAAATTTTAAAGAGATGAGAAAACAGGCTTATGGGTTCAGATTTGGTAATAAAATGAAAAGAAATAATATGTACATGAAGTATCATACCTCTTTGTAACCATTATATATATTTAGTGTCATTATAAAAACAGTGAAAGTCGATAAGTTGAATACAACAATAATTATCATTCTGTAGTCAGAATATGAGTATGTGCATATGGGTTAACCATATCACTTATCTGAAGGTCACTTAGTAACTTTACCTATATTTAACAGTCAGGATCTAGGAAGAAAGCAAAATTGCTGCATGAACAATCCCAAAAAGAGGTCATAAAATCTATACAGTGGAGTTCTAATATTTCATTCATTAGAGTTTTCCTCAGACCCTCACTGAGATTCTACTTATTCTTCTTGTTACACAATTCTAACAAATTCAACTAGCTCTTTTCCTAGCCCAGGTAGATTAAAAGCAACAGATAGAAGAAAGAAGTTATTATTATAAGGGAAAGGAGAAAGACACCAACAGCACCTAGACATACTAGTTTAATAAAAGTAGATCTAAGAAGCAGCTAGGTGGCACAGTGGATAGAGCACTGGTCCTGGATTCAGGAGGACCTGAGTTCAAATATGACCTCAGACCCTTGACACTTACTAGCTATGTGACCCCAGGCAAGTCACTTAACCCCAATTGCCTCATCCAAAAAAAAAATAGATATAAGAATTTAACAAATCATACTGGCCTGAGGCAATTTAGTTTAGTCATTTAAAAAACAAAACAAAACAAAAAAACAGAACTGTGATTTTCTTAGTTTAGAGAGATCCCTGGTAAAGGACTTCTACTAATGTAAATCAGCACCTTCTCTGCAATTTATAATCTTAGAGCATTGCCTGGAGGCACTTGATAGGTTAAGAGATTTAGCCTAGGATTACAGAGGTGGACTCAAACCCATGGTGCTCAGGCTCCCAGGTCTATTCTCTAGCCAATACTCCATCTTTCACCATTAGTCCTACAGAGATCACTATCCTTTGAAGACACAGCTCTACCATAGCATAATATGGTGATTAACAGTATTCAATGTATTTACCAGTGATTCTGAGTCATTCTTTTAAAGAAAAATTAAAGCTAGTTCAATATATTCTGTTTAAGCAGGCAGGGAGTTTTGTAGCATATTTTATTAAGAACTCCAAAATTATTTAATTTTCTATTTTCTAAGAAAGAGATATTGTCTCTCATTCCTTGATGATGGCAGATAAATCAGTCATTATTCTGTGTTTATAATATATGCTCCTGTATGCATTTATTGCACCCTCATATGGTTTTATGCATACATGTACATACCATTTACTTTTTTTGTGGGGCCATAAGGGTTAAGTGACTTGCCCAGGGTCACACAGCTTTTAAGTGTCAAGTGTCTGAGACTGGATTTGAACTCAGGTCCTCCTGAATCCAGGGTCAGTGCTTAATCCACTGTGCCACCTAGCTGCTCCCCATTTACGTTTAAGGAAGGAAGTGTTCTTTTATTTTAAACCAATATTACAAAAGAATTCTATGGCATCGAGTTTTCTTTTCAGGCCTTTCTGCCAAACCTAACATAAACAGGCTAAGTTATGTCAACTGTGGAGTACCATGATGATCCTGGATGCATTTTAAGGAATACTAGTTTGGAGTCAGGAGACCTGGGTATGAATTTTAGCTTTGCTACTACCTGTGTGATCTTGGGCAAATTATTATATCTCTCTGGAATAATTGTCTTTGTGGATAAAATGAGGTGGTTGTTCCGGTTGAACACTAAACTGTCTCTTAGCTCTAAATCTATGATCTTACATTAGAAATGAGCATAAGCATCCTTGCACCTTGTCATGAGTCATGGTCTAAAATGTACCACACCAGGAGACCTGGTCTTATCTTTACTTTAACCCTCAATTCTGCTCCCCATTCCATTTGCTGGTTTGAATGGAATATATATGGAAATGTAACATCTTTTAGTCTCTGCTTTTGGCAGATCATCTTTAGGCTAAATGAGGACCAGGCTCTCTATATGGTTCTTCTAAACCTGTGTAAGGAACCCTGGGTAATCAGTATTTACTGTGTTTATAGCTTAAAGAGAGAGGTCTAGAAGCATACTTTATCTGTTCTATATTTTGGATAAAAATATTCCCTGCCTGTCACTGATCCTTTTGGAAAAAATGAATTTTGGCCATTCTGATTTAATCTGGGGCCCTTGTTAACTTAGGAACAGGGAAAGATGAGAAGGAAATTCAATGGACATATGACACAGCACCTCAAAATATCTTTTCATTTGGCTCCAGAAAGGGTAGAGGGTCTCTCTAGGAGACCAGTTTTAACTTGCTTTGGGGTCATTTTTAATGGAATTGACAATGAAGAAGTGCCTGAAAAACAAACATAATGGCATGAAGAAATACAGATAAGTATCAGTGAAAATTCTTTTGAAAAAAGTATCACTTGGTGTTCTGTAACCCAGATAGATTCCATGGTATAATGGAATCATTTCTTGGAAAAGTCAAGCTGATGATGGGAAGGAGGCAAAAGTAATCCACCCAAACTTGTTATTTTGCCAAACCCAGAACCAGCTTAATTTATTGATCTAATTGTCTTAAAATTCTAGCCCCATAAAAACCTCAAAATTCAAGAAAGAATGTAAGTTTTTAAAAATCTAATAAAATGTCTCCATCTCTGTCACTGCACATGCACAGTTTCCATAGTTATTGTAAAAGTTTAAAAATAGGAAGAGCCATGTGGCTGTGACTCCTATTGCTAATGTGGAGAGCCTTTCATTCTCTCTGATGTTATTCCATCTCAGAATGTGGCTTTCACAGGACTTTGACTCAGAGAGGCCCCTAGTGGCTGTATCCATTGGGAAGAGCATCTAGTTATTCTTAAAGATTAAAAATTCTCACACTTTCTGCAACAGCAGGAACATTCTTGCCAGTGCCGGTGCAAAGGTTTGCAATTGACTCCTTTTGGACCCAGAGTAATGACTTCCTGGATCTCTAAATGTGTCATGTCTATATGCTATTTCTCTTTCTTTCTGTCAGCCCTGGATAATGTCAGTCAATGACTTAATTTTTTTTCCCCTTAATGAATCAAAGAAGTAAATATTTAGCAAAGATCTGAGTGCCCCAAAGTTAAGAAAGGAAACAAGCTTACCAGTGCTTATTCTGTGCCAGATATTTTGCTAAGTCCTTTACAAACATTATCTTGTTTGATCCTCACAACACTAGCATATGGGTGCTATTATTATCATCTGGTTTTATAGTTAAGGAAACTGAGGCAGACAGAGGTTGAGTGACTTGTCACACTGCTAGTGCCTTAGGTTGGATTTGAATTTAGCTCTTCCTAACTCCAGGCCCGCCCATCCAGGTTCTCTGTACACTATGCCACTGAGCTGCCTTCCATAAAGGGGATGAGGATAGGTGTAAAAGAGGCAGAATGGTACAGTAGAAACAGTGGTGACTTTGAGTCAGAGAGCCTATGTTTAAATCTCAAGTCATTTATGCTTATTGGGCCTCTGTTTTCTTATCTGTTGATATGAGAAGGATAAATTGCTTCTAAGGGGCAGCTTGGTGTGACTAGAGACCCAAGCCTAGAGCCAGGAAGACCTGACTTCAAATACAGCCTCATACACTTGCTAACTGGGTGACCCTGGGCAAGTCACTTAACCCTATTTGCCTCAGTTTCCTCATCTATAAAATGAGCTGCAGAAGGAAATTGCAAACCACTCCAGTATCTTTGCCAAAAAAATAGCCCAAATGGAGGCATGAAGAGTTGGAGATGACTGAAATGACTGAACAATAATGAATTGCTTCTGAGAACCATCTCATTCAGGTCTAGCTCTCTGATGTTAACTAAAATACAGATTTTTCTTCCTTGCGGTAGCTTATAGTTTTGCAGAAAAGCAATGAAACCACTGCAGAACAATTCAAAGAAGAGTATAAAATCAGATAGTTAATTGTCTATTTATAGAGACCAGTGGTAAAAGAAACAATTTGGAAATTATAGCCTGGTTATTATGGTCAGGTGGAAATTTTCTTCAGAAGAGGAGCTGTCCAAACTTTCCTCCACATCTCCTCTTTATTTGATGCTTTAAAGTTTCTAGGGAGCAGCCCCAAAGCAGAGTGTATCAAAAGCCTTAGCTTTGGAGTCAGGAGGATCTGGGTTCAAGCCATGATTTTTTTTTGTGGGGCAATGAGGGTTAAGTAATTTGCCCAGGGTTACACAGCTAGTAAGTGTCAAGTGTCTGAGGGCAGATTTGAACTCAGGTCCTCCTGAATCCAGGGCTGATGCTTTATCCACTGCATCACCTAGCTGCCATCAAGCCATGCTTTTAACATATTGCTGGCAAGTCACCTGTCCACTGGAGAGTTTATAGTATATTTTACTATGAAATCCATTTCTGGGCTGTTAGGACCATACTATCATTATGGTTCTTCTAAATCTGTGTAAGGAACTAAAGATGGTCAATATTTACCATACTTATGTTGAAGATATCCCAGACAACTCCTGAAATCTAAAAATGTAGAAGTTACTAATTTGTATTGATAGAAGAAATCTTCTTACATGAATTCCATACATGAAATCATGGGTTCAGTTGTTGTTCAGTGGTTTTCAACTCTCTGTGACCCCATTTGGGGTTTTCTTGGCAAAGATACTAGAGTGCTTTGCCATTTACTTCTCCAGCTCATTTTATAGATGAGGAAACTGAGGCAAACATGGTTAAGGGACTTGTCCAGTGTCATACAGGTAATAAGTATCTGAGGCCTAATTTGAACTAAGGTAGATGAGTCTTCCTCACTCTAGGCCTGCACCTTTATCCACTATGCCACAGACCTTCCAACAAAAAGTGGGGAGGGTTGAAAAGTATTTTTTTCCACAAACCCTATGATGTAAATAGTATCAAATATGGTATCCCTGTTTTATACATTAGGAAATGGTATTGAGATTATTTGATTTTCTTAGAGTCACACAGCTAGCATCAAAGTCAATATTTCAAACCCTAGTCTTTTGACCCAGGACTGTACTGTAACCATCTCTTACCAGTTACCAATGTTCCATTCAGCATCTTGAGAGAGGGTGTAGTGCTCTGACTTTTCACACTTTTGCCTTTAACCTCTTTTTGTCCCTACCATGTTGAGTGCCATTTTTTCCCCTCTCCCTTATCACATGACCCAGAAACCTAGTATAAGTAACCAGGACAGGTAGTGTAGAAATGGCAGTGGTTTTTGAGCCACGTAATCAAACCTATACTTATTATATGTGTGATTTTGAGCAAGTCGCTTAACTTTATTGAGTCTCTATTTCCTTAATTGTACTATGAGAGAGGTAACTTGCTTCTGAGGTCCCTTCCAGCTATGGTTCTCTGATCCTAAGTAAAAGGCACATTCTCTTCCCAGTGGATGGTTATAATATTGCAGGGAGGCAAGATTTATATGCATGGAACAATTGCAGAACAATTTAAGAAGAGTATAAAATGAAGTGATTGATTGTATGTTTAGGGTATCAGTGGTATATATGAATAGCATGGATTGCCTTGGCAGTGAACCTAAGAAATAGGATGTTAGGCAGGCTTTAGGTCTAAAGAGGAACTTATTGACCTTCTAGCCTCATTTCTTCCTTTTATAGGCAAAGAAACTGAGGCCTACAAGGATGACTTGTTCAACATCTCATAAGAAGTAAATAGAAAAACTGATATTCGTTTCTGTTCTCATTTTCTTTCTTGATAGCCAGCCTGAAATTTTATTTCCTCTACAATAATCTGAAAATTCTGGAAAGATTAGAATTTAAATTCTGATAGTTAATGAAGGATCTAGACATTCCATTTACAGTCTTCTTGTGGCAGTTAATCATAATTTCTTTGATTATCCCTAGTACCCTTCATTCTGTTAGTCTTTATACCTATGCAGAATGATGAGTTCCTTTTATAGCCCCCTCCCCAAATCACCTGACAACATAAACATCTGAACAAATTTGAATTTCAAAGGTTCAAAGGTTTCTTGTATGTGAATTACAAGCCACACCTGAATGATCTTGAGAAGCTTTAAATTATGTGTCTGCTGCCCTTATTGAGAAATTGAAACTACCTAGTAAATTTTGTTAAATCTAAGTGTCTATGAAATGTTCATTTTTAACACTGGAAAATGACAGGGTTTTGTATTACTACAGTTTTATTACATTTATTGGAATTGCCTTTTAAAGTGTTTCAGAGTGAAAAAGAACTGGTGGGGGGGGTGTAATATTGTTCAAAAGACTATGACAGAATGAGAGCAAGAGAAAGAATTACCTTGAACATCTGGGATAGGTTGTCTTCCCAGATGTTCAGAGATTCCTTTCCACAGAGAGCAAATTTAGAGACTGGTTTGTGAAAAGTGCTAATTCCTTGGCTTTAGCAGGTGGTTTAGGCTGGCTGGGCCACGTAGTTTGGTTGCATAATTGTTGTTGTCTTGCCGTTCATTCATGGCTTGAGGAGTGTCTGCTGTCAGAGGGCATGGCAGTTGGCACTGCTTCAGAGTTGTGTCATGGAGATTCCGTTGGTGAGGCAATGCCATCTATTTGATTAAGGAAATTGCATGACACCAAAAATTTTCTGTTCAACAATGCAGCACTGTTTCTATTTATGGGTAGTGTTGCTTTATAAGAAAGAGCTGTGGTGGAGCCTTCAGGCACACACATGAAGTAGGTGATTTTTATCCTTCAGTTTCAATCCTCATCTTACACCCACCCAGCCAGTTCTCCCACATCTATCACGAAAGTGCCTGACAGAACAGATGGCACTTTGCATCATGCCCAAAGGGCCTGTTAAGATTTGGTCTTTATTGAATGATCAGGGGAAATGAATCCAGAACACATGCCCTTTCCCAAACTCTGGGATACACACTTGGGGCCACCTAAGCACCCTGGGTCCTTAATGCAATTTTGCACGAAGACTTTTAGGAAATCCTGTATGAAGAAAGTCCTAATCACCAAGTAAAGATTTTGGCCACTGCAATTAGGACAATAACTGTGGGGAGTAATAGAATTGGTCCCTCAGAGGGATCTTTAAAGTGGCTAATAAAAACAACAGAAACTTTGTTTAACATATCATCAGTGTCAAGTATGGGAACATTATATATGTCTCATAATCTTTAAGTTGTAGGACAGTCATAGAGCTATAGATAATAAGGCATGTTGAACTCTTCATTGGGTTAAACAGAGAAAAAACTCATGTGGTGTTTTGGAATTCTCAGGTGACTGTAGGCTAAGGAGTCTTCCTACTAATTGTTGTTGTTGAGTACTTTCAGTCATGTCCAACTTCTTCAATTGGGGTTTTCTTGACAAAGATACTGGAGTGGTTTGCCATTTCTTTCTCCAGTTTATTCTACAGATGAGGAAACTGAGGCAAATAGGGTTAAGTGACTTGCCCAGGGCCACACAGCTAGTAAGTATATGAGGCCAGATTTGAACTCAGGAAGATGAGTCTTCCTGACTCCAGGCTGGGTACTCTATCTACTAAACCACCTAACTGTAGTCTTCCCACACTAACTCTTAATGACAAAAGTAGTTTTGTTATTCTTAATGGAAAAAGACAGACTGTTTCACTTTGTTCTTCAGGAGAATTTCCGACTTTTGGGCTACTCTGCTTCCATGTTGTCAGGAGGTATTTTTAATCCATCTCATCCTGACCTTAGACACTGAATGCTGATTGGAAGTGTTTAGAGTGGGTGAAAGGAAGAAGATGTGGTTAACCCGACTGTTGATTATAGCACAGAACAACCTATTGTCCTGTTGAGTGGCTCTCTAATGCTGAAGAAAAGGGATGGTCTAAAAATGCCATGATTGTAACCTATACCAAAGAGGATCCTCAAGAGTAATATTTCAATGTCTCTTCTTCCCTCAAAGCCATGGGCTCCTCTTCTCTTAGAGAAAGGGGTTCTGTGCCTCATTATCAGGAGTGATATAGAATATTTTCTTTGGTCAAGATAACGTTAGAGAGGAGGAGAGATAAGAGAGGGCAAGACTTTGAAATACTTTGATCCTTTATAAGGGACAGCCAGATATTGAAGTAGTCAGCCTAGCTATTAGTCAGCAGCCTGGGGTTTGTGTCTCTGAAAAAAGTAATTGTCATAAAAGGCATAAATAAAAGAAATAAGGAAAGGAAGCTAAGGAAGAATAGTAGAAGGGAGAAATAAAATCATCACTAGGACTTTCAGTGCCTATTTGTCGCCATTATGATAGCAGATACCCAGGAGTCCATTCCTGGCAGATCCTGCATGTCTCACCGGCAGGCGGGTGTTTAAAATTTCTGTGGAAAAGACATTACTCTCCTCTGCAAAGAATAACCTTAAATAGAGGTAAATTTCAGAGACTGAGGACAACATTTTCTAAGAAAGGAATGCCTGAATGACTTGTGTTAGTTTTCAAAGCTCTGAATTCCAACAAGTTGGGAACTGTAAATTCCTGAATAGATAGAAGGTCATTGAGGACTTCTGGAGTCTGGCTGGGTGAGGAAGGGTCTTGCTCAGAGCAGACTGAAGGTAGGAAAAATTACAGTCTTTTTTTTTAATCAAGAAAGACTGGTGAGAAAATCCGAGCCCAAGTTCTGGTTATGGAATGAGTCACATGTCTATGAAGGGGAGAATAGTTTCTTTAGCTTTAAAAAGTTTCCTGCTTTCTTTTACATATGTCCCTTAGACATTAGAAATAAGATTATAAAATCACAGAATATGAGAGTTGAAAAGGATCTCAGCAGTCAACTGGTGCTAACTTCAACTGAAAGCAATCTCTCCTATCACTGACAAGTAGTCATACAGCCTCTGCTTGGAGACCTGCAATGGGGAGGGAACTCCGTAACTTCTCAAGACAGCCCATTGCACTTTTCAATAGCTGTGACTGTCAAGGAGTTTGTCCTAACACAAAACCTAAATTTGCCTCTTTATGATTCCCACCCATTGCTCCTTTGGGACAAAGCAGAACAAATCTTTTTTTCATCTACTGGCTCTTCGAATATTTAAAGCAATCATATCCTCCCTCATTTTCCTATTCTCCAGGCTGAACATCCAGTGATCTCAACTAATTCTCATATAGTATGGACTTAGGTCCCTTCTTCATCCTGGTTACCCTCCTCTTTCTATTCTCTGATTCACTGGTGTCAAACTCACATAGAAATAGGGTCCACTAAAGTGTACATAGGGTGGCTAGGTGGCACAGTTAATAGAGAGCCAGGCCTGGAATCAGGAAGATCTAAGTTCAAATCCAGCCTCAGACACTTGCTAGTTATGTAACCCTGGACAAGTCACTTAACCTTATTTGCCTCAGTTTCCTCATCTGTAAAATAAACCAGAGAAGAGAATGCCAAACCATGTCAGTATTTTTGCCAAGGATACCCCAAATGGGGTCAGAAGAGGAGGACACGAGGACTGAACAACAAAGTGTGCATAAGGATCCCTGCATGCCCCATATTTACTTAGAAAACTTATCTATGATCTCTTGTATTTTTATTTATTTTGTTTAATTACAATTACATTTTAATCAAGCTAAGCAGGATGTGTTGCTATGTTTGACACCTCTGCTCTAACTTATCGATACCCTTAGAGTATGGCACCTATAACTGAATATGATACTCCACATGTGTAGTCTGACTAGGGCGAAGTCCAGTGGAATTATCACCTCCTTGGATTCCTGGAAGTCCTGTCCCTCAATGCAGTCCAAGATAATAGTAGCTTTTTTGGCTGACTCATACTGAGTTTGCAGTCCACTAAAACCCACAGATCTTTTTCCGAATAATTATGTATGCCTCCCCTTTCTTTCCTCCTAACTGCTCAAAGCCCAGAAGTCCCACTAAAGTGCCCTACTTGGAAGTCTTCTCCTTTGCATAACCTCCCCTTTTCCCCTCAGGACTTACTGCTGCCATGCTTATCACTTTTCTCTCTTGTCTGGCTCCCCTGTCTCTGCTCCCTATCATCTTAACCAAAGAATTTTCTCTAAATAAGATCTTGCTGCTCCCAAATCTGTTCCCCTGCTGGCCCTGGTTGATACCAGTTGTTCCCTGTCATTTTTACACTCTGTTAACCCACCACTCTCAAGCATTGTCAGATGGCAACATTGTCCATGTCCTTTCCTGATCACAGTCTACTTTTAGCCATTTTAATGTTTATTAGCCGAAGGAGGATGGACAAAAGAAATTAACAAATGGGAAGCTCAAATTAAGCCTTCTTGATTTTTTAAAAAAATGCATAAAGTACTTCAGAGATCTATGGAGAGACTCACCAACACAGATCAAAAGCCCTCTGTGACACAGTAAAAACATCTTCAAGAATTGCTGTGGCTACAATCTCCAGCATTTTCCAATCAACTTGGTGATGATTCCCTGTTAACTTATCTAGTCTACTGGCTCCCTCAGAGAACAGACTCAGAGTATATAACTGTACCCATAATTTGTATTTAATGTTTATTAAAGATTAGAGGGAGAAGGGGAGGAAGGCATTGTCGAAAATAAAAGTTTTGGATTGTGCATTTGACTCTTCTGTCACATCATCGTGGATAATTGAGAGAGGAATTCAAAAGGATTCACATAGAAATTTTTCACGTGGTCTAATGCTGCAAGTATTAAGAATTTTGTGACCTCTAACCTTTAGCATTTTGTAGTGATTTATTTTATTTATCATGGTTTTCCAAGGAAAAAAAGGACTATATAAAAGAGAATGGTTGTGATTGTAGTATGAATTTCTTTAGAACCCAAATGCCTAGGAACATTTCAGGATCTATAATAATTGAAAACTTTTTAGACCATGTAATTTATATTTGTTCTTTTTTCCTGTACTGACCCCCTTTTGTCTCTTTTAAGTGGTTAGAGTAGTCTTTATTTATTTAATTATTTGTTGGTTTTGGTGAGGAAGAAGCATGCTAGAGAAAGAAATCATGACCATATTGAGATCTATCTTTTTGAGTATTTTACTGGGTTTTAATTTGTTTTCATTAGAGAAAAAGAGTGATAAGAAAAACATTTTGAATGAGGAATTGCCTAAAATTTGTCTTCTCCGAATCAATGGTGCATGTGCTAAAGAGTTAAAATTTGACATGAAGATGCTGGCATTTTGTCTCTGGGGGATGGCTCTTATGTTTCCCACAGTGTTCTTGTTGCACACCATGCACTCTGCCTTCCTTTCTTTTTCTCTCTCCCTCCTTCCCCAACCCCCACCCCATATGTCTTCTTCTATATCTCACCCACCCCACTCCTGATTTCTTTCTGTCTCTCTGTTGTAGTTTATTTCCTTTTAGTAGCAAAATGAATCATGTCAAGAAACTGAAGAATCACCGTCCCCCAGTCCAATTCCATTCCTCCTCCTTCTCCTCCTCCTTTCTTTCTCTCATATATATAATATATATATGTATATATATATATATTCATATGTGTGCATATATACATTAAAATTATGTATGGATTTATTATCTTTTTCTGGGAGTGATTTCAGTAATGAATGATCTAGAAAATGGTGGCATTCTGTGATTTACGTCTTTGATCCTTGTACTTTTGCTAATTCTTTTAAATACATATTCTCCTCTTTCCTCCATCCCTATGATCCTTCTTTCTCTTTGCTTGAAGACTGTCTCTTCATGAATATGCTAATTCCTAGACCAGGAGTTCTTGCAGTAAGAGCTGTTTATCATAGAAAATCAAAGAGAGACTGTCAGAGGAAAGGGGACAAAGACTGCCTTGAGAGGGAAGGCTGTAGAGAGGAAAAGAAGGGCAACGTGGAAGGCTTTGGGAATAGTTTTGAGAATGGTTCTTTAACTTAAAACAAAAGGATACTAGGAAATTCTCTCATTTTTGAATATGGGAGTTTGGGATGTTTTAGAGACAGCTATAGTATAATTGAAAGAAAACTGAATTTAAAGTAAGAAGATCTGGGTTCAAATCTCTATTCTACTTATTAGATATTTGAACTATAGCAAATTACTTAGCCTGTCTGCCTTTCTACCTTACTTTCCTCATCTGCATAATAGGGATAATCATTTATAATCTCTGTGCTACTGAGTTATCGTGCTATTGTTGCTCAGTTGTTTTTTAGCTGTGTCTGACTCTTCATGACCCCTTTTGGGATTTTCTTGGCAATGATACTACAGTGATTTTCCATATCCTTCTATATCTCATTTTACAGATGAGGAAATTGAGGCAAACAGGGTTAAGTGACTTGCCCAGGGTCACATAGCTAGTAAGTGTCTAAAGCCAGATTTGAACTCAGGAAGATGAGTCTTCTTCACTACAGGACTTGTGCTCCATCCACTGTACCACCTAGCTGCCGAGTTATTGTGAGGCTGGATCAATTAATAAGTAAAGCCCTTTCCAAATCATAAGGTACTATGCAAATGTTAGTTATTATCATCACAATTATTATTGCAAACACTATGGTGGTTTTATTTCTTTCACATACACACACACACACACACACACACACTGTATCTAGTATTGAAGACAGAGAAAGAAAAGCGCAAAATTTCTTTTCCAAGGACTTTTAACATTTATTTTTCTTTTTGTTTTTTGACTTGGACACTTGATATCATTCCTGTAGGAAACTCCTGTTGAGGGCATTCCCTTTACAAATGCATATCTATAACTGTTCTGCAACTTAGAGAGTTGTCTTACAGAGTTGTCTTGTTGTTGTTTAGTCATTTCAGTTGTGCCCAACTCTTCCCATTGAGGTGCACTGAAAAGTTAAGTGGATGCCCAATGTCATGGTATCCAAGGCAGACTTGAACTCAGGGTTCCCTTAGGGCCTAATAGTGACCTGCACATAGTAGATGCTCAATGAATGTTTCTTACATGATAAATTACATCACCCTTTTTGGGCTTGATCAAGTGACCAATAAATGTGATGCTCTTTTGTTTTCCCAGAAGAAACTCTGGCAAACTGCTTCAGGACTCTGATAAAATCACAAGACCAGACTGACATAGAAAGAGGACTTTTAAAATTAAAAAAGGGAGTAGCACACTTTAGGAGCTTTACATAGATATAACTCTACTAGCTAACTTCCTCTTAGTAGTATAAGAGAAATGAAGAATTCACTGGAAAATGCCTTTTTTGTTGGTAATAAAATGACCACATGAGCTGCCTCAGGATATTTCCCTCTCCAGTAAATGAATTGGGAAAAAATAAAGAGGTTTAATATCTAAGGGGTAGGGGTTGGGTGAATTACACATGATATTACCATTACAGGATACAGGGCCTTCTTATATCTTAAAAGGATATAGCCCTTGCAGAGACTTAGTGATGGAAATAATGTGATTAGGATTGGGGATTTCTTTTTCTTCTTCAGATTGATCTTCAGCAATACAATTAACCCCACCATCATGCAGTGTGTTTATGCTGATTTATAAGTAAAAATAAGCTTTTGCTCAAAGGAATAAATTCACTTGTACTTTACTTCAAGATTTTTACTTCAACTTCTTGCCCTAAGCAATCTTATTTCTCAGATAAGTTTGCACTATTATCCATCTACCATGGGTAGAATGGACCATCTTGGGTTTAGTTATCTTCACTGGTATAGATAGCCTGATACCATACAGGCTGTTTTTATATTAGTGATGTGAAAAAGGAAAGCTGCCTAGCTAAGTATGCCAGAACAAAGAGCCAGACGCCCTGTGACAGATGCCAGGCCACAGGTGCCTGAGAAGTAGAAGAAGCCAGGGGATTATCCATGAGAGAAGGTTATTTTTCAATTAGACGAAAACAGGCAGACTCGGCATTTACCTATGTCTCCATTAGTCATTGTGGTCAAAATTCAGGATTGTCTTTGCCAATGTTTTATTCGTGCTGTGAAAGAGCCACACTGTCTATGAGGCAGATTCATTCCCTGTCTCATGTGCAAGGTCAGACAGTTTTGGTGTTTTGTTTCTAATTAATAATAGTAATTTCACCTGATTTTTTATAAGGTGCTTTGAGGTTTACATGATCTCATTTTACTGTGGGACTGGAAAGACAGGAACCTCCAGCAGCTCTCTCCAAGATTACCAATGATTTCTTGAATCCAATGACATTCTTTGCTCTCATTCTATTTGGCAGAGACAAACTTTTGACACTGTCAAGCATTTGTCACTCCTTTATCTATCCCTTTGTTTAGATTATGTGACATGTCTCTCCTTGTTCTACTCATATCTCTTTGATGATTCCTCAGTCTTCTTTGTTGTATCATCATACATCTACTTCCCTCCAAGAATATCAGTCCCCCAAAGCTTTCTCCTGGATTCAGTTCATTCACCACTTTCTCTCCTTTGTTGATCTAGTTGGCTCTCAGGGATTTAATTATCCACTCTCAATGGATGACTCCCAAATCTCTATATTGGCAATAGCTTGTTGGAAATTCCTACCTGAAAGTCACATAAGCCTCTCAAAGTTAGCATGTTCAAAATGGAACTGATTATTTCACTTCTAAAAACTTAGTTGATGAAGATAAGTCTGTGGCTCAAAGCTAGTAGAAGGGATGGTCTGGACACAGGGTATGAAATAGAATCTTGGAGTTCGAAGGAAACTTAGCAGCTATCTGGGCAAACCTACATATTAAAGACATGGCTGCTAAACCTCACCTGATATAGATGCCCAACATTTGCCTAAGGAACATTAAGGAAGGGGAATCTGTTTCCTCCTAAGGTAGACCAGTCCACTTTTAGACAGCTCTAATTGTTTTTCTTGGCATCAAACTTAAATTAGCTTCTTTGCAACTTCCATCCATTGCTTCTGGTTGTGTTCTTTGGAGTCAAAGATAACAAGTCCAATCCTCTCCCACATGACATTCCTTCAAATACTTAAGAACAGTTATTATATCCCCCTCTGAGTCTTTTCTCTAGGATCAACATGTCCATTCCTTTCAACTAATCTTCATATTCCATGGACTTAATCCTCTTCAATGTTGGTTGTCCTTCCTTTGATACTCTCTGGCAAATCAAAGTCTTTAAACTATAGTGCCTAGGAATTAAACATCATTTTCTAGGTGAGGTCTGATAAAGAGAGAATGAATGCAGGGATTACATCACCTTTTCATTCTTGGAAGCTCTGTCCCTCTTTTTTTTTTTGGTCTGGGGAAATGAGGGGTAAGTGACTTGCCCAGGGTCACACAGCTAATAAGTATCAAGTGTATAAGGCCGGATTTGAACTCAGGTCCTCCTAAATCCAGGGCTGGTGCTTTATCCACTGCACCACCTAGCTGCACCCCACCTTTTTTTTTCTTTTTAGCTCTGTCCTTCTTTATGCAGACCAAGATTACATTCACTTTTTTTGGTGGTCACGTAATAATACCGATTCATACTGAGCTTGTAGTACACTAAAATCTCCAGTTTTTTAAGGACAATTTTCTACTAATGCCTTCTCCATTTTATATCTGTGAAGTTGACATTTTGTACCCAAGTGACATTTTTACATTGATTTCTACTGAATTTCACCCTAGACTTACAGTGCTCTAGTCTGTCACGATCCTATCGGGTCCTGACTTTGTTGTCCAATGTTTTGTCTGTTCTTCTGAGATTTGTATCATTGGCAAATTTGCTGATCATGCAATCCTGTCTTTAGCAAAATTATTGATAAAATTGCTAAATAAGGACAAGTGAAAACCTTCTACCATGTTGACATTGAACTATTAACAACTACTTTTTGAGTTTGGCCATCAAACCACTTAGAATCTATCTAATGGTATTATTGCTTAATATATCTCTACACCTTCTCCCCAAGAATAATATTGATATATTTCCTAAAGAGTTTTGCTAAAATCTAGATCAACTATATCTGCAACATTTCCCTCATCTCCTAGTTTAATAACCCTGTCAAAGAGGGAAATGAGGTTAGTCTGGCATTACTTGCTCTTTATGAAGCTGTATTAGCTTTTTGTAATCACTACTTGTCCTCTAAATGTTTGCCAACTATATCTTTAATGATCCTTTCTATAATCTTTCCAGGAACTGAAGCCAAGTTCATTGTCTTGTAGTTTGCAAACTGGGGTTTCTTCCCCTCTTTTTGAAAATTGGAACATTCACCTTTCTCCAATCTTATGGCACATCTCCTATTTTCTATAATGTTTCAATTGTGGCTCAGGAATCATATGAGCCTCTTCTTTCAGGACCCAAGGATATAGTTCATTTCAGACAGGTGACTT
The DNA here is from genome assembly GCF_019393635.1 of Dromiciops gliroides. Lineage (NCBI taxonomy): Eukaryota > Metazoa > Chordata > Mammalia > Microbiotheria > Microbiotheriidae > Dromiciops > Dromiciops gliroides. Next base: position 193,228,381 of record NC_057865.1, read on the forward strand.
GAATTCATGATCCCTTCCAAATGTCCCTATTTCTAGTAAGGGCATTACAATCCTCTTGTGACCCACTTTGTAGCTCCAGAGGCATCCCCAGAGTCATTCTTGACTCCTTGCCCTTTCTCATCTCACCCGCAAATTGAATCAGCTACCAAATCTTATTGACAATGTCTCTGCAACATTTTTATTCCTGTCATCTTCTCTCTATGTGGCTGTTTATCCTAGTTTTGGACCCAATTATGTCTTGCCTGGGCTACCACAATAATCTTCTTCTTCTTCTTCTTCTTTGTAATAAACTTTTGTTTTTATTTTTTGTTCGGTTACATGTAAAGGTAGTTTTCAACACTCATTTTCTTTTTTGGTTTTTAGCTTTTTTGGGGTGTGAGACAATTGGGGTTAAGTGAATGTCTATGCTCTTTACTTGATCATGGTTTTCAGATAGACTAATAATTTTCAAATGATCTCTCCTGGATCTATTTTCCAGGTCAGCAGTTTTTCCAAGAAGATATTTCACATTGCCTTCTATTTTTTATTCATTTGGATTTGCTTTATTGTGTCTTGGTTTCTCATAAAGTCACTAGCTTCCATTTGTTCAATTCTAATTATTAGGCAATTACTTTTGTCATAGAGCTTTTCCATTAGGCTTTTAAAGCTGTTGACTTTTTTCTCATGTCTTTTCTGCATCACCCTCATTTCTCTTTCCATTTTTTTCCTCTACCTCTCTGAATTTATTTTCAAAGTCCTTTTTGAGTGCCTCTATGGCCAGAGACAAATTAATATTTTTCTTGGAATCTTTGGATGTAGGACCCCTGATGTTGCTATCCTTTTCTGAGGGTTCACCTTGATCTTCCTGGTCACTAAATAAACTTTCTATGATCCTCAACTTTCTCTGTCTGTTCATCTTGCCTTTCTTTTACTTGACTTTTTGCTCCTTAAAGTGGGGCACTGTTTCCAGGCTGCACTGTCCCAAGCTTCAGGGGGTCTCAGATGGTATAATTTAAGGAAAGGCAGGTTTTTCTCTTGCCTGGCCTGTTCCCTGGTCTGTAGATAACCCCAGACCAACTTGCTAATCAACCAGCTTTGTGTGCTGTAGTTGTCAGCTCTGATGAGCCTGTGCCCCTCCCCCACTGCTACTCAAGCCTACTTCCTGGTTCCAAGCAGGGGTGAAAAACCCAAGTTCTGCCTCAGTGCCATCAGAGACCCCTGTAATCTCCCTCTTGCCAATTGCTAAGACCTCTCAACAGACTGTGAGCTTAGTTCCAAATGACACTGGTGCTACAGCTGATTCAGAGGCTCTGGGGGTCTCTGTCTCTGGCAAGGCCTTCCTGGGACTGGATCTGTGTCAGTGTGACTGTGGGGTTGGGCTTCACTCCTGTCTCAGCACAGCAGCCCCCTTCTTCCAACCTTCTAAGCTGTCTTTGGTTGGAAAATGATCTCAGGATGTTCTTCTGTGGGTTTTGCTGCTCCAGGAATTGTCCTATGGCATTATTTGGAGTTTTTTGGAGCAATCGTGTTGTTAGTTCTGACAGCTCACTGCCTTTCCTCCACCACCACAATAATCTTCTAATTGGTTTCTAGTTTCTCATCTGAAATCCCTCTTCCCTGTAATTACCAAAAATAACCTTCTGAATTCCCAAGTCTGGGCATGTTACTCCCCTGCTCAAAAACCTTCCATAAATCCCTGTTGCCTAGAGAGGATAAAATGCAAACTCCTCAGCCTGGCATTTAAGGCCTTCCCTGCATAATCTGGTTCCAGTGGCCTATTATTCTACCATTACTTCATACTGTTCCACTTCGTGAGCATTGCATTCCAACCAAACTGGATGCCTGGCCATTCCTTTTACTTGACTCTCTACTTTTGGTTCTTTGCATTAGTATAGTTTTCCCCAGTCTTGGAATGCATTCATTCCTTATCTCTGACTCTCAGAATTGTAGTTTTTCTTTGAGAATCATCTCCAAGGTACCTTCCCCTGTGAAAACTTTACTAATCTTCCCATTCATTAGTGCTGTCTCTCCCTCTTTGTTTTTCTTTCTTTTACCCTTGTGTATATGTGTATTTCACTACCATCAGCAGCACTATCACTTTTAGCAAGATTTATTTTTAAGAATAAGGACTATTTGACAAAGCCAGCTAAACTGTAACTGCCACAATATATCCCATTATGTCTGGTTTACCAGTTTTTATAAGACATATAAGGATGTTTGTTATAGAGAAGTTTTATAAATAAATTCCAGTGCTAACCTTTTTTGTGAATGAATTGACAATCTTTTCTGGAAAATGTATTAGGGATAAACTATAAACTCCTTAAATGCTCTTGTCTCTGGTAATAATTTTGATATCTTCTCTTTTGTGATTTTTCTCTTGTTAATTTTTTTTATTGGTAATATGATTTTTCTCTCTCCTATTATCTTTTCCTCAAGGCTATTTCCCTTGGCAGTGGTGAAGTTATTTAATGATAAAGAAAGCTCCATTACCATCCTGATTGTTTATATTACTGCTTACCTATGCAATTTGTTGCTTATAATTATTTGGCTTCATATTTCTAAACCAATGGCCTCCAAGTGAGTCTGTAGAAAAACCCTAGAACTTGATTCCCAAATGGCAGTGTTATCAACCTATGGGAGGGTAGAAAGATGGGTAGCATCCCATCCTTTTCCTCCCATATCCAATTGTGGAGCTTGTCTCCAACTATTCCCCAGTCCATCCCTTCTACTCTCTGGGTTTCCCTGGGCAGTGTAGCAAATGTGCTCCTCAAAAGGTCTTTCCCTGATTCCATTCATTATTATTTCATAGATTGACTTATAATATCTCCTAATCCATCCTGTTAGGAACTGAAAATCACTGACATGTGTCAAAGATTAGGAACTTTTCCATATGAAAACTCAAAGCTGGCAAGTTTTCCATAGTGTCATAGACCCCATGAGCTCCTCTGATACCACAGGCCTCTGCCCTACCCAGACACCTGATGGAGACCCAAAATGAGAAGTTAATATGAGGAAATACAGTTGTACCTCCCTCTCCAAACCACCAGGGATCTCTGCTATTTGAAAATAATATCTTCATTAAGGATTCCTAGGGCATTAAGTTTTTAAATCTTTCACACTAAACCTAAGCTTTGGCAAGTGCCAAAAACTGCCCTAAATTTTAAACACTGGAATACTTTCTTCAGGAGCCTAGTCTATTGCCCTCAGGCCAACAAGTGCTCTCTTCCTTGTTCTTTTGATTGGCAGTGGCTTTTAACTTCTCTCCTCAGAGTCCTCAAGGACATTGTGTCCACAATGTGTTAAGAGGAACTGTCAGAGCAAAGAGAAAACTTTAACCCCTACAGATACTCTTAGGTCTCTGCACCCATAAGGTCTAACTAGATCTGTTTTAAGGTGAACACAAAGTTTCTATCACTTGGAATACCATGCCACTAGGAGTTACTAGCTCAGCTTTCTGTAGTATATCAATTTTGACTTAGTTATATAGCAGATAGATCATTCCACTTAAGAAAAGGTGACATCTACCAGAAATAATTTTTAAAGTAAAAAACTGCTTATAAGTACAGCAAGGGGCTTTCTGGATCTTGAGATCTCTAGCCATCATCTTTCCACAGTCCAGGTGTAACAGCTGGGCTCCCACATATGTTTTCCTCTTTGATTTTTATCATTTACTGAGAATTGTGCCCAAGAAATCTATTATTTATAACCTATTTTGAAGATAGTATATTAGTGGCAAGTATGGATGGGAGCCATAAAGATAAAAATCCCAATCAAAAGCCAAACAGAGGAGGCAGCTAGGTGGTGCAGTGGATAAAGCACTGGCCCTGGATTCAGGAGGACCCTAGTTTAAATCTGACCTCAGACACTTGATACTTGCTAGCTGTGTGACCCTGGGCAAGTCACTTAACCCTCATTGTCCCACCAAAAAAAAAAAAAAGCCAAGCAAAAACATTCTTGTCATTGTGTTTAGCATAGTATCTGGAAAGTAGTATGTACTTAATAAACATCTATCAATTGGTTGTTTGAAAATGGTTTATCTTAAAAACAAACAAACACACAAACAAAAGAAAATGGTTTCTCTTTTCACTACCAGGGTGGCAATCATTGCTACTCCTGGTAGCAATCAATTCAAAGTTCTCCTGGTACTAATTGAATTAATCTTCTTTTGGAGTCGATCCTTAATCAAATTCTTCTGTCCATATTATTTCCTGCCTTTAGTAGTAAATGCTCTATAAATAATGATTTGGTAATAAGCTATCCTTGTTTTTGATCAGTCATTTTTCAGTCATGTCCAAAGCTTCGTGACCCCATTTGGGGTTTTCTTGGCAAAGATACTGGAGTGCTTTGCCATTTTTTTCTTCAGCTCACTTTACAGATGATGAATTGAGGAAAACAGGATTAAGTGACTTGTCTAGAGTCACACAGCTAGTTAGTATCTATGGCTGAATTTGAACTCAGGTCTTCTCAATTCCACACACAGTGCTCTATGCATTGTGCTACCTAGCTGCCTCAAGAGAGAATTAAGAGAGTAATATTCAGTTAGGTTGGAAATAGACATAGGGGTTACAACTGTGAGGGGCTTAAAATAAATTTATATTTCATCCTAGAGGCAATGGGGAGACACTGGAGTTGAGTAGGGGAGTGGCATGGTTAGATCTATGTTTAAGAAAAATTCTTTTATCAGCAGTGTACAGGATGGACTGGAGTGAGAAAGACTTGAGGCAGAGAGACCAATTGGGAGGCTTTCGCAGTAGGTGAGAGCTGCTGAGGTCCTGAGCTGAGAAAGGAATTAAGGTGAGATATATTGTGGATGTAGAGATGGCTTAAGATTTACCAACTGATTGGATCTGTGAAGCAAGGGAGTGAGGAGTCTGAGTCTAAGACTAAAGTTACAAACCTGGAAGACAGAAGGATGGTGGTGATTTAGAAAGAAATAAAAAAGTTTGGAAGAAGGGGAGGTTCGGAGTGGGGGGCAGGGAAGATGAGTTCAGTTTTGGCATGTGGATTTTCAGATATCTCTGGGACATCATCCCCTTTAAAATTTCTAATGGGCTATTGGTGATGTGAGACTGACACTTGGGCTCTCTTTGAGTTATCTTCATCAAGATAATGAATTACTCAGTCTATGATGAGGTTACCCAGAGAGGGTATACA